>NC_045440.1:58022443-58040335 GCF_002776525.5 Piliocolobus tephrosceles
TTCCCTTCCCTTCCCTTCTTTTCTTTCTTTTTTTCTTTTTTGATGGAGTTTTGCTCTTGTTGCCCAGGCTGGAGTGCAATGGCACAACTTTGGCTCACTGCAACTTCTGCCTCACAGGTTCAAGTGATTCTCCTGCCTCACCCTCAGTAGCTGGAATTACAGGTGTGCGTCACCACGCCTGGCTAATTTTTTGTATTTTGAGTAGAGATGGGGTTTCACCGTGTTGGTCAGGCTGGTCTCGAACTCGGGACCTCAGGTGATCCACCCGCTTCAGCCTCCCAAAGTTCTGGGATTACAGGTGTGAGCCACTGCGCCTGGCTGGCCTAGAGATTTTTTTTCCATGAGATTTTCAATTACAAATTCAGTTTTCTTAACAGTTAGTTATAGGACTATTTAAATTCATATTGGGTGAGTTGTAGTAGTTCATGCTTTTTCTGGAATTGGTGGGTTTCACCTAAGAAATTCTATATTAGCTAATCTATGTGCAGTTTTATTCTTCCTTACCTTATATAGACATATTTTCAGTGAAAAGATAATCTAATATACGTATTTATAAAAATAAATTTATATTTTATATCTGTATCATATAATTTTATATCTGTATCCTATAATTTGGATCAAGCTCTAGATGTAGCCAGGACATGAGTGGCAGGCTATGTTCGGCACTCATGGGAGTCTCAGTGACCTGTAAAGCCTGTGTCTCTCTACACACTTCAGAGTTTGCTCTACATGAGTCTCTGACCATGTGAATAGCTATACTGTGGCTATACTGTGCAGACAACTCATTCTATTTCATTTTTTTTCCATGACTTATTATTCAAAATAATGTGATACAATGAAAATCAGATTTGCTATGGTCCCTGACCTCAGGTTTGCTTAGAGTCTCTGTAGGGGTTACAGAGAAGTAATTAGGAAATCAGAAATCAGTGTGGTTAATGTTCTGATGAGGAGGCAACAGGTCCTCATGAAAACAGAGAAAAGAGGTACCTGTTTTATTCTCTGCATCTCTAGTACCTAGTACTGTACTAAATCTTTGTTGAATGAATGAATAAACTCAGCTGGGTGATCACAGGGTCGCTTTTTGGGAGAACTTATGTCTGAGCCAAGTTAGTAGTATCTACAGGCAGTAGATGAATGGAGGTAATTCTCTCATGTGGATGCATTAATGTTCAGTGTCATAGAAGAACAGAAAGCTTAGCAATCTAAGTAGTTATCTAAAGCTGTCTATTTGCAAGTGGGGAGTGGTTTTCAAAAGTTATTGCAGACTGAAGGCTAAGAAGAAGTAACTCTGACTAAAGTATGTATTTGACAAGGTTAGCTAAGAACCGGAATTGATTTTTATGAATTAGCATTTTTGGTTCTGGCTGTTGTGTTTACCATTGCTAGGTTT
This sequence comes from Piliocolobus tephrosceles, assembly GCF_002776525.5. NCBI lineage: Eukaryota > Metazoa > Chordata > Mammalia > Primates > Cercopithecidae > Piliocolobus > Piliocolobus tephrosceles. The sequence goes on from NC_045440.1 coordinate 58,023,834, forward strand.
AGTTTCTAACATATCTTAAAAATAATGCTCTCCAAATGAATGAAAAATATTTTTTGTGAAGCGTGGTACAGCTTTCTCCAGGTGTTACCTACTAGTCTTATTCATACTATCTTTGCTTTAAAGCAAAACTTTTCTATGCTCTAAATATATCTGTGATAAATCATGAGTTTACCACTAATAATGGTGGGTCATATATTTGTGTTTTCATATGCCGGGTACTGTATTGAGACCTTGCCATGGGTTATCTCATTTAATCCGGACAGTGGCCTGTCTGTAAGGAAACCAAACTCAGGGCTCCCATTTTACAGAAGAGGCAACTAAGGTTTGGGGAAGTTAAATAGTGTGTACCCAAGGTCACTTAGGTGAGCCTAGGACCCACATTTGAATCTAAGTCTGTCTGATTTCATTTAACCACTGAGTTATATGTGCTCTTTCCAATGTTTCATATGTCTTTTTATTAAACAAAAATGGCCCAGGATTTAGTTTTACTTGTGTATAGATCCTTAGAAAGTTCATCAGTTAAATGAGGAAAGACTTTGTTGTGAAACAACATATTAAGACTCCCCTAAAAGCAAATTACAGAAACCCACTTTAAACTAGCCAGCATGGCTGGATGCAGATGCCCCAACAATAAATACTGTGCTCTTCCTCCCTGTGTCTCCTCCTTTCTCCCCTTCCTCTTTCTGCCTCCCTCCTTATCCCACTGCCCCACTCCCTCTCTCATTCTGCTTTTCTTTGAGTGTTGGCCCATTCTTTCTTGTCACAGAAGCAGCCCCAATTGAAACCAGCTCCACTTGTGATTCTAGGAAGAAAGAGCATCTTCCCTGAGAAGAAAAGGCCTGGGGAAGACTCTTGGTCATGGGGACTGGGGGCTGTGACAGAACTTTGTGAACTACATGGAATGTAGCTGTTGGGGTGACAACATATCCATACTTCATCTTGATAAGACATATCATTTGATGGTTGAAAGCTATAATTATTTAAAGATAATACACAATATATTTTAATAGCGTTATCAAAATATAATTCACATACCATAGGACTCACCCATTTATTTATTTATTTATTTTTGAGACGGAGTCTCACTCTGTCACCCAGGCTGGAGTGCAGTGGCGCCATCTTGGCTCACTGCAAGCTCCACCTCCCAGGTTCACTCCATTCTCCTGCCTCAGCTACCCAAGTAGCTGGGACTACAGGCGCCCACCACCTTGCCCAGCTAATTTTTTTGTATTTTTAGTCAAGACAGGGTTTCACCATGTTAGCCAGGATGGTCTCAATTTCCTGACCTCGTGATCCACCCACCTCGGCCTCCCAAAGTGCTGGGATTACAGGCGTGAGCCACCGTGCCCGGCAGGACTTACCCATTTAAAGTGTACAGTTCAATGGTTTTAATGTATTCACAGATGTGCAGCTATCACTGCTGTCTAATCTGTAACATTTCCATCACAAAAAAAAACCTTGCACCTATTAGCAGTCACTCACCATTTTTCCCAAACCCCTTGGCCTTAAGCAACTGCTCATCTACTTTCTGTCTCTATAGATTTGCTTATTCTAGACATTTTATATGAGTGGGATCATACGACATGCGGTCTTTTGTGTCTGACTTCTTTCAGTAGCATGTTTTCAAGGTTTACCTATCTTTGTGTATCATCATGCATTTCTTATTATTGCCAAACATTCCACTATGTGGATATACCACATTTTATTTGTCTGTCTGTTGATGGACATTTGGGTTGTTTTCACTTTCTCGCAATTATGAATAATGCCGCTGTGAACATTTGTGTAGAAGCTTTTGTGTAGATTTAAGTTTTCAGTTCTTTTGTGTGTATGCCTGGTAGTGGAATTGCTGGGTCATATGATAACTGTGCCTAACATTTTGAGGAACTGTTTTCCAAAGTGACTGTACCATTTTACATTCTCACCATCAATGTGTGAGGGTTCCAGTTTCTTTATATTCTTGTCAACACTTACCGTCTTTTTGATTACAGGCATCTTGGTGGGTGTGAAGTGGTATAATGCATATTTTATAACAGGTTGTTTTGTTTGTTAAATAATGGCCTGTTTTCTTGTCTTCTTGCCTTGTATTGGAGCTCTCCCAGTGGGTTCTGAACCTGCTCCACCTCATCCGGTCGTTCAGGTAGGCACACCATGTTGATCAAAGGATCAGAAGTGTATGTTTGTTTGTTTTTCTTTTTCTTTGTAAATTTCATTATTTACAAATCTAGACAGGGATTATTCCTATTTTCATATTAAGAAAGAGGTTGTAAATGCCAAGGTTACTTGATCAAGGTTGGAACAGGGATTTGTATTTAGGATTTATTAGGTAGTAGAGAACTGCTTGCTTCAGATCTGCAGTGTCAGCTACTTTGATATGATAGGTGGCATTCATATGACACACATCCCACTTGTGTTCACTGTGTAATATGTAGTTCCCAGCAAACTAGTTGTATCTCTACTGTTTTTTTCTTAGAAATATGAAGGCAAGAGTAATGTTTTAGGAATAATCTTTATTAAATTATTCATAAACTTCACTATTTTGATTTTCATTGGTATAAATTACTTGCAGCACACTCAAAACTGAGCTGCTTTTCTATGATTCACAATTGTTGCTTCTGACTACTTTATTATGGCTACTTTTGTTATCAGCCTTGTAGAGCTAGTTAACATTCACCTTGGGGTCAGTATAAAATTTGATACTCTGGCAGCCTGTATTCAGAGATGCATAGATGGTCTTCCATCGGCGGCTTTCTCCCTAGCCCTAGAGCAGTTTGTGTATACAGATTCCATATTGAGTCTTGCCTGAGTACAGCATAAGAGAATCTATGTTGATCACATCTTATGCAAAAATCTGTGTTGATCTCTTGCTGCCCATTTGCCGCATATCACTATATAGCTTGAAAGGCAAGCACTTGTGCTTTAGAATTGCTGTTCAGCTCATGCTTAATATTTTAATGACATCAAGCAATAGCAAGAAGAGATTACACATATTGGCAGTACCTTCTAAATTTGGAATAATGTGGTGATCTCCGTAAGATAAAACAGGAGCTTGCAGGTATTTAACAACACATATTTGTAAAGCTGATAATGTGCCAGGAATGTGCTGGGGGATACAATGAACAAAATGGATAAAGATCTCTGTCCTTATGAAATGTACGTCCTAATGATTAATGATTTACTGTGAGATCATTTATAATGTATAACATCCCGATAAAAAATATATTGTGATTTTTTTTGGTAACAGTGTCTGAAAACTTTAAAATTTGAAAAAAGAAAATTAAGGCATTAAAAATGTTTAAATTGGTGCATTTAGATAGTATATTATATAGGTGATTATTGGCTAAGTACCCCAAAGGCAAGATATTACAGATCCCAATCTAATCACTAAAAGTTAACACATTTTATATTGACATGATCCTTATTGAAAAGTGTATTTTTTTAGTAAGAGGCAGTGCAATCTCAAAATCAACATCATACCTCTAAATTGATAAGTTGATATTGTATCAAATAGAAATCTCATGATAATGAGGCAGGTCAGGATTTGAATTTTTCATTTCTTTAGAAGCATAATTTGGAGACTTGTAAAATTAATAGGACAGTTGAAATTGACGTGTATTTTTAAACATCAGACAGGTAATGTGCTGATGTAAAAAGGTTGAGGAAGGAGATTTGGAATCTTGTAAAATTAATAGGACAGTTGAAATTGACCTTTAGTTTTAAACATCAGACAGGTAATGTGCTGATGTTGTAAAAAGGTAAAAATAATAATCACGCTTAGGAATTACAAAAGGATCAAAATAGACCTTTTTTTGTTTTTTGGTTTTTTTTTTTTTAAATGGATGTGGGTACTTTTTACCCAGTAGTACCAGGCACCTGGAGATGAATGCTGTCAAGTGAAATAAGAAAGGATTACAATTCTTATTTGGGCTAATGCTTCTTATAGGCACAGCAGGAATGAATGAATGAATAAATGAATGAATGAATTTTATTAGCATGTGTAATAAGTAAAAAAACTTCACAAGATAATTTTAGATAGTGATAAGTACTGTAAAGTCAGTAAAGTGGGGTCTATGATAAGTGAATTAACTAGTCACTTGAATACCTAATAAATATCTAAACTTGTGGCCAAAAGGGAACTCCTGATTCCCCTCACCTGCAACTTCTCACCAGGGGATGCTTCTGTAGATTGTGAGGTCTGGGAAGCTTTTGAAGATGTTATTTGAGTTGAGATGTAAATGGTGAAGTATCTGTGTGCATTCCGGGTATGGAGGTGGGGAAGTATTGGCTGAGAGGTGGAAATGAGTTCAGTGTGTTGGAGACAGTCAGTGTGAAATGTTGAAATGTAGCCAGAAAAGAGATAGTGCTAGATGAGGCTAGAGAGGTGGAAGGGGCCTTGATCTTTTTTTTTTTTTTTTTTTTTGAGACAGTGTCTCACTCTGTCTCCCAGGCTGGAGTGGCCCGATCTCGGCTCACTGCAACCTCCGCCTCTCGGGTTCAAGCAATTCTCCTGCCTCAGCCTCCCGAGTAGCTGGGACTACAGGTGTCCGCCACCATGCCTGGTTAATTTTTGTATTTTTAGTAGAGATGGGGTTTCACCATATTGGCCAGGCTGGTCTTGAACTCCTGACCTTGTGATCCACCTGCCTCGGCCTCCCAAAGTGCTGGGATTACAGGTGTGAACCACCAGGCCTGTCCAGTGGCCTTGATCTTTTAGGGCAGAATAAGGAGTTAGGATTTCACTTTAATCATGGCATTAATTCTGTAGAGTGTTCTAGGTCTGGGGATTGATGGCCCTATGACTGTGGGTACTGCATAGAGGCAGAAGAGGAAATGGGGACCTTTCTGAGCTGTTGTCTAGGTAAGAAGCCATAGCAGCCATCTAGATGGAGCCTGGGCCAGCTTTGGCAATGTACTTTGCAGACAGAGCTAAAGAACTTAAGTGTGGATTCTATGTGGAAGGCAGGAGATGAGTAGTCAAGGGTTGATTTCTAGGTTTTGTTTGAACAACTGGATGTGTGATGGTTCGGTTACTGAGATGGGGAAAATTGGAGGAGAAGTTGATGGTGAGGGGAATCAGAAGATCCCTTTTGGACACAATAGGTTTTAGATACTTCTTAGATAGTCAAGTGAGGTGGCTTAGTGGGCAGTTAAATAAATGTCTGTAGTTCAGTGGCGACGTCGACTAAAATGACAAAGGTAGGTGTCAGCAAAGTAGAGCTGACTTCAAAGCCGTAAGACTGGATGAACTCCGCAAGGGGATGGGCTCTTCAGTTTGCTTCCTTAAATTGAGAAAGTTGGGCAGGATGGTCTTTAAGATCCCATCTTTTCCAAAAAGTTAGATGTTTATTGAATTTTAGAGAGTCTCTGTAAGAAACTTGAAAGTGATGGGAATTTTCTGTAAAATGCTTTAGCTTCTTTTAAATCATGAAAAGGATGAATGGGAAGAAATACAGACATTTAAATATTCCACATCTGTATTCATTCTGAAATTGCTTGTCTACAAAGCATAATATGTATGATATGTAACTGTGATAAAATATCCTTCTGAAAGTGAAAATAATCTCCTTCATTTTGTAAGTTTTCATTTAAACCAAAATGGTGATCAATGTGAACTTATTTTTATTAAAAAACTTTAAACAGCTTTATTGAGGAGTAAGTGACACCCAAGCTGCACATATTGGAAGTGTAAAGTTTGATATTTTGACATAGGTATCCACCCATAAAGCTCTCACCACTAAAGACAATAGACATGCCTGTCACCCTGACAGTTTCCTCGTACCCTTCAGTACTGTCTCCCTCCTGCCTCTGATCCACAGCCAGCCACTGATAAGCTTGTAACTGTAGATTAGTTTGCATTTTCTAATTTACATATTATATAAATAGAATCACACAGTGGGTAATCTTTTTTTCTGACTTCTTTCACTCAATTATTTTGAGATTTATCCACGCTGTTTTGTGTGTCAGTAGTTCACTTTTTTTATTTGCTAAGTAATATCCTATTGTATGGATATGCCAGATTCAGTTTTTCAGTCATAATGAAGTTAGACTACCTTCTTTTTCCCTTCAGCAGGTCTTCTGATTTGCTGGCATTATGTGCCATTATGTGCCACTGTGAATCCAGAAAATTTGAGACAGGTCTCAGTTAATTTGGAAAGCTTATTTTGCCAAGGTTGAGGATGCACGCCCCTGATACAGTCTCAGGAAGTCCTGACGACATGTGCCCAGGTGAGCGGGACACAGCTTAGTTTTATACAGTTTAGGGAGACATGAGACATCAATTGACATATGTAAGAAGTACATTGGTTGGGTCCAGAAAGGCAGAACAACTTGAAGCAAACACAGGAAGACTTGAAGCTGGAAAGGAGCTTCCAGGTCACCGGTAGGTGAGAGAGGAATGGTTGCATTCTCTGAGTTTTTGATTAGCCTTTCCAAAGGAGGCAATCAGATACACATCTATCTTAGAGAGCAGAGGGGTGACTTTGAATAGAAGGAGACGCAGGTTGGCCCTAAGCAGTTCCTAGCTTGACTTTTTCCTTTAGCTTGGAGATTTAGGGGCCCCAGTAATTATTTTACTTTCACACACCTAAGAGACTAAACATGTGAGTATATATACACACACACTCCGACCTGTCTTTAAACAAGGGCTTCCTTGTTCTTGTATTCATCCCCTTTCATCCTGTTCAGGGATGAGCTTCCTGGCTTTCATTTACCACAGCAAGCTTGACAGTGTTATGGATAGGAAGCAGGCCCACCCTTTCTATGTGTGTGTTTTGTGTGATTTTTTGGGGGATGTAGTGTATGTTGTTGAGCTTTATTTTTTATCTGGATTGTGTTTATTTTAGCAGGTCACCTGAAATAAAACTGAAGCTTCATAGTTTAGCCTTTACTTGTGCTTCATAGTTTAGCAGTTGTGAATGCAGTTAATCTAGTACTTTTAATTTCACAAAGGAGTATAAATAAATTTTTTCTTAGTTCATAGAAATTTTGTGTAGTTTGTCAAGACAGAGATCAAAATGAGACACTCATTCAGGTGGTAGGTAGATGCCTACCTTTAATCTCTGTCTTATCTTGATTAAATCACTTGCTTTCTGCTTCTGTTTTTGTGCATTTGGAAAAGTTCACTGCTTTTTGGTTCATGTGGATGATCTGAGAATGCACTTGGGGATTTATGAGTTAATTATTCTCTGGCTGTTTTTAACATCATCAGTTTACCATGGAGTTCAAGGATGTTTGGGCTCTAGCCTGGCAGTTCTCTGTGCCTTTGTCTGGGGTTGTCTGGGGAGGAAGAGAAGATGTTGTGTCTGATATCTGTAGGCTTGTCCTGGCAGAATAGGGCTTCTCACTGGCTGAGCTGAGTGTGTTTGGTTTATGTGGGATTAGAATGCACAGTGGCCATATAATTCAGGAGACAAGAAAGAGCCCTGAGAGAGGAATGTCAAATAAATCTCTCCACTTTTGCTTTCTCATGATGATTGTTCTCTGTGTAATAAAAAACTTAGTGATCATCATTTGTATTGTTCATTTAATTGTCCTTTTACTGGCTTTTAAGTTTTATGAGTGCAGGGACAACCATGTCTGTGTTCATCCGTTGTACTCATGCAAGAAGTGCTTACTGAATGTTTAATAAGTTGTCTTTATGCTTCTTGTATTTATTTTACATTTGTAGTTACAGAGTTTCTAATTGTAGCAATTAATATGAAGAGCTTTAAGCCCTTTAGGAAAGATGGAAGGTAAATATGAACTGTTTATTAGTCTGCTCCCCTTGACTTTAAGCAAACTCTTGAGGCACGATCTCCCCTCCCCCATTTTTTCTTTCAGGGAATGAGAAGCACAAATGGAGCCAGGCCTTCCACTCAGGGATTGGTAGGAATGCAAAGATGAATAAAATTGTTCCCAAGCCTTAAGAAGCTCACAGTCTAAAGGGAAAGTAAACCTTATAGGCCAGTGACAATTTAATATAAGCACTTACAGAAATTATTTTAAAAGTATTTTGGGAGCCCAGAAAATATGAATAAAGGCTCTTGTTTCTAACTTGAGGAGCTGGGTAGAAGCGACCCCATGAAGTAAAATAGGAGATCCATCAGGAAAGGAGGCAGATTTGGTAGGATGAGGAGACAGGTTAGGGTGCAAGTGCAGTAAGAATTCAGTTTTGGATGTTTTTAGTTTGATTTTTCTGCAGAATGTTATTTTTTTTTTTTTTGTAGGTAATTTGTAGATTTTTATGCTGGTTTATAAAAAGCTCTTTCCCCAACTGGTAGCTTTGAATTCATCTTCAGTATTTATGGGGAGGTCATAGTTCCTGAGCTAGATGTTCTCCATTACCTTACCAAAGTTGACTCTACCAGTAGTGAAGCCTACAAGGAAAAAGATCTGCTGCTATGGATACCTAAAAGACCATTTCACATTAGTACTTACGGGACTGCCTCATTCTCTGTGTTGGCTGTAGAGCATTCATTCCATCGACTGAATGTAACATGCTTTAGTAGTCCCCCTGTTTTCCAATTTTCCCATTATATCAGTGCTGAAGTACATATGCATAAATGTAAATACTATCATCTCTCACATTTCTAAATTATTTTCCATTAATGTTATATTGGTATATACTTTTACCAACAGTGTTTTAGTGTGTCTGTTTCCTTTTACACTCACCAGTGCAGAGTGCTGCTTAAGTTTATCTGATAGGTGAAAATGTTATTTTATTTGATTTTTAACTTCTATTTCTCTTATTATAGAGTTTGGGCATCTTTTCATATGAATGAGTCATAGGTAATTCTTTTTCTCAGAGCTGACTGTGCCTATACTCTATCTATTTTTCTTTTATAGGGTTACTGTTTTATTGTTGATGTGTAGGAGCTTTAGATATATTAAGGAAATTAGCTCTTGGCGATGTGACATACTGTTGCTTTTAAGTTTGTTGTTTGTCCTTTGACTTTGCTTACCGTGTTTTGCCATGAGGGATTTTTTTATACTTATGTAGTGGAATTTTATCTAATTTTAAAAATTGCTTCCAAATTTTGTGTTACACTCAAAACATTTCAGATATTACCTTTATCGTATTCTGAATACCCATTGTGTGTTTGGCTCTATCTCGGGAATTCCAGTTATATTTTGTTGATCTGTTTATCTGCTCATCATTCTAACTTTTAAAAAATTTTATTCTAGTCTCTGAAAGGACAGTCAATCCACCGTCATTACAAATTTCTTGGCTATCTCATATGTTTATATCTCTCTATTAATTTTTAAATTGACTTTTCTTTTTGAAAAAGCCTATTGACATTTTTATTGTATGGACTTAAATTAATGATTAACATAAGGAGAAATGAACATCTTTATGATTCTGAGTCTTCCTATCCAAGAATGATGTGCTTTTCCCTTTCTTCAAGCAAAGCTCTTTAAGCAGGGGTATCTGCTTTGGACAGTTTTGTGAACCTCTGTTTCATTACAGCCATTACGTATATTTGAGTCTAATACATAAGATTTAACAAAAAACTAAAAAGCCAATATTTGTGTAACCACCCCGGGCAAAAGGTAGAGTATTACCGGGCCACAAAAGTTCCCTGTTTGTCTGTCATTATTGTAACCTGTTCTCTCCTTTCATAGGTAATACTTTAGTGACTTCAGTCATAATCACTTTCATGTTCTTCTTTATAATTTTATAAATTTTGTAGACATTCCTAGACAAATGGTTTATTACTTGCTTTTTGGAACTTCTGTGAAGTAGGTTTATATGTTATAATGTATTCTTCTGGATTGATTCAAGAGATGGATAGTTTCTTCTGCACAACATTATGTGTTGAATTCAGTTCATATTTTTGTAAGGAGTTATAGTTCTTTCGCTTTTGTTTTTCTGTGTAGTTTCCTATTGTGTGGATATACTACAATATATTTAGCCATTTTGCTGTTAATTTTTTTTTTTTTTTTTGGGCATTTGGCTATGATGAACAACATTGTGTTGAATATTCTTGTATGTGTATCTCCTACCCCGTGTTAAAAACACATGGATATTGGAGTGGTTGATCACGGATAGGACTATTTTCAATCCTGTAAGAAAACACTGAGCTTTTTTATAAAGTAGTTTTTGGCTATGTGCGAGAAATCCCATTGCTCTGCATCATAGTCTATCTTGGTATTGTGAGACTTTAAAATTTGGGCAATCTGATGGTGTCTTATTTCTGTTTAATTTGTATTATAAAGATTTAAAAAGTGGTTCATTCCTTTGCCTTTTGGTCCTATCATCTCTTGTTGACTTTGAGGTTGGTTTATGGCCAAGAGCTTTGTTGATGAGGACACTTGTTTTCTAAACATAGTTACAGAAGAGTTTTGCCTGGGAAATATAAAAAGAATTCAGAGTCCCATTTCAAACTTGGAGAATAAAAAGTTTTGGAGCTAGTATCCAATAATCTAATACATAAACAGCTAGACTTAGATTCCAGCACAGGGCCCTTGAAACTGAAGGTTATTCTATCTGTACTATTTTTTCCAAGTCTGTCATGTATTTAGCATTTAAAACACACCTGAATTTGTAATAGCCACATACAAGTGCTCATGGTCCTATGTGGCAAGTGGCTATTATATTGAACAGTACAGATCTGTTTAGAAAATTGCTCAATGATCAGTGTATAGTTGGCATGCATTTTGAGCTTTGATATGCAATTTGATCTTTGGCATCAGGTTGTATACTTCATGCCTTCTCACTCTCCTTCCCGTCAAAGCAGGGTCTCACAAAGACAGACCATTCACCTTGGGAGTGACTGGTTAAGAAGGTAAGTATGTTATCCAAAATCCATTTATATTATTTTTATTTTTATTTATTTATTTATTTTTGAGACGGAGTCTCACTCTGTCGCCCAGGCTGGAGTGCAGTGGCCGAATCTCAGCTCACTGCAAGCTCCGCCTCCCTGGTTCCCACTATTCTCCTGCCTCAGCCTCCTGAGTAGCTGGGACTACAGGCGCCCGCCACCTTGCCCAGCTAGATTTTTTTTGTATTTTTTAGTAGAGACGGGGTTTCATCTTGTTAGCCAGGATGGTCTCGATCTCCTGACCTCGTGATCTGCCCGTCTCGGCCTCCCAAAGTGCTGGGATTACAGGCTTGAGCCACTGCACCTGGCCTATATTATTAGAAAAGTAACATTGGGACACATTTTGTAGTCCATCAGTAGGGATGTGGATGTAACAATTGATTTTTTTTTTTGGCTGCTTTTATTGGTTTGTTGAAGATTTAATCACTTTGAGCTATGTTGAAATTTAAAGTTTTTTAGTCTATTATGTTAATTTTTGGCTTATTGTAGAATGCTTAATTCTGATGTAGAGGTAATTAAGCTTTTGTTGGGCATATGTGAAATTTGTTGGGCGTGTAGCTAGAGGCTATCATATTGAATATGCTCAGAAAATTGCTCAATTAAGTATAAGTGTATGATTTGATATAGATTTTGAACATGCCAGAAACTCCCTTCTCAAGTAAGAGGGAGGAAATTTAAAGCCTAAAAAGAGAGAGAAAATATACAATCTATTGTAGAGACAGAATGTGAATTTGTGAATAACATTTTTATATTTTCTCAGTCACACTTTAATTAAAGTGTAAGCATCTTTAGTAAAAATGAGAAAATAGTAAGATCAGGTTCAACTTTGGACTAAAAGGAAAACTGTGTAAGATGGAGAGCCCAGAGGTTGAGGTCTCAAATCTGCCATCCTTGCTGTTTCCTTTTAAGGTGGAAATAGCACTGATCTCACATGAGCATTGAGGTTAACTTAGATTTCATGAAAGGTAGTAACATTTGTCTATTATAAATTTTATATATTATAATATATATTATATATGTGTGTGTGTGTATGTATATATATATATATATAAACCATAGCTGTATGTTAGTCTTCAGGGCAGAAAACTTCCCTTTTGATTTTTGGAGGTACACTCTCCTGTGTTCTCTCTCTCTTTCCTGCATGCATTTGCCTCCCCAGTCCTGCCCCACCCATAAAAGGATGATTAAGATACTTTTGTTTGGGAAAGTTTTACATTGAAGACCTTTCAGAAGTTATTTGAATTGTCTGGGTTTGTATTTCTTCCCATCTTTTCTAGTGAAGTAACAGTCTTGACTTCTTCGTCTGAATGCCCTACAGAATTGTTTCTTTTTTTTTTTTTTTTTTTTTTGAGACGGAGTCTCGCTCTGTCGCCCAGGCTGGAGTGCAGTGGCCGGATCTCAGCTCACTGCAAGCTCCGCCTCCCGGGTTTACGCCATTCTCCTGCCTCAGCCTCCCGAGTAGCTGGGACTACAGGCGCCCGCCACCTCGCCCGGCTAGGTTTTTGTATTTTTAGTAGAGACGGGGTTTCACCGTGTTAGCCAGGATGGTCTCGATCTCCTGACCTCGTGATCCGCCCGTCTCGGCCTCCCTAAGTGCTGGGATTACAGGCTTGAGCCACCGCGCCCGGCCCAGAATTGTTTCTTGATATGAATGATGCTGCTGCCTCTTCCTAGAGCCCCTGCCATGGTCTGGCTGTCCTTATCCTTCCTAGCTCAGTTATAAGGCCCAGAACCAAGTATGCTTTTGGGAGGCTCCCTTGCTCCCTGCCAACCCGCTTTCTGTCAGGGAATTGACTGTTCCTTCCTCTGGGTTGCTCCTAGGTCTTTGCTTGGCTAGCATTTAATAAGTTATACTCCAGCTTTGTGTCTGTGACTCCCTCCCCTTGTTCTTTCAGAACCACGTCTTCATATCTCCTGTACAGTTATCCTGGCAGTTACTGGATAAATGTGTGACTTAAGCTTCATGACTTTAGATTGGTCACTTAAGCACTGAGACCTAGTCTCCTCATCTATAAAATGTGGTTTTCTGCCTCTTGACCCTCACTAATGTCATCAATAAAGTTGCAGTTGTTGAATCAGATGCCTGGGTTTGGACTTTGTGTCCTATTGTGTCTGGAATTGGTGGGTTCTTGGTCTCACTGACTTCAAGAATGAAGCCGCGGACCCTCGCAGTGAGTGTTACAGTTCTTAAAGATGGTGTGTCTGGAGTTTGTTCCTTCAGACGTTCAGATGTGTCTGGAGCTTCTTCCTTCAGGTGGGGTTTGTGGTCTCGCTGTCAGGAGTGAAGCTGCAGACCTTCCTGGTGAGCATTACAGCTCTTAAAGGCAGCGCCTCTGGAGTTGTTTGTTCTTCCCGGTGGGTTCCTGGTCTCCCCGGCTTTAGGAGTGAAGCTGCAGGCCTTTGCGGTGAGTGTTAACAGCTCAAAACGACAGCATGGACCCAAAGAGTGAGAAACAGCAAGATTTATTGCAAAGAGTGAAAGAACAAAGCAGTGTGGAAAGGGACCAGAGCAGGTTGCCACTGCTGGCTGGGGGGTAGCCTGCTTTTATTCCCTTATCTGGCCCCACCCACATCCTGCTGATTGGTCCATTTTACAGAGAGCTGATTGGTCCACTTTACAGAGAGCTGATTGGTCCGATTTGACAGAGTACTGATTGGTATGTTTATAATCCTTGAGCTACACACAGAGTCACAGAGTGCTAGTCCTCCAGGTCTCTACTAGGTTAGCTAGACACAGAGTACCAATTGGTGTATTCACACATCCTGAGCTAGACACAGAGTGCTGATTGGTGCACCTAGGATCCTCCAGCTAGATATAAAAGTTCTCCAAGTCCCCATCCAGTTCAGGAACCCAGCTGGCTTCACCCAGTGGATCCTGCACCAGGGCTGCAGGCGGAGCTGCCCGCCAGTCCCCAGCCGCGCCTGCACTCTTCAGCCCTTGGGCTGTCATGGGACCGGGCACCACAGAGCAGGGGGCAGCACCCCTCAGGGAGGCTTAGGCCACAGGGGAGCCCACCACAGGGGGGAGGAGCTCAGACACAGTGGGCTGCAGGTCCTGAGCCCTGCCCCGTGGGGAGGCAGCCAAACCTGGCGAGAATTTGAGTGTAGGGCGGGCAGGTCGGCACTGCTGGGGGACCAGGCACTACCACCACAGCTGCTGGCCTGGGTGCTAAGTCGCTCACTGCCCTGGGCCAGTGGTGCAGGCTGGCCACTCCGTGCGTGGCCCCCCCGCCCCGCCCACGCCTGCAGCCGCTGGAACTCACACTGGCCCGTGAGCGCAGCGGGCAGCCTGGTTCACGCCTCCGCAGCCCCAGTTCCTGCCGGTGCCTCTCCACACCTCCTGGCAAGCAAAAGGAGGGTGCTCCGGCCTCAGCCAGCCCATAGAGGGGCTCCCAAGGTGCCGCGGCAGGCTGAAGGGCCCCTCAAGCGCTGCCAGAGTGGACGCTGAGGCCCAGGAAGCGCTGAGAGTGAGGACTGCTAGCACTTTTTCACCTATCACTATGACATTAGACAGAGACCACTGCTTCTTGAGCTCCCACCCTCCAGGTCTACTCATTCTTATGATTCTTAGAAGATTGATCCTCTGCTACTCTTGGTACTTGGCCTTGGATGTGTTCTTTGCAGGTCTTTAGGATTCTGCCTCACATTTTGTCTTTCTGTAGCTTTCCTTCAGATGTGCCCATCACTTTCAGATTCACATTTGTCTTGATGACTCCAGACTAGTCTTCCCAAATCACATGTGGAGTGTGCACACGTGTCCCCTGGGTGCACTCAAACTAAGCATGTCTGAGGGTGGAATTCGTTCCTCTCCTGGAACTACTTTTCCTCCCTGTATTTCTCAATCTTGATTAATGTTGTCATCATTCATGAACGTTCCCATTTCTTAATCCCCCCTCATCTGGTGACTGGTCCTGACAGAGCCAATCCCAAGTACTCTTTGAATTGGTCCTCTCTTCCATCCTCCAGCAGCTCCAGGCCTTCCTTTCCCACGGGAACTGGAATAGCAGCCTCCTGACCTGCTGCTCCTGCACACTCAGTGTCCCATTCCTTCCTTTGTGGAAGCAGAGGGCCAGTCACGTCACTTTCTTATTTTAAAAATCTTCAGTGGTTTTGTCATCACTGTGGGCTCAAATGCCTTAGTGTGGCATACAGAGCCCCTCACTTCTGAACCATCCACCTTCCAGCCTCATCTTTCAAGATCCCTTTCCACTCTGTGCTCATTTGCGCTTTCATGTCCAAGTGCTTCCTTCACGTTGTTTTCTTCATTAGAGTGCTCTTTCCCCTATTGTCCAACACAGTTGTTCTCACACTTTGAGGATTATGGGAGCTTGTGTTTTATTTTTTAATACATACTTTCAGTCCTATTCTCCCAAAGATTTTGATTCATTATCTGGATTGAGGCCTGTTCTCATTTTATCTGAAAGATGGCAATGTTGAAAGAGGTGACTGCAAAAATTTTATAAAATTCTACACATACATTGTCCTAGATTGCTTCTAAGTAATTACACTTTGTTTTGTAGTGTACAAATATACAGAAAGTGATAGTGGGAGGGAGAGCAGCTCCTCCTGTTGTTGTGGAGATCAGCTGGAGTGGAATCTGCTGCTCTGACCCAGTGTGCTCACCATGTACCCCTTCAGGCATTCCTCTGTGAGACATGATTTCCCTCAGTTGCCCAGGCTAGAGTACAGTGGTGCAACCTCGACTCACTGCAACCTCTGCCTCCCAAGTTCAAGTGATTCTCATGGTTGAGTTTCTTCTTTGTATGTGTGTGTCTTCTGTTATATTCTTAAGTCATCCTAACCTAGGATTGAGAGTCATCCATATATAGATTTCCCATGTTTCCCCATAGTAAATGCTCAGTAAAGTTTTGTTAATTAAGAGCTACTTGGAAGAAAAAGAAAAGAAGAGGTATTTGAAACAAAGTTTTTAAATAGCCAAAATGGAAACTCAGAAATGATAGATAAAGAATTCAAAGTGTGGGTTGCAAAGAAGCTCGGGGAGATCAACACAAAGTTGAAAATCAACACAAAGTTGAAAATCAACACAAAGAAATTGTAAAGCAATCCAGGAAATGAAGGAAGAGATAAACATCTTAAAAAGATATTAGAGCTCACGCCTATTATCCCAGCACTTTGGGAGGCTGATGCAGGTGGATCGCGAGGTCAGGATATCGAGACCATCCTGGCCAACATGATGAAACCCCGTCTCTACTAAAAATACAAAACTTAGCTGGGTGTGGTCGTGAGTGCTTGTAATCCCAGCTACTCGGAAAGCTGAAGCAGGATTATTGCTTGAATCCAGGAGGCAGAGGTTGCAGTGAGCTAAGATAGCACCACGGCACTCTAGCCTGGTGACAGAGGGAGACTCCATCTCAACAAACAAACGAAAAAAGATATTAGTCAGAGCTTCTGAAATTGAAAACCTCACTCAATGAATTTCAAAATATAATTGTAATTTTTTTGTCAATAGACTGGACCAAACAGAAGGAAACATTTCAGAACTTGAAGACCATTTTTTTTTTTTATTATACTTTAAGTTCTAGGGTACATGTGCATAACGTGCAGGTTTGTTACATATGTATACATGTGCCATGTTGGTGTGCTGCACCCATCAACTCGTCAGCACCCATCAATTCATCATTTATATCAGGTATAACTCCCCAATGCAATCCCTCCCCCCCTCCCCCCTCCCCATGATAGGCCCCA
>NC_045440.1:58045335-58082264 GCF_002776525.5 Piliocolobus tephrosceles
GTCAGGACCCTCAGCTATAGGTCTGTTGGAGATTGCTTGAGGTCCACTCCAGACCCTGTTTGCCTGGGTATCAGCAGCAGAGGTTGCAGAAGATAGAATATTGCTGAACAGCGAGTGCACCTGTCTGATTCTTGCTTTGGAAGCTTCCTCTCAGGGGTGTACTCCACCCTGTGAGGTGTGGGGTGTCAGACTGCCCCTAGTGGGGGATGTCTCCCAGTTAGGCTACTCAGGGGTCAGGGACCCACTTGAGCAGGCAGACTGCCCCTTCTCAGATCTCAACCTCCGTGTTGGGAGATCCACTGCTCTCTTCAAAGCTGTCAGACAGAGTCGTTCGCGTCTGGACAGGCCTCTGCTGCTTTAGCTGAGCCCTGTCCCCAGAGGCGCAGTCAACAGAGACAGGCAGGTTTCCTTGAGCTGCTGTGAGCTCCACCCAGTTCGAGCTTCCCAGGGGCTTTATTTACCTACTTAAGCCTCAGCGATGGTGGGCGCCCCTCCCCCAGCCTCGCTGCTGCCTTGTGGTTAGATTGCCACAGACTGCTGTGTTAGCAAGGAAGGAGGCTCCGTGGGCGTGGGACCCTCCCGGCCAGGTGTGGGATATAATCTCCGGTGTGCCGGTGTTACAGCGCAGTATTGGGGTGGGAGTTACCCGATTTTCCAGGTGTGTGTGTCT
The DNA here is from genome assembly GCF_002776525.5 of Piliocolobus tephrosceles. Lineage (NCBI taxonomy): Eukaryota > Metazoa > Chordata > Mammalia > Primates > Cercopithecidae > Piliocolobus > Piliocolobus tephrosceles. The sequence continues at coordinate 58,046,006 of NC_045440.1, forward strand.
CAGTTCCCCTGGCTAGGAAAAGGGACTCCCTTCCCCCTCGCGCTTCCCAGGTGAGGCGATGCCTCGCCCTGCTTCAGCTCTCGCTGGTCGGGCTGCAGCAGCTGACCAGCCCCGATTCTGCGGCACTCCCGAGTGAGATGACCCCAGTACCTCAGTTGAAAATGCAGAAATCACTGGTCTTCTGTGTCACTCGCGCTGGGAGATGGAGACTGAAGCTCTTCCTATTCGGCCATCTTGCTCCGCCCCTCTGAAGACCATTTTTTTTTTAACTAACTGAATGAGACAAAAATGAAAAAGAATTTTGATAAATTAACAAAGTCATCAAGAAATATGGGATTATGCAAAGTGAGCAAATCTACAAATGACTGCCATTCCTGCAAGAGAAGGAGAAAAAGCAGACAACCTAGAGACTATATTCGAGGGAATAATTTAAGGAAATTTCCCTAATCTTGCTTGATGTAAGTGTCCAGACACAAGAAATCCAGAAGAAATTTGCAAGCTAATACACAAAATGAACATCACCAAGGCATATTATCACCAGACTGTCCCAGGTCAATCAATGCTAAAGAAAAAATCATAAAGGCAGCTTGAGAAAAAGGGCAAGTCACATACAGAGGAAACCCCATCAGGCAATAGTAGACTTCTCAGCAGAAACCTTAGAAGCCAGGACAGTTTAGGGGCCTATTTTCAGCATTCTTAAATAAAAGAAGTTCCAGCCAGGAAGTTCATATCCCAACAGACTAAGCTTAATAAGTGAATGAGAAAGAGATCTTTTCTAAACAAGTAAGCACTAAGAGATGTCATTACCACCAGAGTAGCTTTGCAAAAGATCCTTAAGAGAGTTCTAAAAGTAGAAACAATACAACATTATCTGCTACCACAAAAACACACATAAGCGCATAGCCTGCAGACTCTACAAAGCAGCCACACAATAGAAACTGTAAATCAGCCAGCTAACAACTTCATGATAGGATCAAAATCTCACATATCCATGTTAATCTTGAACGTAAATGCCCGAAATGCTCCACTTAAAAGGCACAGAGTGGCAAGTCCAACGAAAAAACAAGATCTGTCCATCTTCTGTCTTCAAGAAACTCATCTCACACATAATGATACCCATAGGCTCAAAGTAAATGGCTAGAGAATAGTCTACCATGTAAACAGGAAACAAACAAGAGCAGGGGTTCGCTATTCTTAGGTAAGATAAAATGGACTGTAAATCAGCAACAGTAAAAAAGGACTGAGAGGGGCATTACATAATGATAAAGGGTTCAATTCAACAGAAGACTTAAGTATCTTAAATATATACCCACGCAACTTTGGAGTATCCAGACTGATAAAACGAGTACTTCTAGACTTACAAAAAGGCTTAGCCATAAAGTAGTAGCAGGGGACTCAATGCCCACTGAAAGCATTAGACAGATTGAGGCAGAAATCTAACAAAGGAATGCTGGAGTTACACTTAGCACTTGACTAGTTGGACTTAAAGGACATTTACAGAATACTCCACTTACCAGTCACAGAATTATATATTCTTCTCATCTGCACATGGAACATACTCCAAGATCAACTGCACACTCAACCATAAAGCAAGTCACAATAAATTCAGAAAACCAAAACTCATACCAGCCATTCTCTTGGACTGCAGTGGAATAAAAATAGATACCAATATCAAGAATATCTCTGAAAACCACACAATAACATGGAAATTTAACAACTTGCTTCTGAATGACTTTCGGGCAAACGGAAATCATGGCAGAAACATAAAAATTCTTTGAAATACGTGACAACTGCTGAGACAAGCTCAGTCAGTGAGACCCTAACCCAGCGGCACTAGAGGAATTAAAGACACATACACACAGAAATATAGAGGTGTGAAGTGGGAGATCAGAGGTCTCACAGCCTTCAGAGCTGAGAGCCCCAAACAGAGATTTATCCACATATTTATTAACAGCAAGCCAGTCATTAGCATTGTTTCTATATTAAATTAACTAAAAGTATACCTTATGGGAAACGAAGGGATGGGCCAAATTAAAGGAATAGATTGGGCTAGTTAACTGCAGCAGGAGCATGTCCTCAAGTTACAGATCACTCATGCTATTGCTTGTGGCTTAAGAATGCCTTTTAAGTGGATTTCTGCCCTGGGCAGGCCAGGTGTTTCTTGCCCTCATTCTGGTGAACCCACAACCTGAGTGTGGGCGTTATGGCCATCATGAACGTGTCACAGTGCTGCAGAGATTTTGTTTATGGCCAGTTTTGGGGCCAGTTTATGGTCAGATTTTGGGAGGCTTGTTCCCAACATGTCCCCCTTCTTTGATTTGCAAATTGATAAAAGCAAAGGCAGCTTTGTTACAGCAAGCTACTTCTCGCAGGAGTCAGGATCCACATCTGCAGACTATAAAAAGACAAACAACACAGATTAAAAGCACAATCATCATTGAACTTACAGAGCTTCCAAGTGTTTTTATCCATTTTAATGGGTTACTAGCTGCTAATTTGTCTGCAGCTCCTTTAAGCACTCCAGTGCCTGGCGTTAAGGTCAGGTGTGCCTGGGATGCTTTAAATATTTGTTCTTTTAATTTTGCAATACCCAAAAAGAAGTTTGTAGAGTGTCCTTCTAGATGCTTTTTTATTCTTTCCCAAATTTTGATCTTATCTGTAGGAGCATTTAATAGTTTCCACAAATCCTTATGTTAAGCTCTTAGAGCGGGCCATATCATTTGAGGTTGAGATGCCACTATACTGCCATGCTTCTAGATAATAGGAACTCTTGCTGTACTTCTTCTTGTATCTACCATCTGACCATTTTGTTCAGACCAGCTGAACATAGTGTGGTTGCGACATGCAGATTGAGAGGTGCAATTCAAGCTAAATATTCCCTTAGGGGACCAATTAATAATGATTCTGGAGGAATTGTTGTGCAGCACCTCTACCTGTTCTGCAATGCAATCTTCCTAAACAAGTATGTTCATTTTTTCTCATCAGGTTCAATTTTATTTACAAATAGGTTTTTGAGGGTGGTATGCTTCAATTATAGGAACAGATTTATTATGGTAAATACTGAGATCAGAAAGCATGTGTAACTGTGTCATAGAGTGATTACATCTAGGCATTATTGCCAGCAAAGATTGATAAATATGCCCAATAAGTATAATTGTTCTCTGTGTCAGCGCTTATTGAAGGAATACTTATGGCAGTGGTGATAACCGCTATCATAGCTACCGTTAAATTACTTGTTGTGACTGGTTGTCCTGCTTTCCCCAGATTTTGTTTGCCATCTATGACAGCTTCTTGATCTGTCCCCAGGTGGGTGGCTGTGTTCGATGGGTGTTGATTGTGACAGCTGGGGTCCTCCTCAGCGTCAGTCTCAACATGGCTGCAACTGGGGGGTCCTCAGGATCTTTCTGGAATCTCTTCCTTGGCATCTGGCTCATGATAAAGTTTCAGGTGTCTTGATGGTATCCAAATCGGCTATTGATTTTGGCCTGGAGAAACACAAGCATAATCTCTACCCCAAGTTATTATTTTACTTATTTCCTAACGTTTTGTTATCAGATCTCTCCACCAAATCAGTTGTTCTGCTTTTGTCTTTGCAGCTGGTTTCTGTAGATGCTTTTCAGCTGCTGATAATATCTGGCCTTTGGGCAGGCTCAAAAAATTTAAAGTTAATAATGCTAGATTTAGTTGTATCTATGGTGTTCCATATTCTATGTCTCCCCCTTTCTGCTTTTGCAACTGCTGTTTTAGGGAGACATTGATTCTTTCCACTATGGCTTGTCCTTGATAATTGTATGGGATACCAGTAATGTGCTTAATATTCCACATAGAGAAAAAAGTAGCTAGAGCTTGGCTAGTATAACCTGGGGCATTATCTGTTTTAATAGAAGCTGTTATGCCCATCACCACAAAGCACTGCAAAAGATGACGTTTAACACAGGCAGAAGACTCTCCTGTTTGGCCTGTAGCCCAAAGTGAGAAAAGGTGTCCATACATACATGTACATAAGCTAGTCTCCTAAACAAGGGAACATGTGTGACATCCATTTGCCAAAGAGAGTTAGGTTCCAATCCTCGAGGATTAACTCCTCCTGTAAAAGATGAGGAATGTACCATTTGGCAAGTTGGGCATCACTGGATAAATAGCTTTAGCTTCTTTCTAGGTAATGCTGTATCTGCGTTTGAGACCAGAGGCATTAACATGAATTAAATTGTGAAAAGTGTCTACCATTAGATACCACATTAGCAGCTAGGTGATCAGCCATTTGATTCCCTTCAGTCAAAGGTCCTGGAAGAGGTGTATGAGCCCTAATGTGAATGATGTAGAAAGGGTGCATTCTACTTCTAACTGCTGTTTGCAGTTGGGTTAATAAAGTTATCAGTTCATCTGAATGAAATTGTAACTGAGCATTTTCAATTAATTGTGTACAATGAACTACATATGAAGAATCAGACACCACATTAATAGGCATATCAAAAGCAGTCAATATCTCAATTATAGCTACAAGCTCCGCTTTTTGAGCTGAAGTATAGGGCATCTGGAAAACTCTACTTTTTGAGCCAGAATAAGAAACTTTACTATTTCTAGACCCATCTGTAAAACAATGAAAATGCTTAGCAGGCTGCAGGTTGTTTACTGCAGGAATTGTAAATGTAAATCCTTCACAGTCTTGCTCAGCTAAAGGGATAGTAAAGTGTCTTTTAAATCTGTGATTATTAAAGGCTAAATATTTGGAATTATAGCAGGAGAAGGCAATCCTGGCTGTAATGCTCCCATAGGTTGTATAACTGAATTGATTCAGCTCTTAATTCGGTTAACATTTTCCATTTACCTGATTTTTTCTTAATTACGAAAACTGGAGAATTCCAACAGGAAAATGTTGGAGCTATTTCTAATTGTGTCCATTTTCTAATTGTTCAGTAACTAATTTCTCTAAAGCCTCCATTTCTCTTTACTTAGTGGCCGTTGTTCTATCCAAATTGGCTTATCTGTTAACCATTTTAAAGGTATAGGTTCTGGAGGCTTAACAATGGCTGCCATCAAAAATGATAGCCTAATCTTTGGCAGGAGTTTTTTCTTTCTGCTCGAAGTGGTTCTTTCAAACCTTGAAAATTTTTTCTAGCCCCATACCAGGAACATACCCCATTTCATGCATTTTATGTTGACTTCGAGGGCTATATAATTGTTCTGGAATTAGAACTTGTGCTCCCCATTGTTGTAATAAATCTCTTCCCCATAAATTTATAGGTACAGTGGTCATAATTTGTTGAATAGTCCCAGATTGTTCGTCGGGCCCATCACAATGTAAAATATAACTACTTTGATATACTTCAGGGGCTTTACCAACTCCAACTATGTTAAATTGAGCGGGTTGAATTGGCTATGTGGACGGCCAGTGCTGTAGAGAAATGATTGAAATGCCTGCTCCAGTGTCTAACAAACCTTTAAATTTCTTCCCCTGAATAGTTATTTCACAGATAGGTTTATCAGTAATTTGATTTACCCAATAAGCTGCTTTGCCTTGTTTATTTGGGCTTTCAAATCCTCCTGTTCATTTGACTTCACTTTTTCCCATTTCCACATACAGCACAATCAGGAAGTGTGCTATGTGCTCTCCTGGCTCTGCTTTCCAGGGAGCAGAAGTAGATATAACAATTTGAATTTCCCTATTGTAATCTGAATCAGTGACTCCTGTGTGTATTTGTACCCCTTTTAAATTTAAACTAGACCTTCCTAGAAGTAATCCTATTGTCCCTGCTGGCAAGGGTCCACAGACTCCTGTTGGGACCTTTTGTGGGGGTTCCCCAGGCAGAAGGCTCACAGCTTTTGTGCAACATAAATCTACTGTGGCACTACTGGCTGTGGTGGGGGACAGACATTGTACAGGGGTAAGGGAATGGCCTGAGCTGGAAATGCCCCATTTTAGAATGGGGCCCAGGACAAGCCCCTCATGGTGTTTCCCAAAATTGGGTTCCCTTCTTTATCAAACTTAGAGTGACACTGATTAGCCCAATGCTTTCCTTTTTTACATTTTGGACATATTTCAGGATCAGCAGTTTTCTCTTTTCCCCTATCTGGTGGCCTGACTTGCTGATTTTTTTCTACATTCTTTTTCAGTATGACCATGCTTCCCGCAGTTAAAACAAGCTCCAGGAAATGGAGTATTTCTTTCATCCACTCTTAGTCCTGCCATTGCCTGTGCTAGCAGAGTAGCTTTATGCAGATTACCTCCGATACCATCACAGGCCTTGATATAATCAATTAAATGTGCTTTCCTTCTGATAGGTCACAGAGAAGCCTGGCAGTCAGGATTAGCATTGTTGAAAGCTAATAACTGTGCAGTATATCCTGAGCAGTCGAATCTGCAATCACATTTTTAAGAGACTCCTGTAACCGAGCTATAAAATCAATGTATGGTTCTTTGGGTCCCTGTTTTATAGTGCTAGAGGAAGGATATTGTTCTCCAGCTGAAGTGATTTTTTCCCAAACTCATAATGCACACTCCTCTAAGCTGTTCTATGGCATCATCCTGCATGACCAGCTGTGCATCTGAACCAGCCCAGCCACCAACCCCCAAAAGTTGGTCTGCAGTTATGTTAATTTGAGGCTGGGCCTTGGCATTGTGAGCAGCCTGAATGGAAGTTTCATCTGCCCACCAAGTTTTAAAATGTAAGAACTGAGCAGGAGTTAGACAAGCTCGAGTAAGAGCGTCCCAGTCAGTTGGAATCATCCGACTGGAAACAGCAACATTCTTTAACAGTCCCATTACAAAAGGAGAACCTGTTCCATATTGATTTATAGCTTGTTTAAATTCTGTGAGTAATTTAAAAGGAAAAGGCTCAAATGTAGCTATAATATTTCCCTGTTGATCTGGGGGATGTATTCTAACAGGGAACTGCCAAGCCTCTAAATCACCCTCTCGTCTAGCTTGCTGAATTCCTGCCTGAATAGAACTAAGAGCCGTCGCTTGAGGTGCTGCTCGAAGAGTCACTGGGGCAACTACTTTTCGTCCATTGTCTTCCAGAAAAGAAAGATCTGGAGGGTCTTTTTCTTCCAAATAATAATGAGGGGGTGCAAAATGATAGGGATGAGCCTCTCCTCCCTTTGCCGCTTTAGCTTTAGCTGGTAAATAAACATGGTCTATAACCTCTTCTGTTACTTCGCTATACTCTCCTTCCTCCTCATTATTAGTGTGAAAAGTTCCAAGGTGGAACGAATCACAGCCCACACTTGTCCCATTGTTACCCTGATGCTTCTGAGCTTCCCTTCTTACTCACTACGGGGATTGCTTTAAGAGTACTCGGGTGTCCTCCAACTAGTTCCACATTCTCTGACCATTGCTCCGGCGACCCTTCAACCTGGATCCGAGCCCCGACGATGGATGCCACTTGCCGAGACCAGCTCATCGGGGAGCCCCTAACCCAGCAGCACTAGAGGAATTAAAGACAACATGCACAGCAATGTAGAGATGTGAAGTGGGAAATCAGGGGTCTCACAGCCTTCAGAGCTGACAGCCCCAAACAGAGATGTACCCACATATTCATTAACAGCAAGCCAGTCATTAGCATTGTTTCTATGGCTATTAAATTAACTAAAAGTATCCCTTCTCGGAAATGAAGGGATGGGCCAAAATAAAGGAATATGTTGGGTTAGTTAACTGCAGCAGGAGCATGTCCTTAAGGCACAGATCGCTCATGCTATTGTTTGTGACTTAAGAATGCCTTTAAGTGGATTTCTGCCCTGGGTGAGCCAGGTGTTCCTTGCCCTCATTCCGGCAAACCCACAATCTTCCAGTGTGGGCATTATGGCCATCATGAACATATAACAGTGCTGCAGAGATTTTGTTTATGGCAAGTTTTGGAGCCAGTTTATGGACAGATTTTGGGGGCTTGTTCCCAACCACAACAGAGATACAACGTATCAAAATATCTGGGGTACAGCAAAAACAGTGTTGAAAGTATATAGCACTAAACACCTCCTTGAAAACGTTAGACCTCAAATTAACATTCTAACATCACACCTAGAAGAACTAGAAGAACAAGAACAAACTAACCCCAAAGCTAGCAGAAGGAAAGAAATAACAAAACCAGAGCTGAATAGAATGAAGGTTAGACCCCCAAACCCTAGCAAAGACTCAACACCACCAAAAGTTTATTCCTTGAAAAGATAAAGTGAATTGATAGATTGTTAGCTATATTAACAGAAAAAAAAAAAGAGGGAAAATCAAATAAGCACAATTTGAACCAACAAAGGTGACATTACAAACTATTCCGTAGAAATACAAAAAGATCCTCTGTGACTGTTATGAATACCTCTATGCATGCAAAGTAGAACATCTATAGGAAATGGATAAATTCCTGGAAATACACAATCTCCCATGATTGAATCAGGAAGAAACTGAAACACTGAACAGACCATTGTCGAGTTCCAGAATTGAATCTGTAATGAAAAACCTGCTGAACAACAAAACATCCCTGGACCAGATGGATTCACAACCGAATTCTACCCAAGGCGTAAAGAAGAACTGATACCATTATTCTACAGACACTATTCAAAAAAGTTGAGGATGAGGGACCTCTCCCTAACTCATTCTATGAAGCCAGCATCACTCTGATACCAAAACCTGGTAAAGACACTGAAAAAAGAAAACTACAGGCCGGGATTCTTGATAAACATAGACACAAAAGTGCTCAACAAAATACTAGTGAACCAAATTTCAACAGCACATCAAAAAGTTAATTCATCATGATCAAGTAGGCTTTATTCCTCAGATGCAAAGATGGTTTGACTTATGCAAATCAGTAGATATGATTCACCACGTAAGTAGAATTAAAAATGAAAACTATGTGATTATTTCAATAGAAGTAGCAAATGCTTTCAATGAAATCTAACATTTCATCATGATAAATACCCTCAAGAAATAAAGTATCAAAGGAATATGCCTCAAAATACTAAGAACCGTCTATGGCAAACCACAACCAACACTATATTGAATGGGGAGAAACTGGAAACATTCCCCTTGAGAACAGGATAAGGATGCCCACTCTCACCACTCCTATTAAGTATAGTGCTGGAAGTGCTAGCCATAGCAGTTAGCCAAGAGAAAGAAAGAAAAAGCATCCAATTGGAAAAGAAGAAGTCAAACTGTTGTTCTTTGCTGATGACATGATTGTGTACTTAGGAAATCTAAGGACTCTGCCAAAAGGCTATTAAAATTGATAAATGATTTTAGCAAGATTTCAGGATACAAAACCAGTGTATGTAAAAGCAGCATTTCTATATACCAATAATGCTCAAGCTGAGAGCCAAATCAAGAATGTAGTCTCATTTATTTATTTATTTATTTATTTATTTTTTTTGAGACGGAGTCTCGCTCTGTCGCCCAGGCTGGAGTGCAGTGGCCAGATCTCAGCTCACTGCAAGCTCCGCCTCCCGGGTTTGTGCCATTCTCCTGCCTCAGCCTCCTGAGTAGCTGGGACTACAGGCGCCCGCCACCTCGCCCGGCTAGTTTTTTGTATTTTTAGTAGAGATGGGGTTTCACCGTGTTAGCCAGGATGGTCTCGAACTCCAGACCTCGTGATCCACCCGTCTCGGCCTCCCAAAGTGCTGGGATTACAGGCTTGAGCCACCGCGCCCGGCCTGTAGTCTCATTTATAACAGCCACACAGACAAAACCTACTTATGAGTATACCTAACCAAGGAGATGAAAGAGCTCTACAAGGAAAACTATAAAATACTGCTAAAATAAATCATAGATGACACAAACCAATGGAAACTTCTCAGCTCATGGATTGAAAGAGTCAGTATCATTAAAATGGCAATACTACTCAAAGCAATCTACAGATTCATCACTGTCCCTGTCAAACTAGCGATGTCATTTTTCACAGAATTGGAAAAAAGCTATGCTAAAATGTACATGGAACCAAAAAAGAGCCTGAGTAGCTAAAGCAATCCTAAGCAAAATGAACAAAGTCGGGGCATAACATTGCCTGACTTAATACTATACTATAAGGATACAGTAAGCAAAACAGCATGATACTGGTACAAAAACAAATAGAGGAATGGAACAGAACAGAGAACCCAGAAATAAAGCCACACATCTATAGCTGTCTTCAACAAAACCGACAAAAATAAATGGTGCTAGGAAACTGACCAGCCATCTGCAGAAGAATGAAACTGGATACCTACCTTTCACCATGTGTAAAAATTAACTCAAGGTAGCCTCTAACAAGAGTGTCAGCCTGTCTGTTGAAGCTTTGAAACCAGGGATTGACTTCTCTTCTATAACTATGAAATATCTGAATGGCATCTTCTTCCAATAGGAGGCTGTTTGATCTACATTGAAACTCCATTATTTGATGTAACCACCTTTATCTGCGATCTTAGATCTTTTGGATAACTTGCTGCAGTTTCTGCCTTAGCACTTGCTGCTTCACCTTGTGTTTTTGTTTCCTGGAGATAGCTTCTTTCCTTAAACGTCATGAACAGCACCTGTTAGCTTCAAAATTTTCTTTTGCAGTTTCACCTCTTAGCCTTTATAGAACTGAAGAGAATTAGAGTCTTGATCTGGACTAGGCTTTAGTTTAAGGGAATGTTGTGGCTGGTTTGAGCTTCTATCCAATTAGCAATAAGGCTGTTTTGCTTTCTTATCTGTTGTGTGTTCAGTGGAATAGCACTTTTAATTTTTTCCAAGAACTTTTTCTATTGCATTCACAACATGACTGGTGCAAGAGGCTTGGCTTTCAGCCTGTCTCTGCTTTTGGCATGCCTTCCTTACCAAGCTTAATGATTTCTAGCGTTTGATTTAACGTGAGACCTGGGACTCTTCCCTTTCACTTGAACACACAGGGGCCATTGTAGGGTTATTAATTGGCCTAATTTTAATGATTGTCGTGTCTCAGGGAATGAGGAGGTCCCGAAAGAGGGAGTGAGATGGGGAATTGGCTGGTCAGTGGAGCAGTCAGAACACACACAACATTGATCAATTAAGTTTGCTATCTCAGGTGGGCCCAGTTTTTGGTGCCCCTAAATAATTACTGTCATAGCATCAAAGATTGCTGATCACAGACTACTGTAACAGGCATATCATAGTAAAAATTGGGAATATTGTGAGAATTACCAAAATATAACTCAGAGATATGAAGGGAGCACATGCGACTAGAAAAATAGTGCTAAGAGTCTGACACAGTGCAGGGTTGCCACAAATCTTCCAGTTAGAAAAAACTCAGTATCTGGAAAGCACAGTGCAATGAAATGAGTTATGCTTGTATTACTATTTTTACCTGCTTCTGTTTGGTCTTTGCTTTTCTTTCCGTTTTATTTTATTTTAATGTCTTTTTTTTTGAGACGGAGTCTTGCTCGATTGCCCAGGCTGGAGTGCAGTGGCGCGATCTTGGCTCACTGCAACATCCGCCACCTGGGATCAAGCAATTCTTCACCTCAGCCTCCTGAGTAGCTGGGATTACAGGTACCGCTGTCATGCCCAGCTACTTTTTGTAGTTTTGCAGAGACAAGGTTTCACCATGTTGGCCAGGCTGGTCATGAACTCATGACCTCAGGTGATCCGCCCGCCTCGGCCTCCCCACAATGTGCTGGGATTACAGGTGTGAACACCACACCTGGGTTCATCTTCACTTAAAAACAAAACAAAACAAAACAAACAACAACAAAAAAGCTATCATATGCAAGTTTCTTTTAAGTGAGAATTAATTTGCTCTTTTATTCATTTAAATACTCTTGATTAACAGTGTAGGGTAATGGAATAGAGCTTAAACTGTGAAGTCAGACAGACCTGTATTCCACTGTGAGTGTGTTCGTCTAGTGGCTGTCCGACTTTGCACATCTTATGTAACCCCTCTTAGCTTCATCTGTGAAATAGAACTGATGATAACTGTGAGGACTGGAATCCACTAAACTACAGGAAGTCCGTGACACAAAAGCTAGTCATTGTGAACACGGAAAGTTACTCAGAGTCAGTCGTCTGTTAATACCGTCATCCAGTTGGTAATTTAGATTGGACATTTTTGTGTTTTAGTCTCTTTTTTAGCACTTATCATACAATATTGAAGTAACCTATTTATATCTTTCTAGGTAGGAAGCTCTCTGAGGGCAGACTGTCTTATTGACTCTTGTATTTTTAGTGTTCAGCACAGTGTCTTTCAGAAAGCAGATATTCAGTAAAGATTAATTGAACAGTTGAGATGTTTTTCAACCTTTGTTAAACCTGTACTCTTTTTTGCTAAAAATAAATTTTATACCTGTCTTTAGTGTTACTTGAAGTTTAAAATAAAGTAAAAGATGGTATCTAAAAACAAACTCATTTTCAAAGTGCTTGTTAAATAATTTAAAAGATTATGATGCATAGCCCATGGGGTTTCATTCTACCTGCCTCCATTCCTTGGAGAATCATCCAGTGGATAAATTGCCCAGAAACAACTTTGAGTTTTGATGTCAGTTAGGATACTGACTAGATATATGACCTTAGGTTTCCTCAACTCTGAAATGATGAAAGTTGAATTATAATTGACTTTTAAGATACTCCTCTCTTTAATTTTTACCTTACTAATAATACTTAATAACTGAGTGCTTACTGTGTGCCAGCTAACCCAGTCAACACTTTTCATGTATTATGTCTTAATTCTGAAAAATCTCTAGTGACTACTATGTTTATTATAGGCATTTTACCAATGAGAACAAGCAGAGTAGCTCAGGACAGGAAATTATGAAGATCACCAGTGCAATCATTGAGTATAAAACAACTTGATGCTTGTCGTGAAGGTCAGTGAGATAGAGGCGAATGCAGATTCACTCTCTACTGTTAAACTTGGATTGTTGCAGTAACAAATAGTTATACAGAAGGAGGCCATCCAGATATTATGCTGCACCCCAAAGATGGCCAAACCTATCACCTGAGTGGCAACGCCAGAAGGGGGCACCACCTTAAGGTGAAATAAAGCACCCCCCATTGTTTGAGAAATAAGACCCTTAGCTTCTAAACTTGGGATATATCCCTCATGTTCCAAGAACTTGACTCATAGCAAGGGAATAATTTTCCTCCTGGAGTCCTCAAAAATAATTTCTTCTTTAAGATAAGTACCTGTAATGAGTTCTGTTGTCTATTTAAAAAGCCCTTAAAGGTATCTAGCATTCCTTATCAGCATGTTCACATAAGGGCTGTTGGTGAACTGTTAGTGTTGGCAGTAAATAGAAGGTGGATCATTAGTTTTGAAAAGTGTATTTTAACTCTGTGTTTTAAGCTGTCTTTTGTTTATATTTATACTCATTTAGGTTTTTCTGCTTCCTCGAATCCCTCTGATTAATAGTACTCCAGGCCAATGTTATGTTCTCAGTGTGTGTGTATGTGTGTACACATGTGGGCTCTGGGGAGAGAGAGAAATAGACTCATCTATTCTGTACAGTGGATCAAATAAGTTTCTTCTACTGGCCTGCCTTGGAGCCTGTTGCTGGTTGATAATATTTCTGTGGAAAAACATGTTCAAAATTTTGAATAAATGTTTCTACATTGAAAGTGCCAGTTATTCCATAAGGTTTAAATTTAGAAGTAATTTTGATCGTAGGTTAACATCCTTATTAATACTGTAAATTGTACATAATGATTTGAAAATTTTATTATACATTGTTCATGTCACCAAAGGGGAAAGTTGAAAGAGAATGTGTGTGTGTACATATGTGTGTATATATGCGTGTGTGTCTGTGTGCACGTGCACAGATACATATAATCTCAGGGATAGTTTTGATTTATTTTAATCAGAGACATCCTAACCGTGTTTTGCCTGAATTTTGTGAAATGAGTAGATAAACTAGTTCCCTCATTTAATGGCAGCTTTCTAGAATATTTGAATATTAGAAAATATTGTGTCATGTTAGCCAGAATGTTTTGTAGATACACCACAGCAAATTAACCAATGACTAGATTTATATAAGCAAGTTTATTTGACTTGAGTCATCATGAGTTGAGAATAGATTTGAGTATACTTTTTTTTTTTTAGTAAATTCTAATGTTTAGTAGTTTTTGTTGATTTTTGAGTCATTGTCAAAAAGGTAAAGACAGAGTACAAGGCTGGTATTGGAGACATTATTTTGGGAGAACAACTGATATTCTGTCAGGGCTATTCTGAAATTCATCCTAATTACTGTTTGTTTTTATCTTTGTGCCTTGAGTTATGAAGAAAGCTGTAATTCTGAAGCCACGTAATGCCGCACAGCTTCCATGCAGCCAAGAGATAGTGTTGTGCATGGCTTTAGGGCTTGGTTTTTTGTTTTTGTTTTTTTGTTTCCCCCCCTCCCAGATCTTCTGCAGTCTGTGGTATGGGAACCTTTTGTTGGGCGTTCACAGAATTTTAGGCTTTGGAGGTTTTATTTTTTGTTTTTATCTGGGAATGCTCTTAAACATGTGTTTTAGCCTAAATCATTAACTTGATGTTTGTGACTGGGTATCTTCTAATTGTGCTCTTTCTTTTTACAGTCATGCCTCACATTTTCTTGTACAAAGTAGAATTTCCTACTGTATCATGATCCTAATAGGAGTGGAGAACATATACAACTGTTTACTTTGTTCACATAGAAATATATATTTCACTTTGATATAATTGGATCAGAGTAGAATTTTATTACATTAAAGTCATTCTGAATTGTGATAACTTTTTTTTTGGGATGGAGTTTCACTCTTGTCATCCAGGCTGGAGTGCAGTGGCGTGATCTCAGCTCATTGCAACCTCCACCTCCTGAGTTCAAGCGATTCTCTTGCCTAAGCCTCCTGAGTAGCTGGGATTACAGGCACCTGCCACCATGCCCAGCTAAGTTTTGTATTTTTAGTAGAGATGGTGTTTCACCATGCTGACCAGGCTGTTCTTGAACACCTGACCTCAGGTGATCTGCCCTCCTCGGCCTCCCAAAATGCTGGGATTACAGATGTGAGCCACCTTACCTGGCTGTGATAACTTTTTAAAGAAGAATTGCCATAAATACAAAAATAAAATCATTGGTATTTATGATTCTTCTTTTTACTTAAAGCAGAGGTTTTTAATCTCAGCACTGTTGATATTTTGGGATGGATAATTTGATATTTAGGACTAACCTGTGCGTAGTAGGATGTTAAGTTGCGTTACTAGCTTCTACCCATTAGATGGTAGTAGCACTTGGAATTACAACCACCATTAACGTTTCTAGTTATTTTCATATGTCCCTTGGAGGAGCAAAATTGCCTCCTGTTAGGAACCATAGAGTTATAGTCTGTAGGTGATGGCAGTGGAGAGATGGAGTGAAGTTAGTAGGTTGGAGAGAGATTTAAAAGGACTGAGTGATGGCTGGTAAAGTACAGATAGAAAATAAGATGTCAAGGATGACCCCTGTGTTTCTGGCTTGAACAACAGGGTAGATGGAAGCACTGTTTTCTGAGGTAGGGAGCCCTAAAAGTGAGGAGCTTGTTCAGGGGATAGAGTATTTCAAAGTGGTAAATATGTAGCCCCTAAACAGTGCTTGGTATGTAGTAAACACTCAATTTTTGCTGAGTAAGGAAAGGCTAACTTTAAGGTATCTGTGAGACATAAAGTAGGAGATAGGTAGCTAAGGAATCATGCAGTAGGAGCTAGGTAGCTGGACCAGAGATCTAAATTTGGGAATAGAGATGGGTAAATGTACTTGGTTGGAAACTCAAGGACAGGGTATACCAGCAGACCCTACTAGGGTATTCTGCAGTATCTGAGCTGTGATATATGACATGTGCACCGTATTTCTGAATTCTGAAACACATATATCTGGAAGAGTTTTGCATAAGGAATCAGACCTATGGCTTTTATTAGTTTTTCAGTCTCATTCTATTTTGCATCTTCTGTGTTTGGCACTGTTATTCATCTCCTCTGCTGTAATGTGCTGTCTTCTCAATTTCCATTGACACTCCCGGTAATGATTTTCTCTTCTGTAAACCAGCACTTACAAGTTTTTGATATTTTGATTTTAATATTTATAAGAGGAGAAAATATTTAGATGGTGTTTCCGAGGAAGCAATTTTATACCATTATGACCCCATTTTTAAAATCTTATACAGATGACAGGTTCACAGTGATGGTACAGTTAATATCTGATGAAAAAGAAGGTATAGATTAGATTACTGTAAATGGAGGATTTATATATTACTGGCTAAAGCAAAAGTAGCATCATGCTTTTCAGTTGGAAGGCTAGTAAATTCTTGTTTAGCAGTAGGAAGTTATTTCTTTTTCTGAGAGGCAATTGCACTCTGTGAAGTTAATTTAGACCTACTCTGTTTAGTATGACAGCTCTGAGCCACATGTGACTGTGTAAATTTAAATTAATTAAAATTTAAAACTCAGGCTGGGCACAGTGGCTCATACCTGTAATCCGAGCACTTTGGGAGGTCGAGGCAGGAGGATCACTTGGGCCCAGGAGTTTGAGACCAACCTGGGCAACATAGTGAAACCTTGTCTCTACAAGAAAATAAAAAAGTGAGGTGGGAGGATCCCTTGATCCCTGGAGGTCGAGGCTGTAGTGAGCTATCATCATGCCACTGCACTCCCACCTGGGCAACAGGATGGAGGTCCTGTCTCAAAAAAAAAAAAAAATCGGTTTCTTAGTCACACCAGCCACATTTCAGGTGCTCACTGGCCACATGTGGCTAGCAGCTACATTGGACAGTACAAATAGAGAACACTTCTGTCATTGCAGAAAATGATATTGAATAGTGCTGCTCTAGTAACTTACGGTTGTATAAAATTAATGTTACTCTTTTACAGTAAGTATTCAGGGAGAAAATGCTACTTGTTTATATGCTGCTGATATTTAGAATGGAATCTCCGTGTTGGAATTTGACTGTTGACGGAACAGATTAGGGTAGGTAAGATTTGCCATATGGATGAATTGCTTGTGTTGGCAATAAATAGCAGGTGGAAATTTTTTGGAAAAGTGTATATTTTATTTATTTATTTATTTATTTATTTATTTATTTGAGATAGAGTCTCACTCTGTTGCCCAGGCTGGAGTCCAATGGCGTGATCTTGGCTCACTGTGACCTCCGTTTCCTGGGTTCAAGCAGTTCTCCTGCCTTAGCCTCCTGAGTAGCTGGGATTACAGGCACCTGCCACCATGCCCGGCTAATTTTGTATTAGTAGAGATCGGGTTTCACCATGTTGAATTGAACTCCTGACCTCGGGTGATCCACCCACCTTGGCCTCTCAAAGTGCTAGGATTACAGGCGTGAGCCACCGCACCCAGCTGGAAAGTGTATATTTTAATCTCTTTTTGATGTCTTTTCTAAAGTTTATATTTTTTTCTGTTTGACTTTACTTTTTCTTTCTTATGTTTTTCTTATCTGTATATGCTCATTTTCTTTCTACTTAGGCCTTGGTAGTAATTAAAAATGTTTAATGGGTCAGACCTTAAGAATTTCACCCAAATAAGGGCCGGGCGCGGTGGCTCAAGCCTGTAATCCCAGCACTTTGGGAGGCCGAGACGGGCGGATCACGAGGTCAGGAGATCGAGACCATCCTGGCTAACATGGTGAAACCCCGTCTCTACTAAAAAATACAAAAAACTAGCCGGGCGAGGTGGCGGGCGCCTGTAGTCCCAGCTACTCGGAGGCTGAGGCAGGAGAATGGCGGGAACCCGGGAGGCGGAGCTTGCAGTGAGCTGAGATCTGGCCACTGCACTCCAGCCCAGTCGACAGAGCGAGACTCCGTCTCAAAAAAAAAAAAAAAAAAAAAGAATTTCACCCAAATACACAAGATTTGACTTAGAGCATTACTATGTGTTGTCCAGTTATTTTTTATGTACAATACGATCTATTTCTTTTAGCCTAGTTTTACATGGTATATATATTTCTTTGACCAGACAGGGTTTAAATCTTTCAGATGAAGGACTTAGACTTCTGTAAGACTGAACAGTTTTTAAATTCTTGCCTCTCTCTTCTTTATGATAGTTTTTGCTTTATGTTCTTTATGAGATGTTCATAACATAGTTAATGCATGTGCTATAACAGACCCATGTGTATTTTAATACATAAAAACTTAATTTTTGTAGCTACCTTTAATGCTTATATGTACGCTTTATTCTTCTGATCGTATCTGGGTAATTTACTTCTAATCTGTAGTCTACTTTAGAATTCAGTACTTTTTCCTAGTCTGTATTTTTATATAAGTTTTGAGATTTTTGAGGAAAAAAATTGAACAATTTAGGTATTAGAGACAAAGAAGAGTATTTAGGAATAGAGTATCCTATATGCGTTAGTTTGAGCTGCCATAACAAAATATCATAAACTGTGTGTCTGAGAAACAACAGAAATTTATCTTTCGCCATTTGGGGGTGTGGACCCTCCAAGATGAAGGTGCTGAGCAATTTGTTATCTGGCAAAGGCCTGCTTCTTTTTTCATAGTCACTGTCTTCTCTTTAACCTCACATGGTAGAAGGGGCAGAAGAGCTCTGGGTGTCTTCTCTAAGGGCACTAATTCCACTCGTGAGGGTTCTGCCCTTATGACCTAGTCACCTCCAAAAGGACTCACCTCCAGGTATCCTCATATTGGGGATTAGCTTTCAAATATAAATTTCAAGGGAACACAAATACTCTATAACACTATATATTAGGACATTAATTCTCCTTAAGTAACAAAGCAGAAATTTAACTCTTTGAGAGCAGGTTTGGCTAACTATCTTTGTAAAGAACCAGATATTGAACTGTTAGCCTTGCAGGACATGCAGCCTGTGTTGCTGTTCCCGTCTGCTGTCATAGTGCAAATGTATCTATACACAATATGTAAGCAAAGGAGCATGGCTGTGCTTCAGGAAAACTTTGTTTACAAAAACCAAAGGTGGTTTGGATTTGGCAAATCTGTATTCTAAGCAGACTCCTGCCACAGCGATTTTAAAAAAGAACAGGAGGCAGACAGTCACTTTTCCATCATCATTCGCAGCAAACTATCGCAAGGACAGAAAACCAAACACCGCATGTTCCCACTCATAGGTGGGAATTGAACAACGAGAACACTTGGACACAGGAAGGGGAACATCACACACCCAGGGCCTGTCGTGGGGAGGGGGTGTGGGGGAGGGATAGCATTAGGAGATATACCTAACGTAAATGATGAGTTAGTGGGTGCAGCACACCAACATGGCACATGGATACATATGTAACAAACCTGCACATTGTTCATGTGTACCCTAGAACTTAAAGTATAATAATAAAAAAAGTAAGTTTAAGTTCGCTAAGTGGAAATTTTAAACCTGCTTTAGCACAAATAATGAAATATATGAAGTTTGTTTATTAATGACCTATTATAGATTATTGTTCCAGAGCAGGTGATTTCTAAAAAGGTGGTTGAAATGTTTGCATTCCTCTTGGTATAGCTTTTGTGTAAAAGGGAAGTAAAATAATGCAGGGTATGAAGTTTAACATTTCAAGTGAGATGTATTTATTCGAAACAATATGAAAGAAGTAGCTATAGGATGTAAGATCAATATGCAGAAATCAGTGTTGTGTCCATATAACATAAACGAATAGTCTAAAATTTTAAAAAATGCATTCACAATAGCATCAAAAAGAACAATATGCTTAGGAATAAATTTTAAAAAGAAATGTAAGAGCTACGCTGGAAATAAAAAGCATTGCTGAGAGAAAGTAAAGATCTATTAATAAATAAATAGAGGCATACACCATATTTATGGATTAGGGGACTCAATCTTGTTAAGACGGCAATTTTTCCACATTTGAGCAATAGGTTCAATGTAATCCCTGGCAGAATTCTAGCAGGACTTTTTTTTTTTTTTTTGGAGACGGAATCTTGCTGTCACCCAGGCTGGAGTGCAGTGGCACGATCTCGGCTCACTGCAACCTCTGCCTCCCCTGGCTTCAGGTGATTTTCCTGCCTCAGCCTCCCGAGTAGCTGGGATTACTGACATGTGCCACCACGCCCAGCTAATCTTTTTTTTTTTTTTTGTATTTTTAGTAGAGATGGGGTTTCACCCTGTTAGTCAGGATGGTCTCCGTCTCCTGACCCTGTAATCCACCTGCCTTGGCCTCTCAAAGTGCTGCGATTACAGGTATGAGCCACCGTGCCTGGCCGATTTTTTTTTTTTTTATAGAAATGAACAGGCTGATTCTAAAACTTAAATGGAAATACAGAAACACAAAGGATCTAGGATAGTTCAGAAAAAAAAAAGAGGAAAAAAATTGAAGGGCTTACACTACCGCATTACAAAACTTATCGTAAAGCTACAGTCATCAAAGACTGTGCTAATAGTGTAGAGTCAGACATGTTAATTAGTTGAGTTAAATATTGTCAAAGATTGTTGACAAATGTGCTAGGGCAAGTCACTGAGGGAAGGATTATCTTTTCAACAGATGATGCGGTAACGATTGTATATATACATACAAACAAATAATAAATCTTGAGCTCCACCTCAGAACATACACAAAAATTAACTCAGACCAGAAACCTACAAGTGAAAAAAAAAAACTGTGCAACCTGTAGGAAAAAATAGGAGTAAATATGTTCGACATTGGATTAGCAAAGATATGACATTAAAAGATAATGATATTATTTTGTTGAAGATATGACAAAATAAAAGGAAAATTAGTAGTTTGGACTTCATTAAAATAAAAAACATTTCCTCTTCCGAAGAAGACACCATTAACAAAATGAAAAAAACAAGCCATAGACTAGGATAAAATACTTACAAAATTTATATCTGATAAGGGATTGTATCCAGAATATTTAAGGAACTAAATAAGCACCCAATAAGCAGAGGGCAAAAGACTTGAATCGACATTTTATCAAAAAAGATATATGAATGCAAAGTGAGCATATGAAAAGATATACTCAGCATGATTAGTGATTGGCAAAATGCAAATAGAAACTACAGTGAGATACCACTTCACACCCAGAAAGAGTGGCAGTACCAAGTGTGGGTGATGCTGTGGGTACATGTTGCTGGTGGGAATACAAAATGGGGCAGCCACTGAGGGAAAGAGTTTGTGGTTTCTTAAAAAGTTAAACTTTTACTTACCATAAAGCCTAGTATTCTACCCCAAAATAAATGGAAACATATTCTCATGGACACTTGTATGTGAATGGTTATAGCAGTGTTGTTCATAATGGCCCAAATTGGAAACAACCCAAATGTTCTTCAGCCGTGAGTGAACCGTGGTACATCCACACAGTGGAATACTATTGAACAGTGTGAAGGAATGTGCCAAGTGCCACAACATAGATAAATGCTCAAATCCATGTGCTGAGTTAAAGAAGCTAGACACAAAAGACTAGTTTATATGATTCCATTTATATGAAATTTCTACAAATGATGAAACTAGTGACAGCAAGTAAGTCAATGGCTGCCCAGGGGCTAGAGATAGGAGTGAGGATTAACTGTGGATGGGAATGAAGGAACTTTTGGGGTGATGGGAGGATTCTAAACATGGACTGCAATGTCAATTCACTAAAACACATTGAGTTGTACACTTAAATTAAGTGAGTTTTATGACATGTAAATCTACCTTGAAGCTGAAGAATAAAAAATAAATATTATAAGGGGAGATGTAATGAGGAATGTCAGTACTAAAATAAAATTGAGGCACAACTTGAATGTTGGTTTAAGGATTTTGTATATTTGCTCATTTAAGCAAATGTATAGATGTTTATATGCATCTGTATTTTTTTGAGTTTAATTTTAAAAATGAAGGATCAAAAGGAACACTGACCTTCAAAAGAGGGTGCCCTCGAAGGAAGGAGATGTAGACGTTGAGGGAGAGGATGATCCTTCACATGTTGAAAGGGAGTAGTTCTTTGGTGTGCTGAGATGGAATACCACCCGATGAAATAAGAAAAGGTACACATGGTCCAAGGAAGGATGACCTCAGTTACAGTGAGAATATTTAACAATGTGATTTGTGGAATATTGCGTTTGTCATTGGAAATATGTAAATAGATGCTGAGGGGACATTTTGTTTTGGATGCTGTAGGAGATTTTCCCAGACAGTTTCTACATTCTCTTCTGGTGGTCATTCCTGACAAGCCATAGTGGGAGCTGCTGAGCTGCCGATGTGATCTGTTCACGAGTGCCTTTCCCTTAAATCCATAAAGAACTAAAGAAAATTGAAAAGTTCTATCATTTCAATATCATTTTTTCCCTTTTCTCTGCCTTCTATGCCTTAGTTCATCCATTCTTTCTCTTTGTTTTTCACCCCGCATCAAAACATGTGGAAGGGGAGAGGTAGCTGATTGTGTGACCTGCTGACGGCTTTACTCCTGGAGAGGTGGTGGCACCTCATTGTATAAATAAACAAGTGGAGACTGAGTTATTATGTATTTTGAGGCCATGTAGCCTAGGGGTCCTGGTCTCTGGCCTTTTAACAACATGGCTGCACAGCAAGAGGTGGTGAGTGGGCAATAGAGCAGATTCATGTGTGCTTACAGCTGCTCCCCATCTTTCCCCATCATTATGGCCTTAGCTCTGTCTACTGTCAGATCAGCAATGGCATTAGATTCTCACAGGAGCATGAACCCTGTTGTGAGCATGCTTGTGGTACACACAAGGGATCTAGGTTGTGTGCTTCTTATGAGAATCTAATGACTGATGATCTGTCACTATCTCCCATCACCCCCAGATGGGACAGTCTAGTTGCAGGGAAAGAAGCTGATGCCTCCCATTGATTCTACATTATGGTGAGTTGTATATTTTCATTATATATTACAATGTAATAATAACGAAGTGCACAATAAATGTAATGTGCTTGAATCATCCCAAAACCATCCCCCACAACAATGAAGAAAAATTATCTTCCATGAAACTGGTGCCTGGTGCCAAAAAGGCCGGGGTCCAGTGGTATAGCTAGGAAACAGTGGAAACTGGATTTGAACCTGTATCTGCTCTACTCTGAGCATGCTGTTTTAAGTAATCTAATTTAATTTGGCTGAAATTTATTCACACTATGTGTCACAGGTGGTTTGCCCTTTATTTCTTTTTATGAAATTGAAAACTATTGCTGTTAAAGGAATTAAAGATATCAGCAGACACAGAGAATCTTTCTTGAGAGGTAAGACGAGGAAATACAAGTGAGTTTCTTTCTCTTGATTTTGAGAACATGCTGTGTTTTAGAACTTTTTCCCAAGTTTATTGTGTGTATGTATGTGTTTTAAGATTACTCAGGGGAAATGATTAGCCATGTGTCTTTTCTGGCCTCAGGATTCCCCAGAGGATTGTGTCCTCTGAAAAGCAGCCACCAGAGCCTTTTTCCTAGGACTTGTGTGGTGCAGAGGGTCTGAGAGCGTTTTTTGCCTGTCTCTCTGTCATTGCAGCCTGGCATAAGCTTGCTTGCTTCAGCATACATCCTGAAGCTGTGCCCCAGCCCTGATCACCTCGTCCTAGAGCCTCCCTCCCTTCATCCCTCTTTCACAAGACATCTTTCACCTGTTCTTCCCACTGTGTTTGATGCCATCTGACTCTGTCCTTCCATTTTCTTTGGCCTCAGCACTCATAGGCCAGCAGGAGTGAGCAGCAGGATTTACTTGAGGGCCACTTTGCTAGAGCTTCGGGCCTCCATTGGATTCAGCTGTGGAGTGTGTTCAAGCTCAGGATGTGGGTATGGGGGACAAGTGGAGTGTGTCAGAGTGGGAAAGGACAGAATTGGGGTTAAATCCCTGAGATGCATGAACACCAGTCTCAATTTATAGAAATATCTCTTCACTCTTTTGTGGTAGACAGAATTCCAGTAATGGCTGTGAATTGTGAAATCAGGCCATTTGTTTATTGGTTCATTCATTTATTCATCTTATTTATTAGACCAACTTCACACTCCTCTCTTATGTCCTAGGCACTGTCCAGCAGCTTCCCCACTGAGGAGTTCAGTGTGGTGGGAGGCATGTGAACACACATTTCAATACTGTGTGCTAAGAGGTCTGGTAAGAGAGAGTTCGTAAGAATAATTAACCCAACTAGCAGCAAGCAACTCAGGGAACAGCTTCCTGTGGGATGTCATGCGTGAATTAGATACAAGGACCCCAAGGAGCTGAAGAGGTAACATGGGAGGTTTTTACTGCAGGGTGGACAGCACAGGCAAAGGCATGGAGGCATGAAAGAGCATGGTGTAGAAGCACTAGCACATTAATAAATAGCCTGATTAGAGGGGGCAGTTTGTGTGTGTGTGTGTGTGTGTGTGTGAGAGAGAGAGAGAGAGAGAGAACATGCAAGCATGTGAGCTGGTGGGGGCGGAGTGACACATCTCAAGGCACGCTTTCCCAGCCCTTCCTTCTCCTTTGGCTGAAGTATATTGTTTGGGTCATAGTTCCATTGTACTGTCAAATGAGAAACAAATGCATCAAATATGTTTCATGTGCTAAGGGATATTGACATAGGGCTAAATTCTTTTTTTATCTGGCTATTATTTAGTATATATGTCTTAAAAATGGGCACAGGTGTGCCTTGCCTATAAAAAATGTATGATCTGGCTTTGGGAACAATTCCTGCATGCATCTTGATGTGTGCCACAGCCAGCAACATTTAAATAAGGCTCCATGGGTAGGTATAATCTGTGTGCATGGACTTCGCTCACAAAGAAATTCAGCTCACTTGTGGCAGTCACATGCACACATCGTTTTTTGACATTATCTTGCTTGTTTCCTTTTTGGTCTGTCCATCCCATAGCACTGTGAGTGCTGTGGGAGGGATGGTCCTGCCTGTCTTAGGTACTGCTCCATCCCAAGGGTCTCACAGAGTGTCTGGCACATGGTAGCTTCTCACTGAATACTTGTGAAGAATGAGTTTATGAGACAGGCTGTTTTTGTTTACCCTCTACCACCCCCTTTGCCTTGTTCTCCATGACTGTTCTTTCTTCTCCTCTGGAAAATATTGTCTCTTTTTTTCCACAGGTGTTTTTCACCCTGTTCCCTCTGCCTAGAATGTTCTCCTTTCTTCTCCATCCCCGCTGTCTTCCGATCTTTCAGATTTCACCTTAAGTATTACATCCTTAGTGAATCTTGCTTTGATCTCTCAAGCTAGGACAAATGATTTACATACACTGTTATGGAATTGTTTTCCTTTCCTTTGCGAATTTATCTCAGTTTTTAATGATAAATGTTTGAGGGAGTTACTTGAGTAATGTGTTCTGCCACCAATGACTGCAAATTCTATGTGCCTATTTTATTTTCTGAATATAGTCAGTACTAAGAGATTATATGTTCTCAGTGTTTACTGGTGAATGAATGAGTGATGATGTGCTTCTGCATGAGAACACACCCTGTCCAAGGAGCCTCCTAGAGCTCCTGCCTCCCAGCTATAGCCTCTGTCTCCCTTAGAACGCTGGGTGCACCTCAGGGCCTGTCCCATGGGGATCTTGTGAACAGCCACTTGTAGCACTATAAATTCTCTTGTTTTTTTTTTTTTTTTTTTTTTTTTTTTTCTGTGCCCCGGAACAATGTCTTCTCTCTGATCCTTGTACCTGGAATATCTCTTGCCGGACTATACTTCAGTTTCTGTTCCTAGAGAAGAAGCACAGGACTGGAAAGGAGGGAAGGGCTGAATGTAGGGAGCTTCACTACTTAGGTTGTAGAAGAGGAGAGGGAAGAGAAATGTGTTTCAGACATACCCAGTTGGAATAAGACATGTTTTTCTAGAGAAGATAGCACAGTGTGGCCGGGTTCTCTGATATTGGAGTGTGTTAAATAAGCTTTTGTGGATGGGTGTGGGAACACAGGTGACCTTTGTGTATTTTTTTCTTTGCTTTCTAACTTTTCTATGGGAAACATTTGTTTTGAGTTCCAAAAAATAGACTCGTATTTTTGGAATACAGCATGAGAGAACTGCCATTATTCAAATATAAACAGCAGAAACATGGGATGGTTAAAATGGGAAGAGTGGACACCTATTAAACTTGGGAAGTTAAGCTGAAATACTTTCTTTATAACTTGAAAGTAATTTTTAATGACGTAAATGACCCAAAGAAAACATGTAAAAGATGGAAGTATATGCAGTAAAATTGCATAAATCTAATGGGTTGCCAAGCTGTATATGGGATTATATTGTAAGAACTGTAATTTTAAAGTGATTTTAAACATACCATCATGTGGCTTTGCTGCCCACCAATTTGAACAAATACTTATTGTGTGCCACAGTATTTCCAGAAACTCAAAGGCGATGGAGCCCTTATTCTTTGAAACGCACAGTTGAGAACATTAAGATAACGATTCCTGCAACACATGATTACTGTTACAAAAGAGGGGCATACCAAAAGCTGGGGTAGGGGTGGGAGGGATCTGGGAGGGAGCAACTAACGTGGAAAGCAGTAAAACCCAGACTATGTATCAGCCACTGACTGTGTATTTAGTAGAATAAAACAGTTGGAAACAGAGTATTTCATATTCGATGTTAAGTAGAATTCCAGTAACATATATTTAACATATTGGGGCATATTGTGATGTTTTCCTCAAAAGTCTGCTTTATTGATGATAAAATTGAGCAGTGGACTAGAACACGAAAAAAGATTGAATTCAAGCTCTGTCTTACTCCAGATAGCCTTAGTGATTGATTTTATGCGACTAAGGGAAGAAATCTTGCTTAAGATGACTATGTCTCAACCATCCTTAGTATTCCATGTTGACCCTAAATATCAGTTTATTTATCTTTTGGGAAAAACAGTGATTACTTTAGACACTTGGTTGCATGTGGCCTGCATCAGCAGCTGTGGCAACCCCCGACCCTGCCTGCCACCAGGAGCATGGACCCCTGGCCAGATACTGCCGGACACATTATTCAGGAGGTCAGCCTAGCAGCTGTAGGAGGGCGGGAGCCAGTGCTCAGCCCCATCTCAGTGGCTGCACAGTGCCCAGCGCCAGGACCCCTCGCTTTGGGCACTTGTCCAGGAGGAAGAAGGGAGTGGTGCAGTCAAGCGGGCCCTGGGGCAGGTCTGACCCAGAGCTGTGTTCTGGGTAGCCCCGCCAGTCCACAGGCCGCTCTGCGGCAGCCTCCACCTGCACGTGGTGCGGCGAGAAAGTGGCTCAGGGGCGGTTTTTCCGCCATGTGCAGATTCTCGCCTTGCACAGGGGCACCAGGCGCCCGCTGGTTGAGGTAGTCATGCGCACTGGCACCTAACAGCTTTGCTTCGAGTTTTCTCAGAAGTTGGAGATGCCCTGTCAGAGAGATTGCAGTGTGCCTGTCTGAGGTCGGGGCCAGCCCGCCTTGCTCTCTGGTGCTGGGCCGGGTGGGGCCTGGGTGGGGGTTGGGCAGGGGGACGGGCCAGGGCAAGTTGTGGCATCTCGGAAGCTGGTAGCGGGACCACAACGATAGTGGCTGTGGAGAGCCAGAAGGGCCAGGTGCCCCTGAACAACTTGAGTAACTGTATCTTTACTGACGTCTGGTACCAGGCCGCAGATGAGGATCTCAGGAGGATCCACAAAGCTGCGTCCAGGGGAACCAATGTGTGGAAGCTGCAGCGGAGTCTCCTGCTTAAGAGTAAAGGACCCGTCTGAAACCTACAAGAACAGGTGTCGGGAACTGCGGGCTGCGGGCTGCGGGAGGAGGTGCGCAGGTGGGGAGAAGCACCTCCTTCAGAGTTCGGGGCTTGGGGAGTGGGGGCTAGGGGAGGCATGGAAAGAATGGGTGTGCGGGGTGGGCTGTCCTGCCGTCCTGGTGCCCAGGACGCTGGGCATTCTTCCCGGACGGGCTCCGCAGCGCCTGGGATGTGGACGCCTTGGAGGTGGAGTGCCCAGGCCATCTTTACAAGCAGCAAAATAAACCCAAAACTTTAGCTGGTTTCTGACTCACTCACAGTTCCTCTTACAGAGCACTTTAGAGAGAATTTTAAAGTGATTTAATTATCAAAATTAAGTATGTACAGTGTTTTATTTTTGATGTATACGGTTTAAAATATGTTAGATACATTATAGAAGGAAGCATAATGAAAGAAATACTTTCCAGAATATATCGCCTTCTGGGCTAAGAATATTTTGGGTTAAATCCAATATTTTGTATCAATGAATTCCCATGTAAATATGTTCTTTGCAGAGGGACCTTAGAAGGAAACTTGGAAGTGGGAAGATGGTTCATGTTGTTGAATAAGACGACTCAGTTTTCTCTATCAATTTTACATACATAAAGTTATCAAAGTTAACATTTTTTAAATACACATGCTTGTAGTATTGTGATAGCATTAAGAAAATTTTTGTAATGGAGTTAAAATTTTAGTCTTGCCTTTCTACATATCAAAAGATGCTTTCACTAATAGTTTGCTAACAGCTGAAGAGACAGGTAAATGAATACAGGAGAATAAAAAACCCAGAAACACCCAAATATATGTAAGAATTTATAACATGGTAATGGTGAGACTTTATGCGACTAGGAAAAGATAAATTATGTTTATAAATGAAATGCCTGCCTTGTGGAGAAAACTAGCTAGATTTTTATGTCAACAAAACTGCGGCCTGACCCGTCGTCACCTCCTGGTCACCTGACATGTCTGGTGGGGTGTGGGCAGGGCCCTCTCCTGCGCTCTCCTGTCTGACCAGCCACCCACAGTAACACAGAAACATCTGGCAGGATGGAATGGTTGGCGGAAGACATGTCTGATGACATCGAATATTTTGCAGAAGAGCCATGTGACCAGATCCCCAGTTTGGCAGAGGAGACATGTGAGAGGACGGAACGTTTTGGCCGAAGAAACATCTGGCAGGGTGGAACAGAGAGAACAGGTGTGGCAGAGAGAACGTCTGAGAAGCTTGCACGATTCGCAGAAGGAGCATCGGTAGAAGATTGCCTATTTGCCCAAAGGAACGTCAAGTTACAAAGGTCAGAGACTTGCGTGAACTCTGTCAGGTTCAGGAGCAGCTCAGTGTTGCTGGTGCAAGAGTGTGGTACAGAAGTGGTTGGGCGTGGTTTGAATGTCTGGAAAAGGCAAGCTGAGGGTAGATTTTTGAACAGTTCAGAGCAGGAGGGGTAGAGGATATATTTTGCGGGCCACAGCCACATTCTCAGGATGCTCTTGGCTGTAAATAGTAGATGACCCAAGTAAGAGCAGCTGAAGCCATAGGCACCAGAGCTGTGTCGGCATCGTCATGTCATGCTCACATTTTCCCTTCCAGCGTGCTGTGGTCAGTGCTTAGTTCATGTTTGCTTTCCTGGTGGGCCGAGTAGCAACAGCTATAGTTGGCTGTTCTTTGAAGGCAGTATCTGAAGGGTGAAGGGGTTGCTTTTCTTCCCAGGTGTCTTTTGAAGAGGCAGTCAAGTCAGCAGCTCACAGTGACCTTCCGGTAACATCGTATGGGCTGGGTTACAGCACATGCCCACTGCTAAGCCAGTCACTGGGGAAGGCCATGTGATTGCTGTGATGAGCTTAGAATGGTCATTCCTCCTTCGAGAGCTGGGGTGGGTTGAGGGAACAATAAAGATCCTGATAACCCTGCGTTTCTCCAGTGAGAAAGAAGAAAGAAAGGCTGTGGATAGGGAGCCAGCCAGGTTTCCTGCAGAGATTCACAGGAAGCTTTTAAGCAGGGGAGTCAGAAGATGAGCAGTGAGTATTAGGGCTTTCCAATCACGGCGTGATGCAGGGATTGTCCTGCTCTTCCTGTAAAGGGCCAGGTGGGAAACACTCATAGGCCCCGTGGTGGCTGTCATGTCTGCTGAAGCCTCCTGTAGTAGCGTGGAAGCAGTCAGAGATGACGCTTAAGCAAATGGTCCTGACTGGCCTCTGGTAAAGCGTCAATTCTGGAAGGATTTAACAGACCTAACAACCTTTCAAACTGCATGGCGTTTCTTTCCCATCTCCCGTTTTGGGAATGTTTCTGGCGGCTTACAAGGACTGTCTCCAACATGCTTGGTCTCTCTTAACTTTCCCAGGATCCTGAATCGGGCATCCAATGTTCATCCTTACTGCTCTGGGATGTCTCGGTCTTACCATGTCCCTGCCAACCCTGGTCCCATCTCGTCACGATCACCCATTGAAGAGAGGAGGTGCTGGAGTGAACATGGTTGGGGGAGCCCCATTCATCCCCAGGGTCCTAGAATGAACCAGTGTTACCGTGTACCCCTGGTCTTGCCTTCCTCCCTGCTCTAACAGCCATGTATTAGCCTGGGATCAGCTTTGGTCCCAGTGCTATTGGTCTGTTGCACCTGCGGCCTTGGTCCAGCCTCTGTCTTTGTCTCCATGACGTGAGAGTGACTGTGGCTGAGAGCATTCCAGCAAGACAATGATGATCTCTGCTGTTTGATTCCCACTTCCCAGGTTCTCACAGTAGATGAGGAGCCTGTTTTTCAGCTAGCTGCTGCAAGGGGGCTGGACATTTCACCCTTCAGATAGGACCTGGAAGGCCTGGAAACATCTGGAGAAGGGCATGACCGTGAGTAGAGAAAAGAACACTATTGGCGGGAGTGGGCGGAAGCAAGAGAGGAAGACACAGAAAGCCTTGCTGCACTCTCCAAAAGAGCCGCCCTTTTTGCATGGTGGGCTGTCCACATTGGCAGTGTCCTGTTGACAGCTGGGAGGGACCACAGGCATGACGTTTTTCCTGCAGTTGTAAGTGCTCTCACTTGAGGCGTGCCTTTTTCGGCAGTAGGATATTGCCTGGGGAGAGTCATAGGGCAGTGAAACCTGGCCAGTATGCCTGTGAGGAGGTGTGTGTGAGTTCCCTTGCCCGTCTCCTGAGATCTTCTTGGGGAGCTGCTCATCACCACCTTCTGGAATTTCTGTCTGTTGTGGGGACTGCCCATCCCTGGCGACCACTCCCAGCCATCTTTTCTTATTTTAGAATGGCAATTTAACAACGGCCTGACCCGTCATGTCCTGGTCACCTGACATATCTAGTGGGGTGTGGACTAGGCCCTCTCCTGCACTGCTCCGGTGTGTCCAGCCACCCATGGTAACGTGGAAACTTCTGGCAGGATGGAATGGTTGGTGGAAGACACTTCCGATGAGGTCGAATGTTTTGCAGAAGAACTATGCAATTGGATCCCTGGTTTGACAGAGTAGGCATGCGAGAAGACTGAACGTTTCATCGTTGAAACATTTTATAAGGTGGAATGTGTGGCAGAAAGAACATCTTAGAAGCGCATGTAGTTTGCAGAAGGAACATCTGTAGAAGATTCCCTATTTTCTGAAGGAACGTCAAGTTCCAAAGGTCAGAGACTCACATGAACTCGTTTCATTTTAGGAACCGCACATTGTTGCTCTTGGAAAGAGTGTGGTACTGATGTGGTTGGCCATGATTTGAATGTCTAGAAAAAGTGAACTTAGGGAAGATTTTTGAGCAATCCAGAGCAGGAGGGGTAGAGGATATATTTTGCAGGCCACGGCCACATTCTCAGGATGCTCTTGGCTGTAAATAGTAGATGACCCAAGTAAGAGCGACTGAAGCCATAAGCACCAGAGTTGTGTTGGCATCGTCGTGTCATGCTCACGTTTTCCCTTCCAGCCATGCTGTAGGCAGTTTTTAGTTCATGTCTGCTTTTCCGGTAGACTGAGTAGCAAACGCAGCAGTTGGTGTGTAGTCTGAAGGCAGTATCTGAAGTGTGGATGCGTTGCTCTTCTTCCCAGGTGTCTTTTGAAGAGGGATTCAAGTCAGCAGCTCACAGTGACCTTCTGGAAATGTCATATGGGCTGTGTTACAGCACATGCCTATTGCTAAATCCGTCACTCGGGAAGGCCACGTGATTCCTGTGATGTGCTTAGAATGATCATTTCCCTTCGAGACCTGAGTTAACAAGTGCAGGGTTTGACTCAAGGTGTCATTTGTTGGCAGGCTTTCAGGGTGATATTTTTGCCTCTACCCTGATCCTTCCTTCGGGTGGGTCTGTCCACTAATGCTGCGGCCTGTCAGCCTGTGGGTTTTGGGTGTCACACGCGCAGTGCTGTTCCTAGAGTCTTAGGCTTGTGCCCTTTTCTTACCCATTAAGTGTTCTCACAGGAAGGGTATGGAGCTGCTAAACCCAGCCGTTCTGGCTGTTAGGTGTCCTGCATGAGCCCATGCACCTGATTCCTGGGATTTTACCGGGAAGCTGCTGATGTCCACCTTCCAGCTCTTTTGTCCTTTGGGAGGCTGCCCTTTTTTGGCACTGGCAGGCTGTGAATGGTTTTCCTCCAAAGAAACATTTCAACAACTGCCTGACCATCATCTAATGGTTGTCTGACATTTCTTGTGGTGGTGGGAGAAGCCCCTCGTACCCTGCTCATGTCAGTCCAGCTACCTAGAGTGACTGGAATGTCTGACAGGATTGCACATTTGGCAGAAGAACATCTGAGAAGATTCAGTGTTTGGCAGAAGAAACATCTGTCAGACGTGAACATACGACAGAAGGGCCATTCAGGAAGATTGCACACTGGGCAGAAGGAAGACTTAAGAACATTGCATGGACCGCAGAAGGAGTGCTTCGGGAGATTGCCTGGTGGGCGGCAGGAACACCTGAGAGGACATCATGGCAGACAGTGGATACGAGAGGTTTACATTTAATGCCTTGTTTACATAAGGTAGTAAACTCTGGAGCACTTGTGGTTAGGGGTGAAAATTCGCCCTGGATGAAGGAAGAATCTTCCCTCTTCCCAGAGGGGCAATGACTGGAAATAAGCAAGTAGGTGGGGTCTTTAAAGGGCCACAGTACTAGGCTCTATCCAGAGAGTTGTTCAGACTACCCCAAAAGGCTTCTGAGAAGTTGTTGCTAGGGTGTAACAGGATGGTTAGATTAAGAGTAGGAGTGATAGCTTCTTCAGCACTTTGGAGCAGGAAGGAATGGAAGCAAGATACAGTTGGAAGAGGGTATAGTGGGTGACTTGACAGATCGAGTGCATGGTATTATTTTTGACTTGGGTTCTCCTTCGTTGGCATGCTTCTGGGTTGGCGTCGTCGCCTCTCCCCTGATCCTTCCCTGGGATAGGGCTGTTCAGTGCAGTGGCCAGTGAGCTCCTTGGGCAGGGTGTGTGGCATACACAGTGCGATGTCTGGAATCTTACACGTACTTACTTGAGGCATTCTTCCTTCACCAGTCCAGTGTTCTCAGAGAAAGATGATGGAGCTGCTAAACCTTGCCCATTTTGATCCGTTATGTGAGACATGCCTTTCGCCTTCTCTCATGATTGTGAAGTGTCCCCAGCCATGTGGAACTGTGAGTCCATTAATCTTTTATTCATTTAAATTGCCCTCTCTCCAGTATGTTTTTGTCAGCAGTTTTAAAACGGACTAATTTTAGACGCTTGGCCCTAGTTCTCTATAGGCCTTTCAATATTAAAAATGTCTGATATTGAATATTAAAAGTATCCAGTATTTTTATTAAACTGTTGAGTCACTGGGATTCCAACCAGGGTTGTCAAGATGTGCTGCCTTTCTTCCTTTGGTAATGGAGTTTCTCTTGTTTCTTTTCTTTCCCTATTTTGTCTGGTATTTTTATTTATTTATTTATTTTTATTTTTTTTGTCACACTGTAGGACACATATTGCTTGTCTCTGAACTTCTCAGCTGCCTGCACATCTTCCTGTTTTTCAGCTGCAGTTAGGGTTTGTCTGTGGAGCAGCATAACATCCCTCCATGCGAGGTCCAACACCTGAGTTAAATTTTGGAAAGCTTCTTTATACCTATCAGGGTCATTCGAAAACCAGCCGAATTCTCCTTATCTGCCTGTGGTTCTGCAATGAGAAGGGAACCGGAACCTTGGTGACATCATCTCCATTAGGTATTTCCTGCAGTGGTAAGTGTCAGACCATGGAATGAGGAGTGATGACGCTGGAGGGGCTGATAGTGCATTTGGAAGGGGCCGTGAATAAGGGGGACCATGAGGAGCCTGAACACTAACTGCCTTCAACGTTTTTCCCAGAACTTGTTTTGCTACTGTTGGGGAGTTATATTTCCTTTGGGCCTGCCTGATATGACTATTAAAAGAGCTGTGTTGATTGTGCAATGTTTACAAGGGTCTAGTAACCTTTGGTTCTCCATTGGTGATTGTTTTTTTTTTTTTTTTTTTTTGACTTTGTAAACCTGTGTGACCTGTGTGGCTCCTCAATAGATAGATCTTAGAAATAGTATGTAATAGTTGTATTTGGGCAAGGCCCCTTTAATGGAGACAGTGTACTGAGTTGAGCTCTTTATTTTGCTGTTATGGCCTTGACTAATGTATTTATTCTTAGGCAGTGATTCTGGTTAACTTTCAGACACAAAATGTTACTATTTAAGTAACATGTTAATTGGAGGCAGAATAGGTGCCTTAAAATAATGTAAGGAATGAAATGTGATTTTCCTGCTCATGAGACAGTATTGGGGCTAAAACTTCATTTTGGAGGACATTTTCCTCCTCATTGTTAAGTTTTCCCTTTCACAGAAGCAGCTTAAAGACTGGTCTCTAGTAGAGGGTACAAAAGTGAGAAGAATTCAGAAACTAGAATGTTTCAGCAAAGAACTGACAAGGTGTCTCATGGAGAGGATTCTAATTGCATTAGGTGGTGCTGTTGACCTTGAAATACCATGTGCTCTACAAACCAAGGGCAGAGAGAGAGAGAGAGAGAGAGAGGTTCACTGGGTGGGGTGGGTGAGACCCTTTGTTTCTAGAAAATCACAAAATGGCACTCCCTTGATCTATATTCCCAGTTACCAGAGCGTTTCCAAATCTTGCCTAACAGGATTATTTCCCTGAGCTTTGAAAATTTCTGCAGCATTGCGCACACACAGTGAAGAGACAGGGTCGTCTTGGACAGGAAAGGAGGAAAATTATAGTAGGAAAGACTCCAAGATCCTGTTGCTGGGTGCCCATCAGGCAGTCGGGGAGGGTGGAGTTAGTCTAGAAGCCTTTGGGTAACAGTGGGATGTTGTCCTGGAAAGGAAGCATTAGTTGCCTCTGGACCTCTTCCAGACCCACATGACATCTAGGCTCTCTGTCAAAACAGTCAACCTTCCCAGCACTTTGAGGGCCCTAGGGGATTCACTAAGTTTTCTCTGTTGTCTTAATATTGAGAATGGTGGCCACCCTAAAGATTTTTTTAAATTTGCTATCAGTTGCCCAGTTTTTAGTTTATAATTTTAAAGTTGAGGGCAGAAGGCCTCAAAATGAAAGTAAAGGTTTAGGGTCTACTCCTTTACTCACCTTTCTGATGAATCTACCTTGGATCCCCAACCAGCCCCCACCATGAAATGGCGTTATTGTCTGCAGTAAGTATCTGAGATTCGTTGTCTCATAGACCTGGAAAACTAGGCCACAGACACTCAGGGTGAGGCTCGGAGCAGAAGTTTAATAGGTGAAAGAAAGAGAAAAGCTCTCTTGCTACAGAGAAGGGTCCCAGAGAAATGGGTCTCTGGTTCTCCAGTGAAGTGCAAGGGTCTTTATAGATGAGCTTGAAGTGGGGGTGTCTGATTTACATAAGACACAAAAGATTGGTTGGACCAGGTATACCGTTTGCATAGGGCATGAAAAGCTGGATGTCCCCACCATAACCTTTTATTATGCAAATAAATTTTCTGCCTGGCTGGTGTTGAATTGCCCTTTTTTCTTTTTCTTTTTTTTTTTTTTTCCACTGTAAACATAGTAACAATAAAAGGGAAGATGGAGCCTCTGTGTTGGACATGCCTGGCCCCCAAGTAGCTCTTTTCTATTGGCGCAGCTACTAGCGTCCTAAATCATTTATTTCTACCTCCTGTATCAGTGGCAGCAGATCTGTATGGGTCTGCAGCAACCTCAATTCTTGTCTTCTAAGAAGAAAGAATTTGACTGACAAGAGTAAGCCAGAGGGAGAGACCTAGGAAAGTTTTAAAACAGGAGTGAAAGTTTACTAAACAGCATCAGAATAAGAGCCAAAGGTAATAAAGTACCCCTGAAAGTGGGCCAAGTGGGTGACCCAAGAGATCAAGTGCATGGTTTGATTTTTGACTTGGGGTCTCATAGGTTAGCAAGCTTCTGGGATTGGTTTCTTCTCGCTGATGCTTCCCTTGGGGCAGGTTGTCCACATGCAGAGTGGTCCGTCAGCACTTGGTAAGGGCTGAATGTGCAGTGTGGTTACTGGAGTTGTATGCATGCTCACTTGATGTGTTCCTCCTGAATCAGTCAAATGTTGCCAGAGAAAGGTACTAGAGGTACTCAGAACTTTATGTGTATGGAATTTAAAAAGTGTGCTTCCTTTTTAGTCTGGCTGCTTTTTCTTAATATTATGCTTTTGAGGATCATCTATGGCAGTTGTTCATTTTCCTTTCTGAATAGTATTTCTATTGTGTGGAATATCCAAAAATTCTATCCATCTATCTATCTATCTATCTATCTATCTATCTATCTATCTATCTATCTATCTATC
>NC_045440.1:58082274-58090302 GCF_002776525.5 Piliocolobus tephrosceles
ATCTATCTATCTATCTATCTATCTATCTATCTATCTATCTATCTATCCATCCATCCATCCATCCATCTATTTTGAGACAGAGTTTTGGCTCTTGTCGCCCAGGCTAGAGTGCAGTGGAGGGATCTTGGCTCACTGCAACTTCTGCCTCCTAGGTTCAAGCGATTCTTCTTCCTTAGCCTCCCAAGTAGCTGGGATTACAGGTGCCCACTACCACACCTGGCTTTTTTTTTTTTTTTTTTTTTGTATTTTCAGTAGAGACAGGGTTTCACCCTGTTGACTAGGCTGGTCTCAAACTCCTGACCTCAGGTGATCCACCTACCACAGCCTCCCAAAGTGCTGGGATTACAGGAATGAGCCACTGCACTGGGACCCCCAAAATTTATTGATAGTATTGGTGATGAATATCGAACTTTTCCCCAGTTTTTTATTGTTATGAGTAATGCTGTTATGAACAATTTTTGTACGTGTCTTTTGGTTCCCATTAGTACACACCTCAGTTGGACACATTTGTAAGACTAGAACTGGTGAACCATAGGAAATGTATAATTTACTTTGGTAAATAATATCCAAGTTTTCCAACATATCATAAATAATTAGCTCTCCTCCAGCAGTGTAAGAGATTTAGTTCTACCACGTGCAATAGGCAACAATCGGCATCATTTCTTTTCTAATTTTGGATATTCTGGTAATGGCATTACATTGTGGCATTGGTTGACATTTTGCTTATCCCTAATTGAGAATCTTTTCATGTTTGTTGGCAGTCTGCAGGAGAGTTCCAGTTTTTATCAGTTGTCATAGTAACATAATTAATGACTCCCCTTTTCTCTTCCTACTGTGTCTCTGATTGGCCATTTGGATATTGTCTTTTGTGACTAGCTGATTCATGTCTTTTGCTCATTTTTATATAAGGCTGTCTGTATTTGCTGAATTTGTGGAAATTACTCATATATTTTGATAATGAATCCTTTGTTGATTATATTGATGGGACATATATCTTCTGGTGGATCGGTTTCTAATTTAACAGGCTTACCAAGATTATCAGTGATTTAAATGCAATGTTTTTATTTTAAAGTTGACATTTAACTTGTTAGGATATTTACTGATGCTCAATAGGGATCACTATGTTTGTTTTAATAAATTGGTGAAAAAAATATCTAGTTTTGTTCTTAAAACATGCAATCAAAAACATGTGTTGGCATAACTGAGTTCCTCGCCTTGTGTGAGTATTGGAAGATATTAAGAAATCATTCCTGTTTCCTGCTGGAGATTAAGATCTAGTTGAAATAAAAGATATATACCTGGAACAGTTGGAAATGAATTTAAAAATATGCATTTGCCTTCCGGCTTATATTTCAGGAGTCACAGTTTCAATCCTGATATCTACACCATGATCCCGGCCCCTATGTCCTGCTCACTACAGATGACTTACAGGTCATATTAACATTCATGATTCACATTCCAAAACTGATATCCCTGAACTCCCATTCTCACTGAAAACTTTCTTAACAACTTTGTTTTCCATGTATATACCCTTTCAGTTAATGACTAAACATTAGCATTTGCTTTAGTTCATGTTTTCTTCTCCTGCTGTCAAGCCTGACATTTCTTAGTATAAAAAATTCTATCGTGTAAATCTTGTGACCTCAGCTATATCTCTTATGTTGATTACACCCAAATCCATGCTTACTGAGCTCAGTCATATGTTCTAAGTGAGCTAATATGTGTAAGACATTTAATACTTGGTCACAACTAGGCAAGTAGGTTGTCTCGGAGCAAATTAAATGCATATTATCAGATCTTTTCATCCTCATTGCATGTGTTTTTAAATGCAAATTCATAGCTTTCACACTCAAACTTGTTATTCTTCTTTCTTTTATTATCTGCACTGAGTCATTGTTAATTTCTTATCAACCTCTGTTAAAACTATTGCATTCATTTTCTTGTCTCCATGTAGATCACATTCACTTTGGTTTAAACACTCATTTCATTTCACAGGGATTCTGCTCTGGACTCTCAACCTTCTCTTTGTACTATAATTCATCTTATCTGTGGTGATCAGTTTATTTTTTAAAACATTGTTCTATTTGTGCTACTTCTCAAAACCTTTCAAGAAATCCCCACTACCCGCTGAATAAAGTTCACCGTCCTTTATGTGACTCTGAAGACCATCAGCCTTCTGCTTTCAGGTGATGTTTCTGGCCCTGTCACCTGCCATTTTCTTTGACACCTCCTAAAGTGCAACTAATCTGTGTAGCATTTAATGCTTCTTCAAAATGATGAATAAGACTGACACGATCGCCACTGTGATAAACATCGCTTTGCTCACACTACCTCTGCTTCTTTCTCCAAGATATTTTGTTCTCGTTTATCCACATCTGATTTATCTGATGTGAAGCTGATAATACATCTTATTTATGAAGCACTCTGGTCATTCTGACTGAAAGTCCTCTTTTTCTTCTGAATTCCCATGATATTGGCATTAGTCCATTTTCATACTGCGGTAAAGAACTACCTGAGACTGAGTAATTAATACAGAAAATAAGTTTAATTGACTCACAGTTCCACATGGCTGGGGAGAACTCAGGAAACTTACAATCATGCAGAAGCTGAAGGGGAAGCAAGACACATCTCACATAGCAGCCAGAGAATTGGGGAGGGGAACCACCACACACGTTTAAACCATCAGATCTCATGAGAACTCACTCACTGTCTAGAGAACAGCATGAGGGAAACTGCTCCCGTGATCCAATCACCTCCCACCAGGTCATTCCCTGGACACGTACAAATTATAATTCGTGATGAGATTTGGGTGTGGACACAATGCCAAACCATATTAATATTTATTTATGTTTTCTCACTGCACTTAGCCTTTTCATTTTTGGTCAGCTTTCTGTTCAGTGTTAGGGAATACATGAAGATTCTCTAAACCCTGGACAAGGAATGCTGTAGCTTGGAACAGTCTTTCTAAATCTGGAGGCTGCTTTCTTCAACCAAATGTATCTTTCACAGTTTCCAACTTCTCTTCAGAACCAGCTACTGTTGTGTCCACTTGTACAAAAACATAGTATTTTAGGGTTAAATATAGAAATGCACTTAAACTAGAAGTAATAACCGTTGCTGCACCCATCAACCCATCATCTACCTTAAGTATTTCTCCTAATACTATCCCTCCCCTTGCTTCCTACCCCTTGAAAGGCCCCGGTGTGTGATATTCTCCTCCCTGTGACCATTTGTTCTCATTGTTCAACTCCCACTTATGAGTGAGAACATACAATGTTTGGTTTTCTGTTCCTGTGTTAGTTTGTTGAGAATAATGGTTTCCAGCTTCATCCATGTCCCTGCAAAAGACATGAACTCATTCTTTTTTAATGACTGCATAGTATTCCATGGTGTATATGTGCCACATTTTCTTTATCCAGTCTAACACTGATGAGCATTTGGGTTGGTTCCAAGTCTTTACTATTGTGAATAATGCTGCAATAAGCATACGTGTGCATGTGTCTTTATAGTAGAATGATTTATAATACTTTGGATATATACCCAGTAATGGGATTGCTGGGTCAAATGGTATTTCTACTTCTAGATCGTTGAGGAATTGCCACACTGTTTTCTACAATAGTTGAACTAATTTACACTCCCACCAGCAGTGTAAAAGTGTTCCTATTTCTCCACATCCTCTCCAGCATCTGTTGTTTCCTGACATTTTAATGATCGTCATTCTAACAGGCATGAGATGGTATCTCATTGCAGTTTTGATTTGCATTTCTCTAATCAGTTATAATGAGCTTTTTTTCATATGTTTTTTGACTGCACCTTTCTTTGGAAAGGTGTCTGTTCATATCCATCACCCACTTTCTGATGGGGTTGTTTGCTTTTTTCTTGTAAATTTGTTGAAGTTCCTTGTAGATTCTGGATATTAGCCCTTTACCAGATGGATAGAATGCAAAAATTTTCTCCCATTCTGTAGGTTTCCTGTTCTGAAGATAGTTTCTTTTGCTATACAGAAGCTCTTTAGTTTAATTAGATCCCATTTGTCAATTTTGGCTTTTGTTGCCATTGCTTTTGGTGTTTTAGTCATGAAGTCTTTGGCCATGCCTACGTCCTGAATGGTATTGCCTAGGATTTCTTCTAGGGTTTTTATGGTTTTAGGTCTTATGTTTAAATCTTTAACCCATCTTGAGTTAATTTTTACATAAGGTGTAAGGAAGGAGTCCAGTTTCAGTTTCCCGCATATGGCTAGTAAGTTTTCCGAACAACATTTATTACATAGGGAATCCTTTTCCCATTGCTTGCTTGTGTCTGGTGTGTTAAAGATCAGGAGGTTGTAGATGTGTGATGTTATTTCTGAGGCCTCTGTTCTGTTCCATTGGTCTATATATCTGTTTTGGTGTCGGTACCATGCTGTTTTGGTTACTGTAGCCTTGTAGTGTAGTTTGAAGTCAGGTAGTGTGATGCCTCCAGCTTTGTTTTTTTTTTTTTGCTTAGGATTGTCTTGGCTATACAGGCTCTTTTTTGTTTCATATGAAATTTAAAGTAGTTTTTTTCTAATTCTGTGAAGAAAGGCAATGGTAACTTGATGGGAAGAGCATTGAATCTATAAATTACTTTGGGAAGTCTGGCCATTTTCATGATATTGATTGTTCCTATCTGTGAGCATGGAATGTTTTTCTGTTTGTGTCCTCTCCTATTTTCTTGAGCCCTGATTCTTGAAGAGGTCCTTCACATCTCTTGTAAGTGGTATTTGTAGGTATTTTATTCTCTTTGTAGCAATTGTGAATGGGAATTTGCTCATGATTTGGCTCTCTGTTTGTCTATTATTGGTGTATAGAAATGCTTGTAATTTTTGCACATTGATTTTATATCCTGAGACTGGTGAAGTTGCTTATCAGCTTAAGGAGATTTGGGGCTGAGACAATGGGGTTTTCTAAATATACAATCATGTCATCTGCAAACAGAGACAATTTGACTTTCTCTTTTCCTATTTGAATACCCTTTATTTCCTTCTCTTGCCTGATTGTCCTAGCGAGAACTTCCAATACTATGTTGAATAGGAGCGGTGAGAGAGGGCATCCCTGTCTTATGCCAGTTTTCAAAGGGAATGCTTCTAGTTTTTGTCCTTTCAGTTTAATATTGGCTGTGGGTTTGTCATAAATAGCTCTTATTATTTTGAGATATGTTCCGTCAGTACCTAGTTTATTGAGTGTTTGTAGCATGAAGAGGTGTTGAATTTTATCGAAGACCTTTTCTGCATCTATTGAGATAATCATGTGACTTTTGTTATTGGTTTTGTTTATGTTATGGATTACATTTGTTGACTTGCATATGTTGAAACAGCCTTGCATCCCAGGGATGAAGTCAACCTAATTGTGGTGGATAAGCTTCCTGATGCGTTGCTAGATTCGATTTGCCAGTATTTTACTGAGGATTTTCACATTGATGTTGATCAGGGATATTGGCCTAAAATTTTCTTTTTTTGTTGTGTCTCTGCCAGGTTTTGGTGTCAGGATGATGCTGGCCTCATAAAATGAGTTAGGGAGGATTCCCTCTTTTTCTATTGTTTGGAAAATTTCAGAAGGAATTGTACCAGCTCCTCTTTCAACCTCTGTAGAATTCAGCTGTGAATCTGTCTGTTCCAGGGCTTTTTTTTGGTTGGTAGGCTATTAATTACTGCCTCAATTTCAGTTCTTGTTATTGGTCTATTCAGAGGTTCAACTTCTTCCTGATTTAGTCTTAGGAGGGTGTGTGTGTGTCCAGGAATTTATCCATTTCTTCTCGATTTTCTAGTTTATTTGCATAGAGGTGTTTATAGTGTTTTCTGACGGTAGTTTGTAAATCTGTGGGATCAGTGGTGATATCCTGTTTATCGTTTTTTATCGATTCTTCTCTCTTCTTTATTAGTCTGGCTAGTAGTCTGTCTATTTTGTTAATCTTTAAAAAAACAATTCCTGAATTCGTGATTTTTTGAAGGGTTTTCTTTGTGTCACTATCTCTTTCAGTTCTGCTCTGATCTTAGTTATTTCTTGTCTTCTGCTACCTTTTGATTTTGTTTGCTCTTGCTTCTCCAGTTCTTTTAATTTTGATGTTAGGGTATCGATTTTAGATCTTTCCTGCTTTCTTCTTTGGGCATTTAGTGTCATAAATTTCCCTCTAAACACTGCTTTAGTTGTGTCCCAGAGATTCCGGTACATTGGGTCTTTGTTCTCATTGGTTTCAAAGGACTTCTTTATTTCTGCCTTAATTTCATTACCCAGTAGTCACTCAGGAGCAGGTTGTTCAGTTTCCATGTAGTTTTGTAGTTTTGAGTGAGTTTCTTAATCCTGAGTTCTAATTTGATTGCACTGTGGTCTGAGAGACTGCTTATAATTTCCATTCTTTGGCATTTGCTGAGGAGTGTTTTACTTCTTATTATTTGGTCAATTTTAGAATAAGTGCTATGTGGTGCTGAAAAGAATGCATATTCTGTTGATCTGGAGTGGAGAGTTCTGTAGATGTCTATTAGGTCCACTTGGTCCACAGCTGAGTTCAAGTCCTGAATATCCTTGTTAATTTTCTGTCTCATTGATCTGTCTAATATTGACAGTGGGGTGTTAAAGTCTCCCACTATTATTGTGTGGGAGTCTAAGTCTCTTTGTGGGTCTCTAAGAACTTGCTTTATGAATCTGGGTGCTCCTGTATTGCATGCATATACATTTAAGATAGTTAGCTCTTCTTGTTGCATTGATCCCTTTACCATTATGTAATGCCCTTCCTTGTCTTTTTAAATCTTTGTTGGTTTAAAGTCTGTTTTATCAGAGACTAGGATCGCATCCTCTGCTTTTTTTGCTTTCCATTTGCTTGATAAATCTTCCTCCATCCCTTTATTTTGAGCCTATGTGTACCTTTTTTCTTTTTTTGTACAGTGAGTCTCACTCTGTCACCAGGCTGAAGTGCAGTGGCAAAATATCAGCTCACTGCAACCTCCATCTCCCGTGTTCAAGCAAATCTCCTGCCTCAGTCTCCCAAGTAGCTGGGAATACAGGCGCACACCACCATGCCCAGCTAATTTTTATATTTTTAGTAGAGATGGACTTTCATGATGTTAGCCAGGATGGTCTCGATCTCTTGACCTTGTGATCTGCCCAGCTCGGCCTTCCAAAATGCGGGGATTACAGGCATGAGCCACTGCGCCTTGCCCCATATGTTTCTCTTTGCATGTGAGATGGATCTCCTGAATACAGCACACAGATGGGTCTTGACTATCCAATTTGCCAGTCTGTGCCTTTTAATTGGGACATTTAGCCCATTTACATTTAAGGTTAATATTGCTATATGTTAATTTGATCCTGTCATTATGATGCTAGCTGGGTATTTTGCCCATTAGTTGATGCAGTTTCTTCATAGTTTTCAATGGTCTTTACATTTTGGTTTGATTTTGCAGTGGCTGGTACCAGTTTTTCCTTTCCATATTTAGTGCTTCCTTCAGGAGCTCTAGTAAAGCAGGCCTGGTGGTGACAAAATTCCTCAGCATTTGCTTGTCTGTAAAGAATTTTCTTTCTTTTTCACTTCTGAGGCTTAGTTTGGCTGGATATGAAATTCTGGATTGAAAATTCTTTTCTTAAAGAATGTTGAATATTGGCCCACAGTCTCTTTTGGCTTGTAGGGTTTCTGCAGAGAGATCCACTGTTAGCCTGATGGGCTTCCCTTTGTGGGTAACCCAACCTTTCTCTCTGGCTGCCCTTAACATTTTTTCCTTCATTTCAACCTTGGTGAATCTTCCAATTATGTATCCTGTTGTTGCTCTTCTCAAGGAGTATCTTTGTGGTGTTCTCTGTATTTCCTGAATTTGAATGTTGGTCTATCATGCTAGGTTGGGGAAGTTCTCCTGGATAATAACCTGAAGTGTGTTTTCCAACTTGGTTCCATTCTCCCCATCACTTTCAGGTACCGATCAAACGTATGTTTGGTCTTTGCACATAGTCTTGTCTTGTCTTGTCTTGTCTTGTCTTTTCTTTTCTTTTCTTTTCTTTTCTTTTCTTTTCTTTTCTTTTC
>NC_045440.1:58090312-58101743 GCF_002776525.5 Piliocolobus tephrosceles
TCTTTTCTTTTCTTTTCTTTTCTTTTCTTTTCTTTTCTTTTCTTTTCTTTTCTTTTCTTTCTTTCCTTCCTTCCTTCTCTCTTTCCTTCTTTTTTTTTAGGAGTCTCACTGTGTCACTCATGCTGAAGTGCAACAGCATGATCTCGGCTCACTGCAACCTCCAACTCCCGGGTTCAAGCAATTCTCCTGCCTCTGCCTGCTGAGTAGCTAGGATTACAAGCACCACGATGCCTGGCTAATTTTTTGTATTTTTTTAGTGGAGATGGGGTATCACCATGCCTTCCAGGCTGGTTTTGAACTCCTGACCTCATGATCCATCTGCCTCAGCCTCCCAAAGTGCTGGGAGTACAGGCATGAACCTCCACACCTGGCCGCAGTCCCATATTTCTTGGAGGCTTTGTTCATTCCTTTTCATTCTTTTTTCTCCAATC
The DNA here is from genome assembly GCF_002776525.5 of Piliocolobus tephrosceles. Classification (NCBI taxonomy): domain Eukaryota; kingdom Metazoa; phylum Chordata; class Mammalia; order Primates; family Cercopithecidae; genus Piliocolobus; species Piliocolobus tephrosceles. The sequence goes on from NC_045440.1 coordinate 58,090,744, forward strand.
TTGTTTTCTTGGTTTATTTCATTAAGTTGACCTTCCATCTCTGATACCTTTTTTTCCATTTGATTGATTTGGCTATTGATACTTGCGTATGCTTCACGAAGTTCCCATGCTGTGTTTTGCAGCTCCATCAGGTCATTTATGTTCTTCTCTAAAGTGTTTATTCTAGTTACCAATTCTTCTAACCTTTTATCAAGGTTCTTAGCTTCCTTGCATTGGGTTAGAAAATGCTCCTTTAGCTCAGAGGAGTTTGTTATTACCCACCTTCTGAAGCTTAATTCTGTCAATTCCTCAAACTAATACTCCATCCAGTTTTGTTTCCTTGCTAGTGAGGAGTTGTGATCCTTTACAGGAGAAGAGATGTTCTTGTTTTTGGACTTTTCAGCCTTTTTGCACTGGTTTTTCCTCATCTTCATGGATTTATCTACCTTTGGTCTTTGCTGTTGGTGACCGTTGGATGGAGTATTTGTGTGATCATCCTTTTTGTTGATGCTGATGCTATTGCTTTCTGTTTGTTAGTTTTACATCTAACAGTTAGGCCGCTCCTCTGCAGATCTGCTGGAGTTTGCTGGGGCCCACTCCAGATCCTGTTTGTCTGGGTATCACCAACAGAGGCTGCAGGATAGCAGGAAGCTACATCCCAGAGGGGTCCCTGCCAGATGCCAGCTGGAACTCTTCTGTATGAGGTGTCCATTGACTCCTGCTTGGGTGTGTCTCCCCGTCAGGAGGCACTGTGATCAGGGACCCACTTGAGGAGGCAGTCTGTCCCTAACCAGGGCTCGAGCCCTGTGCTGGGAGATCCGCTGCTGTCTTCAGAGCTGGCAGGCAGGAATGTTTAAGTCTCCTAAAGTTGCCCACAGCCACCCCCTCCCCTAGGTGCTCTGTCTTAGAGAGATGGGAGTTTTATCTATAAGCCCCTGATTGGGGCTGCTGCCTTTCTTTCAGAGATGCACTTCCCAGAGAGGAGGAATCTAGAAAGGCAGTCTGGTTGCAATGGCTTTGCAGTGCTATGGTGGGCTCCACCCAGTCTGAACTTCCTGATGGCTTTGTTTATACTGTGAGGGCAAAACTGCCTACTCATGCCTCAGTAATGGTGGATGCCCCTTCCCCCACCAAGCTCAAGTGTCCCATGTTGGCTTTAGACTGCTGTGCTGGCTGTGAGGATTTCAAGTCAGTGGATCTTAGCTTGCTGGGCTCCCTGTGGGTGGGATCTGCTGAGCTAGACCACTTGGCTCCCTGGCTTCAGCCCTCTTTCCATGGGAGTGAATGGATCTGTCTCGCTGCCATTCCAGGTGCCACTGAGGTATGAAACAAATCTCCTACAGCTAGCTCGGTGTCTGTCCCAAATGGTCACCCAGTTTTGTGCTTGAAACTTAGGGCCCTTGTGGTGTAATCACCTGAGGGAATCTCCTGGTCTGCAGGTTGTGAAGACCATAGGAAAAGCATAGTGTCTGGGCCATAATGCACCATCCCTCATGGCACGGTCCTTCATGGCTTCCCTTGGCTAGGGAGGGTAGTTCCCCGGCCCCTTGCACTTCCCACGTGAGGCAACACCCCACCCTGCTTCAGCTCACCCTCTGTGGGCTATACCCACTGTCTAACCAGTCCCAGTGAGATGAACTGTGTACCTCAGTTGGAAATGCAGAAATCTCCTGCCTTCTGCATTGGTCTTGCTGGGAGCTGCAGACCAGAGCTGTTCCTATTCAGCCATCTTGCTGGGGAATCCTCTATGCTTCTTTTAAAAGGCATATTTGACCATTAATTACACCCCTCCCTCCACAGAGAGAATGAGAAACAATCCACTGGTCCTGTTTGTAACTGATATATTCAGTGTGTTCTGAGGCTCTTTTAAGAACTGAGAGGCCAACTACATCTTTAGTTTCCCAGGAGCATTAGCTTTATCTGATATGTATTAACTTTGTCCAAACTTAATGCCTTTTGTCATTACCTTGGGAATCTTATGTCTTTATCCTGATGGACTCACCACTGCATGTGACCACTTCTTGTTTGACCAAGTCCCCTACTTCATTTCTCATTTGGCTTGCATAATTAAAAAAAAAAAACTCTATTTTTCTTTATTCAAAACATATAAATATTGCTGCTACAATCAGCATAAATATTTAATCATTTTTATTTTATATCATATTATCAATTAGGCACTTGAATCTGAATGTGACATTTCAGAAATGACAATAAGGACCATATGTTCATGCTGGCAAAGAACCAAAAAGATTATGTGATTTGTCAAAAACCAAACAATTATAATACTGTAAATCACATTCTAATGTTTAACTTTCAAATTTTTAGTTATTAAATATTTTGTAGTATATGATAGTATAGGAAATAATATGAAGAAACCAGTTGCTGAGGTGTTTAATAGGTGATAATAGTTTGTCAATTTATTTCAGATCTCAATCTTTAAGGAGAAAAGAAAAGAGGAAGAGAAAGAATACTGATTTTTCTGCTCAATATTCTTTTTATTACTGCCCTGCTGCCTGTCTCACAGCTTGCAATTATTGCTGATTTTATTTTTGTAGAAGGTTAGTAAGTTTACTTTTTAAAGGGCTTTCATCTGTTAGCACATTTGATTCTCCCCATATACTTGGGAGACAGTTAGGGCATGTATTACAACAAGCATTTTATAAACCATTGAGGCACTAAAATGTTAACTGATTTGCCGAAGATATCAAAATGATTCAAAGGGAACTAGCTAACCCCTGACTGCCAACCGGCATGAGCCCTGGTGTGCCCTGCTGCAAAAGTCATAAAGTAATAACTTAATATCAGAATATGAGAACACTATAAGGAGAAACACATTTTGAGGCACAGTTAGAATCCAATTTAAAAAAAAATTTAAAAATTCAAATCTATCAGTATTTCACCATTACCAAAGTTGCAAACTCATCGAGAATACCATGCAGACATAAAATGAATGAGATCACATTCTTTGCGGGACATGGATGGAGGTGAAGGCCATTATCTTTAGCAAACTAACACAGGGACAGAAAACCACATTATCACATGTTCTCACTTATAAATGGGAGATAAATTATGAGAACACACGGACACACAGGAGGGGAACAACACACACTGGGGCCTTTCTGATAGTGGAGAATGGGAGGTGGAAGAGCATCAGGAAGAATAACTGAGGGGTACTAGGCTTAATACCTGGGTGATGAAATAATCTGTACAACAAACCCCCATGACACACTTTTACTTATGTAACAAACCTGCATTTATACTCTCGAACTTAAAATAAAAGTTAAAGAAAGAAAATTTTAATAATCCTTTCAGAGTCCCTCAAACTATTAAGTGTTTCTTTGTCTTTAAATATAACCATTTCAGGAATCCTACCAAGCAGGAATTTGTTAGTGATTCTTTTAAAATGAGAAAGTTGAATAGCTGAAAAGTCATGTTGATGTTGGCTTAAACCAGTTGCCCTTGGTTTTTGTTATATGTTTTGATTTCTTTTTTGCGATGGAATTATCTAAAAGTCAGTGTGCCATCATCACTATCACACACACATTCACACACTAGAAATTTCACAACTGACTTTCAGAAACATAGACACACCATACACCCTTAATCTGACCTTAGGCTCAGGTCACATCATATACCAGAAATACTGAAATCTCTGGGGCTGAGTTCTAGGCATCAGTGTTTTAAAGAATATCAGGTAATTCCAGATTTCCAGTTTGTAAAGCACTAGTTTAAACAGCGGCTACATGGCAGTTACCTGGTCCTCCTTGTCTAGAGTTTCTTTCTCCACAGTACAAAAGTGCATCACAGCTAATCTTCTATCTTTCCTTGGTGTATCAACTATAAGCAGATAAGAAACTATTTTATAGGTAAGAAACTACTTGCCTTTAATTTTGATTATTCAGCCTATGTGTGGTTAGAAAAAGATCCTATATAAGACACAATTACCATGACATTTTTTATCTTATATCAAGCTTCAAATGAAGTGCCAAGGTAACTCTGTAAGGTGCTGATCTTTAGTAAGTTGGATTCTACACTTAACTCACCTGGTTTATGGCCTATGAATTTATTCCTGTTACACACACACACACACACACACACACAGAAACTGCTCTCTTTTTAATTTGGATTTTGAATCAAATGTAAAAACTTGAAACTCTCTCTGTACTTTGAAGATGGAAACAGGAAAGTTGTGAACCAAAATAATAAACTGCTTTATCTACAAGCTACGGATACCAATAGAGCCTCAGATGAATTCAGGAAACCATGGTACTTTCAACTGCTGTACTATGATGTGTCCCAGGAGGTACTTCACCACCTCCCAGGGTCCATCTCTAGATTGCTTATTAACCTTATTCTGAGAAACCTCACCCCATGTGGCTTTCTCTCATTCTTGGATCATGAAAAGTGATTGGAAACCACATAACCTGGGCATTGTGTTCAAGAGACTGTAAAATCATCACTATCAAACACACATTCACACACTAGAAATTTCACAACTGACTCTCAGAAACATGGACACACCACACTCCCTTAATCTGGAACAAGAAATTATGGATAGGCAGATCTCCACTCTAGTCCTTCACCTCCCTGGAGAATATGGGTCTACAAATGAGAAGCTGCTAAACTTGAATACCTTTATTGATTATCTACTATTATTGAGGATCTCTGGTAGTAAACACAGAAGTTAGGAATCTCAAGAAGCTTCTTAGGTTTACAGTGGCTTGAGAAAGAAGGTCAGATATTTTACCAAAACAAATAAACAATTTTACCACAGGCAATCTTTTGCCCTACTTTACCAGTTGATATGGTTTGGCTGTTATGTATTTGAAGGCTTCTCTTTTCTCATGATGCAAATGTCATCTGTAAGATCATCATGGGCCTCACCAAAATTTCATTTCTACATTGGATAAGTCAATATTTAGATATATCTAGTACTGAATTAATTTGCTACCTGGATTAACAGCAAAGTTATTGAAAAATGCTTTAAATAATTTAACTATGCAAACAAACAGATCCCCTAATTTTGATACCATAAATCTTATGAATTGTAATCAATATAACATTGTCATGAGTCCAGTGCTCTGCTTCAGGAGAAAATTTTAAATGAAAATCATTTAAATTATATTATTTAATGAAACTACTACCAATATCCTCCTTTATAAAAGCTCACTTCTGGCTGGGTACAGTGGCTTGCACCTGTAATCCCAGCACTTTGGGAGGCTGAGGTAGGTTGATCACTTGAGGTCAGGAGTTTGAGACCAGACTGGTCAACATGGTGTACTAAAATTACAAAAACTAGCCTGATATGGTGGTGCATGCGTATAATCCCAGCTACTTTGGAGGCTGAGGCAGGAGCATTGCTTGAACCCGGGAGGCGGAGGTTGCAGTGAGCTGAGATCATACTACTGCACTGCAGTCTGGGCTACAGAATGAGACTCTGTCAAAAAAAAAAAGGTACTTATTACATACTAGTATATAGACAAATGATTATACATAAATAATATTTAAAATAAAACCCAGGTTTTCTGCATGTCGTTTAATGCCCATGTCCTTTTGCACACATAGCCCATTTTGCCACTTGGTCCTCAAATGCCCCATATTAACTAATCCATACAATGCTCACAGAACTTTGATTTTCTCTTTCATTGTTTTCATAGTATTTATTAAAAGATAAAAGATATTATCAGATTTTAAAAGGTTATGTTATAAAGATACTATATTAACTATGCACATTAACTGGTTTATAAACTAATTAATTATTGTTGATTATGATAGAACCCTACATTTTCTTGCCCCTCCCAAAAGATAATTTTAATATGATAAACCCAGTGCATAGTAGAAGAACAATAAATCGTTTCATTAAGGTATAGAAATTTTATAAGGTCTTTGAAAGGTAGAAAATACAGAGGTACCAAATCTAGGGAGAAATAAAATGAGAATAAGTATCTGAAACAAGTGTTGAAGAAACCTGTTTTTAAAGCTTGGAATTGTGTGTGGAGAAGCTTAAGGTTCAGAATCAGTGGCTGAAAGAAGTGGGGATGATGCTGGAAAATTTGTCATGATTAAGTGGGGGCTACATTAAAAGAAGCGAGATCATCTTATATACATGGGAAATTTTACAAGTGAGCACTTGTAGGAGCTTTCATGCTAAGCAACAAATAGTGACTCAATTACCTTTTGGTTATAACACAAGTGCAGGAACTGAAACAGAGATTCAAGACAATTCCTCAGATAATCACTGGTCTCAGAAGGGGCAGGACTATGCAAACGACCCAAGTCCCATCTTTCGGTTACCAATTTAAACTTAAGTAAACATAACAGGAAGGTTAAAAGAAACTGCCAAATACAAAGGTTAGTAGACCACCCAAATCCATAACACTGGAAAAAAATCCTCATCACGTGAGGTGATCGATACCCCATTTACCTTGATGTTATTATTACACATTGCGTGCCTGTATCACAATATTTCCTGTATCCCATAAATATATAAACCTACTATGTACCCACAGAAATTAAAAATTAACAACAACAAAGCAAATCACCATAAAAAGAAGTTATCAATCTCTACAAAAGGACTAATACTTAATGAAACAAAGTCAATAGAGACTTGAGGAAAAATATCAACAAATGTGTTGTATCTTCAGAAATATACAACAGGGTTTTTTCTCCATAATAAAAAATCAACATGACACGTTTTAGAAATCAAAATCTTAATTTTGTTATGCCAGTCACAGTGGGTCATGCCTGTAATCCCAGCACTTTGGGAGGCTGAGGCGAGTGGATCACCTGAGGTCAGGTGTTCGAGACCAGCCAGACCAATATAGTGAAACCCCATCTCTACTAAAAAAGCAAAGAAAAAGAAATAATACAAAAAAATTAGCCAGGCGTGGTGGTATGTGCCTGTAATCCCAGTTGCTCAGGAGGCTGAGGCAGAAGAATCGCTTGAACCCAGGAGGCAGAGATTGCAGTAGGCTGAGATCGTGCCACTGCACTCCAGCCTGGGCAGCGAGATTCTGTGTAAAAAATATATACATATGTTTATATATATATATATATATGTATATATTTTTAAATTTAAAGCCCCACAGATGAAGTAAATACCAGAATGGACAATCCAGAACAGAAAATTAGCCAAAATGATTAAATTTAAGAATTTTGTTAGGCAAAAGGTGAAAGAAAATAAGTATGTAAGTGATAGTTAAGGGACATAAAAGTGATGTCCAGAAAGCTAACAATTTCTCTGATATTTGGGAAGGGAAAATATAAAGAATGTGGGAGGATGTGCAGGAAAGAAATAAGAGAAGGAAATACATAATCCAAGTCCTTTATCTTTTCCCTTTTAGTTCATTCTAAACATTGTCTTCTCTTTATTAACATCTTCAGCATAGTGTGAAAACTTCAAATAATACTAATTTATATTCCCGATTTTTGGTAGTTTTGTAAAATGGTAAAATTACACAATATTAAAGCTGATATTTAATTAAATGTCAAAAGCTAAGTTCTCTTTAGCCAATATAGGAATTTTCATAAATTTTCTCCACATATAATTACAAACTTAAGTTTTCGGCCAAAAAAAAAGAAAACCATGATGGATGGAATAGAATGACTTGATTCCATTTACTAAACATAACCGATGAGATGGGTAGAAAAAAATTACATGCTGTAAGGAGTGAAGACTTCATATCTTAGCAAATTCTTCTCCTTCCCCAACATGTAATCTTATATTCTCATAAAATTAACAAATTAGTTTTTGCCTCAGGTAGGCAAACCTTCTTTATGACTCTGAAAATTATTCTAAATATTTGTAAATAATAGGTATCAACCTTCTTTGTCCTATGTCAATGATAAATAATTTGTTGTGTTTTTTCTTATTACTTAAATATGCTTAATATTTTATGGACTCTATGGCAAATACTTCATATAGCAGTGAAGACCCATTCCTGCATTTATGTTGTTGGGACTGGAAATGTCCTTTCAAGTATGTGCACTAACGTTTATAGCATAATCAAGATTTATTAAAACTACCCCACAGAGCCACATTGTACAGAATTTATAAACTGTAAAACACCTATAAAGGTCACTTGAGATGCAAAAGTTTGACTTGGAATATCATGTTATGGTACAGAATTGCTGCAGTCAATGCTTGTTAATATAGATGGCTTATGGATATTGAAGTTTATCAACTCCAAAAAAAGAGTTTCACATTATCTAATATTTTACATATCTTTGGTTTCTTTAAGGTTTGTTCAGAAATCCGTAATTTATCATATGTGTAAAACAATGAAAAAAACAGATATAAATTTGATCTCGCTTTCAAAATTCACTGTTGTTTCATAAAGCATATTGCATGTTATTACTTAGCTAACTTCCAACATTTACCATTTCATACAACCATCATGTTTATTTATCTTCCAATACTAAGAGCCTAAGGAATGGATAACTTCTCAAGAGATATCACAAAAAGGAACAAGTTACTGACTTTTTGTAACAGGAACATTTAGAAAGTCTTTCCTAAATGGAATTATGTATTATTTCCTAACTGGTGATTTTATATTTGTATATAGACAGATATATGCAAAATTATAACAATCCAGGCAAATATAAAAAGTATCAACTATAGAGGATTATGATTCTGTAGTAGGATAAATATCGTACAATACAAGTATAATAAAATAAAAAGACAGCATAAATAATAATGAACATTTTCAATGGATTTCTTCTAGCAAGGTTTGCATTGACAGGCAGTATAAAATGATTTCTCTATGTTTTGCTTATATATCAGAACCAATATTTATTACCAAATTTTCAAAATACAGAATTGGAATATTACTTAATGTATGTGAAATTTCTGAATAGCAAGGTGACAAAGCATAACTTTGTCATGGGCTTTACATTATAAATGCTAAACTATAAAACATTTTGCTCATTGCCCCATCAGTTAAAACATTGAAAATAATAGTTTCATTTAATGTGAAACATAAAAGGGTCATGACATCATATGACTAAATTCTTCCGTGTTTGAGATAAAGACGGTAGAGATAACATGTCCCCAAAATAGCCAGAACCAGAACTTTCTGCCCACCGTGAAAAAAGTGTAGCTAAAATGTTTTGCATACTTATGATTTACTGAGCATTTTGCTAAATAATTCTTTGGACTTATTATTTTTCTTTCAATAACACTTTCTCAGAGATACTATCATTATCCATATTTTCCATATGGAAAGAACCAAATCTTAGTGGGTTTAAATAAGGTGCATAAGGTGACACAGGCACACAGTAGTGGAACTGACACTCAAACCATTGAGTGAATCACAAAGCCTATGTTTTTAATAATGTACTCTATTTTGCTGTATTTATGCTAGGGGTCAATTAGAACAGGCCATGAGGATGCATGTAGACAAAAGAATCACAGGTTTTTATGGAAAATAGAAATGTTTCAATTGGAGAATTGTCTGTTCCCAAATATTCTGGGCATGTGTCTACCTGAAGTTGTAGGTAATGTATTAAGGAGTGGCAGATTTTGCTTCATTTCTCCAATTCTGATGCCCACTGCACATTCTTTCCCTCTCTCACAGTTCAGTGCTCACAGTGTCTTTGTGCTTTTGTGGCTCTCCATGTTTCTTTGGCTTCCTATACCAGGGTCATGCTTCTCCATCAAACACAACCAACCCAACAACACCTACCTTTCTATTTTGAGAAATTTAGAATATATACATATATTGTTGTTGTTGTTGTTGTTTTACTAAGAGTTTCATGACTCATGTCAAAAACCCATCAGGATTATACTTTGTTTCTGGAATCTTCTCTATACTCCATCATTATGGATTACAGTCTGTCCCCTCCCATGCACCAAGTTACCACTCTCTTTGCGATCTAATCCCATCTAATATTTGTACTGATTTCTAGAAGATACTTTTTGCTGCTTTTTGAACTGTAAAATTGTATATAACTTTTCTCACTAAAGCACAAAACAATATTGACCTACATTTGTAAATGGTGCACATTTTTATGCCCTCTTCGTATGCTCATTCTCACTGACATCCCCTGAAGTACAGAGCTGTATAATGACACACAGAAATGCATGGAGATAAGGTGGTTAAATTAGGTGTGTTAAGATTATCTGAGACAGATCATCTATATAATTTAAATGATGACCTTTAAAAAATTCTAGGCAGAAGGCAGAACTGTTAGCAATTAGTATACTTGTTCCGATACAAGAAAATGTGTTTAACCCAAATATTCATAAATCAGAGAAGAGTTAAAAGGTTGTGGCATAAAAGCAGAATGACATAGGAGGACTAACCCAGTGGTGACCAGGAGAGAAGTTCTCTAGCTTCTATCAAGTAACACTTCACCCTCACCCTAGGAGACAGGTGCCAAGGATATGCTCGGTGTATTGCTGTTATTACGTACAATTCGTAGTGGTTGGAGAACTTTATGACACACTGTAAATGTGACCTTACTTATCCTCTATGAATATATTTATATTCAAGTAGACTTTGAATTATATTTTTAAGGTTTGGATTAAAAAATGAAACTTTAAAATGTATCACAGTGAGGTACCAAATATCTGGAAGTTAATCACTGATTTTGAAATACGTCTGGATTTGGGTGACTCTGCTGTATAATGCAACACTCTGGATTGGTGGTTTGTGGAGAAATTCCAACTTGACGGTGAGGGTGTGAGTGATTGTGTGTTTGTGTATATGTGAGTTAGGGTGTGAGTGATTGCATGTATGTATGTGTGTGAGGGTGTGTGTGTGGGTCTGGGTGTGAGTGTGTGGGTGTGTGTGTGAGGGTGCGAGTGATTGCATGTATGTGTGTGAGGGATTGCATGTATATATGTGTGTGAGGGAGTGTGTGGGTAGGTATGAGTGTATGTGTGTGAGTTAGGGTGCAAGTGATTGTGTGTGTGAGGGGGTGTGTGTGGGTATGAGTGTGTGTATGGGTGTGTGTGTGTTAGGGTGTGATTGCATGTATGTGTGTGAGAGTGTGTGGGTGTGTGTGTATGGATGTGAGGT
>NC_045440.1:58101843-58227449 GCF_002776525.5 Piliocolobus tephrosceles
TGTGTGTGAGGGTGTGTGTGGGAGTGATTGGATGTATGTGTGTGAGTTAGGGTGTGAGTGATTGCATGTGTGTGTGTGTGAGGGGTGTGTGGGTATGAGTGATTGTGTGTATGGGTGTGTGTGAGGGTGTGAGTGATTGCATGTGTGTGTGTGAGGGTGTGTGTGTAGGTATGAGTGTGTGTATGGGTGTATTGTGTGAGTTAGGGTGTGAGTGATTGCATGTGTATGTGTGTGTGAGGGGTGTGTGTGTGGGTATGAGTGTGTGTATGGATGTATGTGTATGAGTTAGAGTGTGAGTGGTTGCATGTATGTGTGTGTGTGAGGGTGTGTGTGTGGGAGTATAGTGATTGGGTGTATGTGTGTGAGGGTGTGAGTGATTGCATGTATGTGTGTGTGAGGGAGTGTGTGTGGGTATGAGTGACTGTGTCTGTGAGGGTGTGAATGTGTGTGTGAAGGTATGTGTAAGGGTATGAGTGGTTGTGTGATTGTGTGGGTGTATTTATGTGTGAGGGTGTGACTGTGAGTGATGGTATAAATGTGTGTGAGGTGTGTGTGAGTGTGGCTGTGTGTGTGAGTGTGCGTGAGGATGTGAGTGATTATGTGAGGGTTGAGTGGTTGTGTAGGAGGGTGTGCGTGAGTGATTGTTAGTGAAGGTGTAATTTTGTGTGTGTGAATAAGGAGGTAAGTGTACGTGTATGCGTGTGGATGTGTGAGAGGGGGTATTGCTGGGGAAAGGAGATGAATGTGAAAAGGAAGGGTGAGAACCTTGGTGCCCCATTGTTTTCCCTGAAACAAGAAGGCAAGAGACTGGTGACATAAACTGTCACAGCGGATTAAATGGAGTGGAATCAAAGCCTTGTGAACAATAGGTACACGTTGAGCAAGCAAGTTTCTGCACTGGCAGTTCAAATGTGAGTCAACTTAAGGTGTGAAGCTTCAGTCAGGAAGAACCTTCAGGTTCTCAGTGTCTTGAGCCGGAAAAGATTCCCTCCCTCAAGTGGAAGACAAGCACGAGACCCAATTTCACACTTCCCCAGGCTTGGACCAACCCCTAAATCAACTGCCAGTTCCCACTGCTAGTGACTTCTATGACACTTTCATCTCCTGACTGTGGGCCTATAAAATGAGAAAGACAAGAGGAAATTATTTGGGGACCTTATGTACTTATTCTTGCAATCTAGCATGAAAATGTTTTACTTTTAGTAAATTACCTTAAATAAGAAGATAAAATACAGGCACTATTTTAAGGCAATATGAAACCTGATTTCTGTACACTATTTATCATACTTTTTTTTTTTTTTAAACAGGGCTTCACTCTGTTTGTTACCCAGGCTGAAGTGCACTGGCACAATCACTGCTATGCCTTGAACTCCTGGACTCAGACGATCCTTCCACCTCAGCCTCCCAAGTAGCTGGGACTACAGGCACGTACCACCACACCTGGCTAATTTTTTTTGTATTTTTGATAGAGATGGGGTTTTACTATGTTGCCCAGGCTGGTCTCAAACTCATCAACTCAAGTGATCGGCTTACCATGACCTCCCAAAATGCGGGATTACAGGTTTGAGCTACCATGCCCAGCCTGAATTTTCAAATGGAGACAGATATTCACTTGGAAAACACTGATAAGGTGTGTAATACTGTCTGCATCAACAGTCAATTCTGCCAAATAAATGCTCAACTAGTGACTGTCATTTCAGAAATAATGTTTTGGAGAAATTTTTACCCTAAGATTAAACAACTCAACATTTTTCATGTACCTGGGATTCCTCCAAAGTACAATATTATCAACTATGAATTGCTAAGATTAGCCTTAAAAATTAAACTTTTAAATGCTTCAAAGTTCAGTTCCGGGTGAGGTATTAGGATTGACTGGGAGGAACGATGACAAATAGAAGGCCATGTTGATGAGTAATCTACAAGAGCAAGCACACCCAGGTTTCCATTGTCAACAGTGGCAGGAAGAAGCCTGACTGAGGAATGCACGTCCTGTCACAGTCCCCACCTCTCAGTTCACATTTCCCTCCACTTGCAGGGACACCTGCAGGGAGCCCTGAGTACTCAGCCAACTCTGCTTTCTACAGTGCACTTCATTCCTACAAAACCCTTCCCCCACCCCCACCTGCCCTCCTCACTCATCTAGCGCCTCCCAAACTGCTGGGATTACAGGCATGAGCCACTTTGGCTCAGTGCAGCTGCCAGAATGGGGCTGAATGGCCTTTTATTAAATGTAAAACATTTTTAATAAAAAGTTAAAGGAAAAGTCTATGGAAGTATTGGGGTGAGAATCTCTGGTAGCAAGATCTCTGTATTACCTGACGAGACAATTTTTATTAAAAATGAGAATCAGTTCATACTTAACCTAAGCCTGACAGTGCTGGACAGAGTCCTGCTGTACCACTACCAATGGCAAGGCTGCCTCTCTGTCAGACGCAGAACATACGGACAAAGCCACAAGCTATGGCTCATCCCAATAGAATCTTACTAGTTTCCTAGTAAGGTTAGCTATAATGTCTTCCAACTCATATCATTTGTATTTAAAAAGAAAGAAACAAATGGTAACTGATACACATATTGGTTGGTAGAGCTTTCAGGTTCCTCTCTCCATGTAGTTGAGGAAATTCCTCAGCCCAGTGTCACCTCGGATCTCATGCTGCAACTCCATCCTTAGCTCAACACCCACTGGCTCCCCTTCAAATGGTGGTTGATCTTCAGGTAGAGCAGGTTCTGCAGATTAAAGGACATCCTTTACTAAAAATCTCCAACATCAGAGACAGAGGCTACATGTCTCTAATGAACCTTTCAGAAACCTACCCATTAGAAAGCCACTTCTCAGCACAGAGGTGGCCCTTGGAGTCTTTCCAGGATTTTCACATCCACTGGGAAAGAGGAAAATAACTGAAACTGGGCTGACTTCATAACCAGTTTAATTTCACACATCTCACCTTTCTGGAGCTGCCTTGTTTTTCTCTTCGTCTTACATCACTGCAGAGAAAATTCATGGACTTCCTAAAGGTGAGGCTCTCACCCATTAGTAAGAAAGTCTCCCTTTATATTAAGTTGGCCTTTCTCTGGAGATCTTGTAACTGCTTTATAAACATTCTTTCACACCTCCAAGCAGGTAGGTGGTAATTGATACTCAATTGTTACTTTAGTTTCCGTGATCCCCAGGAGCACGGATCCCCTGACCAGGTGTCATGGTGGCTGCTAAGTCAGGTAGTTGGCTGGGCTGTGGAACAATGGGCAAAACCACAGCTCAGCTCTATGGTCTTTGGCTGCAGATTATCCGGCAACAGGGCCGCTCTCCAGATGAAGGTCAAGGAGGAGTGGACCTTGAGGCCTGGCAGCAGGCACACTTAGCGACCTGGAGGCCTTCTGAGGGAAGCCCCATATTCGGAGCCAGTACCTGAGCTACAGCCACTATATGCAGGTTGTGCACTGATTGATAGCGGTGGCCCTGCAACCTCCAACTTCCTGCTTCCCCTCTGGGCCCCAGCAGCGCAGACTCCCGGGTCAGATGCCACTGCCGCGCCTAAGTCAGGTGGTCTGCCCTGCAGCAGGACGAGGGCGGGAAAAGGTCACTCAGCCCCGTAATGGCAGCTGCACAGTACCCAGAACCCGCCACCTCATGCCAAGGAAGAGCAGACCCTAGAATGGGAGGAATAACAGAACCTAGAATGGGAGGCTGGTGTCCTCAGCGACCCTAAAGGGCTGTCTGGGACCAGCCCTCCAAGCCTCCACCATGGACTCTGCTGCAGCTGCCACCTGCACATGGGGCGCCTTAGCAGGGATGGCAACCCCCGATCCTGTCCGCGCCACCAGCAGTGAAAAATACAAGGCCAGAGGCTACCAGGGCTTCTAATTCAGTCAGTTGGCAGGACAGCTGCAAGAAGGGAACAGGCAGCTGCAGGAAGAGAACCTGGCGGCCACACAGTTCCCAGCGCCTGCGACCTGGAGCTCAGGGCGCAGGACAAAAAGGAGCAGACCCTAGGGAAGGAGGGCAGTGCACTCGGCGACCCTCAAGCTTTCTGAGACCAGGCCTGCCAGCCTCCGCCGTGTGCTCAGCTGCAGCTGCCACCTGCCCATGGCGTGCGGCAGCACAGATGGCATCCAATACCCTGCCCGCACCACCAGCCCCGGACCCCAGGGAGAGACGCTGCCACTTCGATTAATTCAGGCGGTCGGTGCCGCGGCTGCGGGAGAATGAGAACAGGTGCTCAGCCCCATCCCAGTGGCTGCGCAGCGTTCAGAACCCACGACGCCGAGCTCTCGGAACTGGCCTAGATTCTATATCTGACCCTATGGTGAAAGGGCCATGCAGTGGGTGACGTTCACGACGTCTGGGACCAGCCCAGTTGATCTCCGCCATGAGCTCAGTTACAGCTGCCACTTGCACATGGCATCCTGCAGCAGCGGTGGCAACCCCGGCCTTCCCGCTGCCACCACCAATGCAGAACCCAGGGTCGGGCGCCTAATTCACACGGTCGGCCCTGCAGCTGCAGGAGAGTGGGAAATGTCAACTCAGCCCCATTCTGGTTGCTGCATATTGTCCAGCTCCCAGGACCTCACACTCTGCACGTGGGCCAAAAAAGAGTGGAACTTGGGGTTGGTGGTAGGTATACTAAGCGACCCTCAACCATGTAGGACCAGCCCTGCTAGCCTCCATCGTGGGCTCATTTGCAGCTGTCACCTCCACATGGTGCAGGGAAACAGCGGTGGCAACCTCCCACCGTGCCCACGCCACCAGCAGCACGAAACCTAGTACCAGAAGTCACTGAGGGGCCGCTTGGCCCAGCTGCTACAGGGCGGGAATCCGCTGCTCGGCCATCGGATTTAGGCTGCTGCACAGTCCCCAGCATCGGCGACCTCGTTCTCTGGGAGCAGGGCAAGGAAAAGAGAACCCCAAATGTGAGGGTGGTGCACTCGGAGACCCGAAGGCCGTCTAGGACCAGCCATGCCAGTCTCCACATTGGGTTCAGCTGCAGCTGTCATTTGCATATGGCGCGCAGCAGCAGCGGCTGCAACTCCCAACGCTGCCGGAGCCACCAGCAGCCCGGACCCCAGGGCCAGACACCCTGGCAGCGCCTCATTCGGGCGGTCGGCCCTTCAGCTGCAGGAGTGGGGAACCGGTGACTCAGGCCCATGTAGGTGGCTGCACAGTGCCCAGCACCCAAGACCTCGCGCTCAACAGAGGGCAGGGGAGGAGCACCGGAAGGGGGCAGCGCAGTTAGGTGGGCCCTGAGGCAGCTGGGACAGCGCGCTCAGGTCTGGGGAGCTCCCCCAGTCCACAGGCGCCTCAGCAGCAGCTGCCACCTGCCTGCGGTGCCCGCGAGTGCGCGGCTCAGGGCGGTTTCTGGCCATATGCAGTTTCTGGCCAAGCGCAAGGCCGTTGCCTTCCGAGGTGCCCTTGGGCGCTGGGACCCAACGGCTCTGCTCCACATATTACTTATTCTCCCAGAGGTTGGAGACGTCCGTGTCCTAGGGTGGGAGGGTCCCTGTCTGAGGTCTGTGCCAGACTGCCTCGCTTTCTGGTGCTGGGCCGGGTGAGGGCTGCGCGGGGCCTGGGCTGGAGTAAGGGCGAGGGCAAGTTGTGGAGTCTCTGAAGCCGGGCCATGAAGAAGTTCGTGGCTGTGGAGAGCCAGAAGGGCCAGGTGCGCCTGAGCTCATGGAGTAACCACATCTTCTCTGACCCCTAGTACCAGACTCCAGATGAAGATGTCGGGATAAGCTACAAAGCTGCGTCCAGGGGAACACCTGGAAGCTGCAGCGGAGCCTCCTGCTCAAGAGAAAAGACCAGTCTGAAACCTACAAGAACAGGTGTCAGGAACTGCGGGCTGCGGGCTGGGGACTGAGGGAGGAGGCGGGCGGTTGGGGAGAAGCACGTCCTTCAGAGCTGGGGCCTTGAAGATTGGGGGCCAGGGGAGGCGTGGAAAGAATGGGGTGTGCAAGGGGAGCAGTCCTGGTCCCCAGGGCTCTGGGCTTTCTTCCCGAGCGGATTCCGCAGCGCGTGGGATGTGGACGCCTTGGAGGCAGAGGGCCCAGGCCATCTTTATGAGCAGCAAAATAAACCCAAAAATTTAGCTGGTTCCTCTACCCACAGTTCCTCTTACAGAGCACTTTAGAGAGAACTTTAAAGTGATTTAACAAAATTAAATATATATTGTTTTATTTTCAATGTACACATTTGAAGATAATGTTAGCTACATTATAGAAAGGTACATAATGAAAGAAATAATTCCCATAATATATCACCTTCTGGGCTAAGAATTTTTTGACTAAAATCCAATATTTTATATCAATGAATGCCTATGTAAATATATTCTTTGCTGAGAGACCTTAGAAGGAAACTTTGAAGTGAGAAGATGGTTCATGTTCTTAAATAAGAAGACTCATTTTTCTCAAGGTGTGAGATCTTTATTAATTTTACATGAAGTTATCAAAGTTAACATTTTTGAATTACACATGCAGTCTTAGTATTGTGATGACATAACATTTTTGTAATAGAGAAAAAATGTCTTGCCTTTCTAGATATCAAAATGTACTATTAATTTCCACAAATAGTTTGCTAACAGCTGAAAAGATAGATAAATGAATGCAAGAGAATAGAAAATCCAGGAACACCCAAGTATATGTAAGAATTTGTAACATGGTAACGGTAAGACTTTATACTAGTAGGAAAAGAGTTATTTTTATAAATGAAATGCCTGCTTTTCGGAAGAAACTAGCTAGACTTTTATGTCACAAAAATAAGTTCCTCATTGAATATAGATTATTTTAAATATGCAAAATGAGAAAAATACCAGAAGAAAACACAACTGCCTATTTATACAGATACATTTTTGTGTTGACAAAGACCTTCCTAGGAACTTCTAAAGCAAGCATTCTGAAGTTTATTTAGCAAAATTAAATTTAAATCACCCTGCATATGAGAAAAACATAAAAGACATCATACTTGTATAATATTTACCACATTTTTTTGTATGTGTACATATTAAAAATGGATATTCATTTTACAGAGAATTCTTCCAAATCAACAAGAAAAAAATCTCTAAAATTGGGCGAAGTACTTTTTCCAGCTCTGCAAGTCACCTATGCACATACGAAAAAAATACTTAGTGTTTCTGATGAGAAGGAATTTAATTTAAAAAAGGAATGAAATACCTCACAAAGTTTGTGAGGATGAGGAGCCGTGATATTTACACTGCTGCTTAAAGTTAAGTTGCTGATGACTTTTCAAAAAGTCAGTTTGGTGGTAAGTACCACATTTAAACTCTGTGTATGCCCTTTCTTGATCAATTCCATTATATTTAAATATATTTAGGAAACAACGAGAGATACATGCAATTTGTTTTTCTTAGCAGTGCCTAAAATATGATTGTGTTAAGGAGAATCTATATAACAAATCTCGTAAATAAATTTCAGTAAATATATAGTAAGGGATAATGTGTGACCACTGAAAGTAATACCTACAGAAGTATGTTGACATGTGAAAATGTATTTTGGTGTATCAAGTAAAGATGACATTCAGTTTGATTACACATACAAACTGACTATGGTCTTGCTTTATCTGAAAATATGTACCAAATGTGATAAAATTTGTTATTTGGGGACAATTGTGTTATAATGAAATGTTTTTCCTTTTTATGATTTATGATTTCTTCACTAAGCAGGGGATTGGGCATCCCTGGTATATAGCATATAGCATAATTATTATTAATGAAAGAATCCTTAGGAAGCGCAGAAATATGAACTTTGCACAGATATAAATAATTCCTCACTTTGTATTTTTAAATTTTTATTTCTATAGATTAGTATAGTCTGTGAACTTTTAGTGTCTGTGGAAGTGAAGATAATCTTTATCTGTGATAGTGGTTTTATATATGTACATATTTTATTAAACACATGGTTTTGTTATGTGTAGTGTTATTACATATATGCCAATAATTAAGTATTAATCATTTTAGTTTAGTGTTATTGTTATGAAAATAAAAATAGTGAATATAAGTAACTATTACCATTGTGAAAATACTGCTTTATTTGTAGCTGTTTTTAAAATATTAAACTTCCCAACTGTATTTATTCGTTTTTAAAATCTATTTATTCATCAAATATAAGCTGAATACCTGTTAGGTAAAAGACACATTGTACTAACTATCAACACCCTCCTGTTCTTAAAAATTTCATGTGTACCTGCCCGGCCTGAGCAAGCTGAGAGATTTAAAATTAGTGAATGAGGAATGAATCTCAACTGAAGTTTGTCCTCTCATCTTTCACAAAAAATCATTTCTGATGTGAGAAAGTAGTGCAAGATAACATCAGCTGCCATTTTGAAAATGTGTATGTTTTAAATAGTGATATTAATTATGTAGATACGTCACATGCATTTTATACATGTAAATACTAATTTACATACATGCATACATTTAGATTCCGTAAATCTAAATACTTAGTAAAAGAGCCATATTTATTTATTTGAATCCTGACTTTTCTTTGGCTTAAAGTTTTTAAAATTTAAGGAATTAACTTTGTTTTAAAAATTTGCTTTTATTTCAACCTTCCTTTTTCATGGTACATTTAAGTGCTTAAAATTTATTTAAATATTAATCATATGACTAGGACTTCCATTGCCCTGTTGTATATACCATATTCCACTTGATGTAACCACTGTGGATTGTGTGATGCTGCCTTATTTTATGCATCAATAAAATAATGTTTAAAATGCTGCAAAATATTGTTGTAATAAATAATGAATTATAAGCAGCATTTTAATGTCAGAGATGTTGAAATATGAGAAAATGAGCATCTTAGAATCATTGAAATACAGTCTTATCTCGAACCTTTAAAACATAGCACAAAGGAAGTGCAGTGGTACCATTTTACCTAATTAAGATTTTGTCTTTATTAAGTAGTAGTAATAATTATATTATCTAGCAAGTGAAAGATCTTAAAATAGTATTCAAGTGCAAGTTCAACTGAATCCAGAGGCCAAGCTCTTTCTATTCAAATAGGTCATTCTTTCATTGATGCAGTGAATAATAAGAGCTAATAAATACTGTTCCTTTTCAGGAGGAAATTAAATATTTGTTTTGTCAGAGGAGGAAATTAAATATTTGGAAGGCAGAGGAATAGCATGCTATTTATTGTTTGCAATTACATGAATCATTGTATGTTTTGAGATAGTGAACTAAACTTCTCTCAATGTCTTCTCAATTTCTCAGGATGGCTCTACATTTGGCCTGTGCCAATGGCTGCCCAGAAGTGGTAACTTTTCTGGTGCACAGAAAATGCCAGCTTAACATCTGTGACAGTGAAAAGAAGACACTTCTAACGAAGGAATATAGTAGCTAGTTCTTTCAGCATGAGATGAATTTGGCTTAAATACATAGAATAAAAATGAATTTACCTCATTGAAATATAACTAGTTTGTGAAACCTGTGGAATATTTATTTTGATTTCCTACAATTTACAATTTATTTCTTGTTCTAATACTGATAGGCTATAACATGCCAAGAAGATGTGAAACTATTCTGCTAGACTTTGGTGCTGATCCAAATACTACAGATGTCTATGGCAACACTGCTCTCCATATGCTGTCTGTAATGAGAATATGTCAATGGTAGCAAAACTGTTTTCACACAAGACAAACATCAAAGTGAAAAACGAAGTAGAGGTCAACCATTGTTATTTTCAAGATATTTGAAATCCACTTGTTTTAACATTGACATATGTAAGGGTCAATTTTTCCTATTTGGAAGCTTAAGCAATCCCTGAATAAAAATAATTTGAAATAATGGTCTAAAATTTTACTTCAAATACTAATATCTTTTAAAAAGTGTTAGAGAGTATGGCTTTCTTTTATGCATTTGTGGTACCTATTTGAATTTGTTATAGGTAAAACTTTTGTTTTGAATTATTTTTTTGACTGAAGTATTTTTTTTTTTTTTTCTAACTAGTATACAACAACACAGGGAAGCAAAGTTGGCCTGCATAAATTGAGCCAACATATAAAATTTAGGAGACATGCAAAAATCTGTATTTCAGGCTCTTCTTAAATAATGAAATCTGGTTTCCCTTGAGCCCATATTACTGTTTGGTATGCTATGAAGAGGCTGTAGCTTCATGCAAAGTCTGTGGTCTCCAGTTTGCCACTGTGCCCACCTAGGTACTTACTCAGGTCACATCCTTTGCCTCTGTAAATATTTTAGTTAACAGCTCCTGTCATATAGTATATTTTGGTAAAGATTTCAAGGTTTTCAAGACAGTTGATAGTAGTTTATTATATATAGTCTATATTTTGTAGTCCTTAATAATGGAGTTGACTTTTAGAAGTTTTTTTAAACAACGATTTTTCTTTATATATACCATACATAATAATGACATCAGAATGCCTATAGGCCTTTTTAGGTTAATTATGGTTATATTTGGGTAGGTTATGCATATTGCAGAACACATTATATATTTCTCCTCAGCATTGTCCCTTAAAATGGAAGTGATTTAGTGGCTTTTATTATGCTAAAATAACTCATATAATTCAGCTAGAAATTGTATTGATAAGCCATTGCATTTGTATTTCTAATATTTTGCCAAACATAAAAGATAATTTTAAGTAGCAATGAAAATAGAAACCAGAATAATAATGGATGAATGCATTTTAAGAAGTAGATATGCATTAGGGTCCTAGGATTATCAATATCATTATAATTGAGAATAAAATTTCATACTGAACTTTCTAACAGCTAAAATTCTGTGACCCTGTAATAGAAGAAACCCAGTGGACCATTTAATAATAAGCAATCAAAATTCGTTTGAAGACTATCTCTTTTAATTTAGAGCCCATTTCCTTAGTGACCTACTTGGAGCAGGAGTGCCTGACTTTGGCAGCTGGGATCCTGGGCCCACTGATAGAACATAATCAAGTGAGTTTGTGTCACCTGGAGGAAACCCCTACCTTTACTGGAAAGTTTTAAAAACTGTACTCCTGAAACTTTAATTCCTCAAATGTTAATTGCCACAAAACCTATTGTCAAATAAGGATTAGGCAAAGGTCAAGACATTTCTTGAATACCGGACATATAATCCACAGTTTTATAATATTTCTCAAACGTAGATGATCATAGGATCTTCCTGTTCGGGTACAGTCTAACTTCTGGCAAAGTAAATATTCTTTGGAATATAGTTTAGGAAGTACTGCTCTAGAGATAATAATTTAGATCATTAATAAAAACACTTAAAGCATTTACTATGATGTTGTAGAGTCTGGGGATAAAGAGATAAAAGACACAGCAGCTTCCCTCAAGAATCTCTATTATATTAGTTTAGATAGGAATCTAAACTGGTTTAGATAGGAATCAATCTAAATGGTTTAGATAGGAATCAATAAAATTATTACAATATACCATGTGAAATGTTGTGCCAGAAGCAAAGATTCTTGAAACCAGTGAATGTTTCAAAACATTTTTGGAGCTGGCCAGAGTTAATGTGGTGAGTCAGAGGCCAGATGTTTTCAAGTGGAGGAGCAGTGCATGGGAAAGCACAGAGGAGTGAGAAGGAAGGGACTGCTTTTTATGTGCTTTCTATTTTATGTGTTTAAGTTCATAGGACATTATATAAGGTATTCAGTTCAGCTGATGAATATGTAATTTTATGAATTATAAATTGTTTTTGCCATTTTACAGGATGGCTTCACACCACTTTTACTCGCCATAACTAAAAGAAGACGGCAAATGGTATGACTGTTACTAACAAAAAATGCAAATGTAAATGCAGTCGATAAGTTTAAAAGGTTTAGTCATTTTTTTAAAGTGAGTGTTGTTCTAGAGTCATAACGCTCGAGTTGGAAATATTCAATTAATCAGAAGATTAGCTTATAATTATTGGATTATAGTGGAAAATATCAACACAAATCACCAGTTAGGTAGAAAAGCATTTACTTGGACTGGGCAACATAAAGAACATATGTATATGACAGGATTTATATTCTCTTATTATATTGACTGATGTTATTTGCAATCTGATGTTTTTGGTCACATTATCTTCTTCAGTAAAGGGTTCTTGGCCGGGCGCTGTGGCTCAAGCCTGTAATCCCAGCACTTTGGGAGGCCGAGACGGGCGGATCACGAGGTCAGGAGATTGAGACCATCCTGGCTAACACGGTGAAACCCCGTCTCTACTAAAAAATACAAAAACTAGCCGGGCGAGGTGGCAGGCGCCTGTAGTCCCAGCTACTTGGGAGGCTGAGGCAGGAGAATGGCGTGAACCCGGGAGACGGAGCTTGCAGTGAGCTGAGATCCGGCCACTGCACTCCAGCCTGGGGAACAGAGCGAGACTCCGTCTCAAAAAAAAAAAAAAAAAAAAAAGAGTTCTGTATTAGTTTTATAACATATGAACTGTAACTTTTAGTTTGCTTATTGATTCAATATTGAATTATTAAGTATTTTATAGTATTTATCTACCTTCTGCTTTTTGTATACTCTTTGTATAAAATGTAATATGAATCATAAATAGGAATTGAAAATTATTTTGTGTTTTGGATGACTGTTTGCTTTAAGATGATTTATTTGAAAAATATTAATGTGAGGTTATCCCTAAGTGACTATTAATTGTTACCACCACTGTGAATTCATCATTTTATTTCTTTTTAATTTATGGTGTATTTTAATTTTTTAATTTGTGATCGGTATGTGTAGAGGGAAGAAAGATATGTTTAATTAAATTAACTTTTTATTTAATGAAGATAAGCTGTAGGTGAGTGATAGAAAAGAGATAGGCCTTAGATTCACACAAGACTGGTTTTAATTTCTAGCTTCTTCACTTGTTAGGGGTGACCTTGCAAACATTACTTAGTACCGAGTATGTTTTCCTGTATGAAAATGAGAATAGTAACATATCCTTCAGGGGTGATTGTTTGGAAATTAGATTATGTGTATACAGCATTTAATTCAGTGCCTCACACATGCTTATCAGTATCATTAACTGAATGACTATTACTAATATAATTATTCATCGTATTATTGTTTTTGGCCTGCAGATTGCTCTTACTTATCTGACTCCTAACTGATTTTGAATTACAATGTATCAGACTAGGGAAGAAGTGGATAATTCTTCACTTAAATCTTTGACTCCTTTAGGTGAGTGACCTGAGCATAGTCTTTTGCCCATCAAAGGACTTTATGTTCACCACTTCTACTATGCCATACCCCAGTGGGACATGAATTATTTTGTCCCTTCCTTTAAGCCTTTGGGGTTATTTACAAAGATGGACACTTGAGCACCCGGGATGCTTATGTTTGTTAGTTCATGTAAGTGGTTAATTTTATACTGACAAGCACATATTAAGTTTGTAAAGTTTATAAGAATGACGTTCTCTCTGTTAGTTTAGCACAGCCCTCCTGCTTGTAGTATGTCATCAGAGATAGCATTCTTTGCTAATATTTTTAATCTAAGTTTTTACATGTAAAGGCTAGGTGAGATTTCATAGCTTGGTTCAATTAGTTTTTGAAGGGCAGTGAGTTAATTCATTTCATCAGCCAGAAATCAGACAAAAAGCTAGACTGGTTAGAAGGAGCAGTGGGTCCAGGGTTCTTTATTTTAGGGCTTTTAACACAGTTATCCCTACAGATATCAATGTTGTCTATTTGACTCCAAGTATAACCCCAATGCATGGGATAAACACAGTGTCACATTTTTTTATTTTTCTAGTCAGTAATTTAGGTCTTAAAATGTCCACTTTAGCAAAAAATTCAGTACTGCCTCTGGGCGCTATCCTCTGTACCTTCCTCCTTGATTTTTTTAAAAGAATTTAAGGGGTTCCCTAAGTCCCAGGAAGACAGTCTTCTTTTACAGTCAGGATGAGGCGTGGGAAAAAGTCCTTCTAATCATTGTGTTGTTTCCACTGATTATGTTGCTGCATTGTTGCCATGGAAACTGCTTCTTCAGTCTGGTAACAATTGACCTTTGCTACCAGGATGACTTTACTCATCTAGATCCCTCAGTCTTCCTGTTGTTTCACATATAGACTTCAAAGTTACTACTTTTTGTTTTAGTTCACATAGATATGCTCAGCCTTTATTTCCAAAGTGTCAGTACCCTGCTCTGGCAGTTGGGCCTCCTAGCTTTAGTCACACTCATAGTGACCCTTCTTCTCACACTCAAAACCTGATATGAAACCCATGTCTTAGCTTGGACTTGTCCCAGACCTTCAAGGTAAATTATCCTCTGAATCCCTTGGAATAGTTTGAAACTGTGAAGTCCAAATAATGTCACAGGAAGAAATCAGAGATTCCTTTCTTCTTTGCTACCAGATGTATACCCTTGGCCCCTTTAGATTCTGTGTCGCACCATTTTGTAGGTAGTGGAGAGTCCCATATTGTTCTGGAAGGACCCATGTTCTGCTTCCCCAGAGTAGTGGTTCTTCCCTCAAGTGATCTGTTTTCCATAAAAGTAAAAATCTCCCAAACTACTTGCGTCTCTATCTTGAGTTTTTAAAAATATTTTAAAATTCTACCTCACAATGAAGCCATTCGAAAGAATTCACAAAATCTCAAGTAAGTTAGATTTAACAGAGCTAAGCCTCATCCATGACTCATCGGTATCCATGTATAAAAATAGAAGTTTGTGGCCGGGCACATTGGCTCATGCCTATAATCTCAGCAATTTGGGAGGCCGAGGTGGGTGGATCACTAGATCAGGAGTTCAAGACCAGCTTGGCCAACATAGCGAAACCCTGTCTCTACTAAAAATACAAAAATTAGCTGAGCACAGTTGTGGGCACCTGTAATCCCAGCTCCTTGGGAGGCTGAGGCAGGAGAATCACTTGGACCCGGGAGGAGGAGGTTGCAGTGAGCTCAGATCGTACCATTGCACTCCAGCCTGGGTGACAAGAGCAAGACTCCATGTAAAAAAAAAAAAAAAAAAAAAAAAAAAAAGTAGATGTTTGTGCTTGTTTTGGCAGCACATACACTAAAATTGAAACAATATAGAGAAGATCAGCATGATCCCTGTACATGGATGACACACAAATTTGTGAGGTGTTCTATATTTCTTGCAGTCCCCAAAAGGACATTTGACTACTGTCTTAGTAGCTCCAACGAAATGTTGTGAGTCAATGCAAAATGGTGACGCCCACAAAAATATTTATGTAAGGTGATCTATGGAATGAGATTGTGCGGGGAAACACATGGGATGTTCTGTGCAATATATTGCTAGTAGGCATCCAGGAAAAGAGAAAATATCAGCTTGCATCTCCTTCATGGAACTTTAAAAAAATAAAGGTAAAGTTTTGTCTTCCACAGCAGTTGGAGATGAACGTGGGGAGTAAGCGTTATTGCAACAAAGATTTGTTGGTTCAGAGTTTGGGTAGGTTGGTAAAGAATATTAGGAGTCCAAGCCAGGTCTTGACATCCAATAGTTTTCTGCTTTGGGTGTGGTTGATGAACTCAGCAACAGGAGATAATCATGTTGTCTAATTTGATGAATTAATATATTTATAAATATTTTTATTACAAATTATGAAATAGATGCCCTGAATCACAAGTCACAAAGAATAGAACATCTAATAACCAAGAGTAGAACTTAATAACAGTTTCTGACAACTGCAACATTTGAATACTAGAACCTGTGAAGAAATACACATTTAAAAAAAAAAAAATTTTGTTTTTAACTTTGTTGAGATAGGATCTCCCTATATTGCCCAGGCTGGTCTTGAACTCCTGGGCTCAAGCAATCCTCCCAAAGTGCTGGCATCACAGGCATGACCCACTGCATCTGACAAACACATTGGGTTTTATTTGGGATCTTCTTTTAAAATAGTTTCAGCAGTAAGTTTCAAGAATAAATTATTTCATTGCTTCACTACTTCTCTGAGCATTTTTTCAAATGCTGTCTTGTTAAGTCTTTATAATAACCTAGTTAAATAAGGCACTACAAGTCTCACTCTTAGAGGAAGACATTGAGCCTAAGAGAAGCAACTTGATGAAGAGCCAATTGGTTGCAGAGCTAAGATTTATTCTGAGTTGAGAACATTTTCCGTAATGTCAACATAAATCTAGTTCATTTACTGAGCTATATTGCCCTCAATTCATGAATATTTCACCTTACTTTCTTCTTTAACTAAAAGTTTAAGAAGTTCATAGAGCTCACAAATTCAAAGCTTGTGAAATGAGTAAAGTTCTGAGATTAGCTCTAATATTGTCTGGAATACTCTAATAATTTAACATATTTGGTAAACTTTTTCATATCAGTGTTAAAATAGTACTTTTATTGATTGCATATTTCATATATAGCATTCACCAACAACTTTTGGAATATAAAATATGTCTAAAAATCCTCAAAATTTCAACCCAGGTAAGACTTCTGACAGTAAACTACTCTTTGTGACACTACCATAAGATTAGGGAAGATTTAATCACGAAAGAGCAATTAAAAATGTATAAATAACTTGTGTGTGTGAATATATTTAAATATATATAGATATATATAAATTTCTTTGATTTAATTTTTTTAGTTTACAATCTACAATTAGTTAACAATGTTGTTGTAGGTAGTTTGTAATCTCAAGCAGTATTGTCTGAAAAAAAAAAAATTTAATTATGGTCCTTAAAATTCCATATAGTATTTTTGTATAAATAATAAAAAATTTAAGTTCTTATGTTATATGTTTCCTCTATAGTCATAAAAAATTAGGCTTGTTGTACAATATATCTTCTATTTAATGTTTATAATAAATGGTTTGCATTTAGCAAATAAGAATTACAAGTGTTTAGCAAATGAGAATTACAAATGTTCAAGTTACCCCTTGAACAACAAGGGAATTAGGGTGCTGATCCCCGTGTAGCTGAAAATCTGCATTTAACTTATGACTCTCCCAAAATGTAACTCCTAACAGCCTCGTGTTGACCTAAAGCTTTACTGAAAACATAAACAGTTACATATTGTATACTGTATTTTTGCAATAAAGTCATATTATTGTACACTGTATTCTTGCAATAAAGCAATCTGAAGAAAAGAAACTTAGGAAGAAAATTATAAGGTGGAAAAAATACACTATTCACTAAGTGGAAGTGAATTATCATCCATAAGGGTCTTCAATCTCACTGTGTGCACACTGGTAGGCTGAGAAGGATGAGGAAGAAGAGAAATTTGTCTTGCTTTTTTAGTGTGGCAGTGGGAGGGAAGAAAATCTATGTATTATAAGGGGGGTCCTGCAATGCGAACCCTTGTTCAAGGATCAACGGTATGACATCATGATTTGTGTCACTAAAAAAGTAACTTTCTTTAGAGCTTGGAACTTAATAATAATTTTCTGGTACCATAATCATATGTCAGTAAGAATTGTAAAACTTAGCTAGGGTGCATAAGTACCAATAGGAAATTAGTTTTTAAAGATACCTGCTTAGTGCAGAAGTCAGAAGAACAATATTTTGTTGAGAAGCACAGGTTGTGTTACATAATCTTGTACCAACAAGGTCTCACTATTATTGGCTGTATTACCCCTAAGTTGAAACTAAATGAGATAATATTTACTTCATTAAAACAAGATGTGTTGCTTTATCCAATGGATAATTGTCATAATAGTAATTTTGTTACAACAAGATATGCTCTGTTACTACTAGCCAAAATATTAATATTAAAATAGCCTAACTCTAGGCTTAACAAATTACAATAAAAGTACAAAATATTTTACAATAAGAAAAATGGTATTATACTGCCTGGGTGTAATACAATGTACAATATACAATGTACATTATACAATATGAACTGTATGACCATAACTCTATTATATAGTTATCAAGGAAACTTCTGTAAGTAAGGTTTTGCATGTTGCAGGGATAAAGAATACACATAGTCTGAACCTTTAATGTGCTCATAGTGCAATAGAGCTTTCCCTATTTAATTTCCGTGTTTTTCAACAGAATTGTCAAAGGAAATGCCTTTATTCATTTATCTACTTCTCCATGTACACATAACTGCAAAGCATCTTTAAGGTACTAAGCATTTCTATCTTGTTACTATCATTGTCATTTTTTATTATTTACTACCATATTCAGTGCTTACTCTGTGTCAGCTGCCTGCTGGGAGTTTACAGTTGTTATTTATTGTGTATTTGTCATATTTTATGTGGGCCAAACACTTTATGTCCAAGGCAAAGAATTAAAGATTTAAAACGATTGGTAGAATTTAAGGAAAGCATGCAGAGTAAATAAAAGTTTTCCAGGTAAGGAGGCAGAAGAACGAAATTTGGCAAAAAGAAAATCTAACCAGATTGTGTGTTAGGCAGAAGGACCATCTGACAAGATTGCATGTTTGGCAGAAGGAACAGCAAATACAAAAAGTCAGACCCTTGAGTGAATTTTGTAGGGTTTATGTTAAATTCAATGTTGCTAGTGGAAATAGTGTGGTATGGGAGTTGTTGGAAACAAAGTGAATATCTAGATATGGCAAGCTTAGGAAAGACTTTTGATTAGTATATAAAGAAGTAGATCTTATTCAGTAGGTCATGGAGGAGTTCCCAGAATACATCTGGCTGTAAATACTAGATGACCTAACTAACAACGGCTAAAACCATAGGCACCAAAGTTGTTCTGTTGGTTCAGGGATATCATAGTGTCATATGTATGTTTCCTTTTTCAGCTGTGCTCTTGGCAGTATTTTGTTAATGTCTCTTTTCATGGTTAGCTAAGTGGCCAATGAGTAGCCAGTCATTATGTTCTCTCAAGACAGTATCTGAAGGCTGGAAGGGTTGCTTTGTCTCATGATTTTTTGTTTGTTTTTATATTCAAAACAGGGAGCCAACTCAGAAGTTTGCATAGGATCATAAGATCAATGTAATTCCTATGATTAGCTTAGAATAATCGTTTCTTTTCTTTTTTTTTTTTTTTGGAACTGAGGTGGGATAATGGAACGATAAATATTCAAATAAATTTGTGTTTCTCCAGTGAGAAAGAAGAAA
Organism: Piliocolobus tephrosceles; assembly: GCF_002776525.5. NCBI lineage: Eukaryota > Metazoa > Chordata > Mammalia > Primates > Cercopithecidae > Piliocolobus > Piliocolobus tephrosceles. Next base: position 58,120,790 of record NC_045440.1, read on the forward strand.
GAATAGTCATGGATAGGGAGCCAGTGAGGTTTTCTGCAGGGATTCATGGGAAGATTTTGGGTAGGGGAGTCACAAGAGGAGGTGTGAGTATTAGGGCATTCTGGTTACGGTATAAAGTAGAGATTGGCAAGCTTTTCCTGTAAAGGGCCAGATAGCAAACATTTCTAGGTCTTGTGGTCTCTGTTGTATGTTTTCAACCCTGTTGTTGCAGCGTGAAAGGAGTCAGAAATAATATGGAAGCAAATAGGCACATTTGTGCTCCAGTAAAGCTTCCTTTCCTGAAGAATTTGATAGACATAACAACTTTTAAAGTTGTATAACATTTCTTTCCTAAGGTTCCTTTCACAAAGCTTTCTCATGACTCACACAGACCATCTACAAGGTGATTGAACTTTCTTAAATTTCCTATGATCCTGAATAGGGCATCCCCCCATTCATCCTTAGTATTCTGGAGCAAATTGTTCTTACTGTGTGTCCCTAATCTTGGTCCCATCTCATTACAATTACCCCCTTGAGAACATAAAACATACTGAAGTGAACAGAGGATCCCCTGTTTATCCTTGCGGTTCCAGAATGAACCAGTTTTACTATGTACTACTAACCTTGCCTTCATCTTCTAGCCTGGGACCAATGCCCTCAATCTTGGCCTGGCCTCCATCCATGTCTCCATGATCTTAGAGTGACTCTCGCTCAGAGCATTCTAGCAGGAAAATGATGATCTCTTTACTCAAATTCCCGTTTGTCATCTTCTTTAGATGAGAAGCCTGTTTTTCAGCTAAGTGTAGCAAGGGGGTTTGACTTTACTCCATTTGAATTTGACCTTGAAGACCTTGATGCATATTGAGATGGGCATAGAACTGATTAGAGAAATAGAAGCTACAGGAGAAAGTGGGAGGAAGCGAGTGCGGAATACTCATGGAAAGCCTCCCTGTGCTCCCCAAAACAGCCACCCTTGAATTTGAGAGGGCCATATTTATTTGCCCTCTTGACATAAGGTAGTAACCTCCAGAGGATTTGGGCCTTAGGGTAAAAACTCCCAAAGGGTAGAGGAAGAATTTCCCTCCTCCCATAGGGGTACTATTTCCAAAAAAAAGCAAGTAGGTAGGGTTCTTAAAAGGCCACAGAATGAAGCTCTATGCAGGTGAACAAATGTCTTCAAAAGCCACTGAAGAACTGGGCCCTGAGCATAACAGTAAGGAAAAGCATGTGGTAAGTCATAAGAAGCTGGCAGAGCCCCAGAGTTCCAGTTAACATCTTTCCCAGCAATGTGCCAGCAGATCGGGAAAGGCTTGAACATCATCTGAGCTGGTGAAAACAAATATAAATCTCAGGGAATATTCACAAGGGAATATCTCATGAGCAGAGCTCATGTCTCTGCTTTCGAGCCAACACAGCAAGAGTTGCGGGCATGTGAGTGACCAGGAGAATGTGTATTTCAGGCAGAGAAGTCACATGGTATGCGAAGTGAAACCAGAGAAAAGGCAGACTGACCTCCATGGGAAAAGGTATGGTGGCTGACATTTCAGAATACACACAGAGAAACGGGAGAATAGGTGTTGTGGACTTTTTGGAAAGAGCTGATTTTAGGTGTAAAAGCTGAGAGGAAGCCCCAGGCACTGCACAGTCTTAGGCTCCAGCCTCACAGCTCTCATGAGCATCCTGTCCAGGAAGGCCATTACTGCCTTGGTTCTATGTGGTACAGACTCCAAGTTCCTTCCCACTCCTGTTAGCCACTTATCAGGGTGAGCTGAGATCAGCCGGGAGGAGCACAGCAGAGCCACTTGTGGCCAGTGGAATTGTTCTAGGGGTGGTTTAGAAAGCAGGAGATTGAAAGGGGAGACAAAACCCACATATATGAGCTGAATTCCTTTGTCCGAAGAAGAAGATGAGGTGTAGAAGTGTCTCACCGTGGGGGACTGTACTTGAGTCACAACAACACAGCATGTTAGTAGTGGTGAATATGTAAAGTTCTACAGCAACTTCTATTCTTGCCTCCTCAGAAGAAAGAATTCAACTGCGGGGCATAAGGCAGAATGAGAGACTGAGGCAAAGTTAAGAGCAGCAGTAAAATTTCTTAAAATTTTCAGAGCGGGAATGAAAGGAAGTAAAATACTCTTGGAAGAGGGCAACACAGGCAAATTGAGAGATCAACTGCATGGTTTGACCTTTGACTTGGGGTCTTATACATTGCCAGGCTCCTAGGTTTGTGTTATTTTTCCCCTGATTTTTCCACTGGAACAGGCTGTCCCTATGCATAGTGGATTGTCAGCATTTGGGAGGGGCCACATGCGCAGTGTGTTTACTGGAGTTGTATCCTGCCCACTTGAAACATTCTTATACAGGTAGAACGCTCCCAGAGAAAAGTCAGAGCGGAGTTAAACTCTGGCAGTTCTCCTTTTAGGGCACATGTGTGAACCCATTCAACTAACTCCTAAGATCTTAAGGGAAAGCTGCTGGTCAACAACTGCCAGTGTTTCTGTGTATTGGGAGACTGCCTTTCCTTAGCACTGAGTGTGACCAACTATGATTTTAGAGGCAGCTTAAAAACTGCCTGACCATCATCTCATGGTTGCCTGACATTCCTGGTGGTGGGAGACCCTTTCTTGCCCTGCTCATGTCTGACTAGCTACCCACAATAACAAGAACATCTGACAAGACTGAATGTTTGGCAGAAGAACATCTGACATATTTGAATTTTTGGCAGAAGAAACATCTAAGATGTCATATTTGGCAGAAGAGACATCTAAGAGCATTGTGTGATCAGCAGGAACCCCGAGGCAGATGGCATGGTAGGCAGAGGGAGTATCTAAAAAGATTGCACAGTCTGCATAACGATGATCTAGGAAGAGTGTATGGCCTGCAAAAGAAAAGGTTCTAATCTGAAAAAGTAAAATATTTGGCAGGGGAAACCTCTGACAAGGTTCAATGTTTGGTGGTAAAAATGTTAGTGGTGGCAGATTTGCATGTGTTGGCAGCAACCTGAATTCTTGCCTCCCCAGAAGAAAGAATTCAACTGAGGGACATAAGGCAGAGTGAGAGACAAAGGCAAGTTTTAGAGCAGGAGTGAAAGTTTCTTAAAAAGCATTAGAGCAGAAACTAAAGAAAATAAAGTACACGTGGAAGAAAGCAAAGTGGGTGGCTTGAGAGATCCAGTCCATGGTTAACCTTTGACTTGGGGTCTCATACATTGATAACCTTCTCAGGTTGTGTTATTTCTCCCTTGATTCTTCCCTTAGGGTGTGCTGTCCATACATGCAGTGGCCTGCCAGCACTTGGGAGACTGCATTTGCAGTGTGTTTTTTGGAGTTGTATGCCTGCTCACTTAAGGTGTTATTTTTTTCAAAATGTAAGGTGTTCTCAGAGACAGGTCACAAATCAGTTAAAATCACCATGTTGCCTCTTACTGCACACATCTAAGCCCACCAGCTCAAATCCTGAGATATTATTATGAAGCTGCTGATCACCAATTTTAGATGTTTCTATTTATTGGAAAACTGCCTTTCCCTGAGCTAACTGCAACTAATTATTATTTTAGAAAAGTAGTTTAATAACCACCTCATCTTCACCTCATGATTTTCTTATATTCCTGGTGAAGGTGGGAGCGGGGCTTTTCTGTCCTGCTTATATCTGACTAGGTACCTAATGTCGTGGGAACATCGGGCAAGATTGAATGTTTGGCAGAAGAAACATCTGATAAGTTTGCATGTTAAGCAGAATAAACATCTGAGATGATTTCATGTTTGACAGAAGGAAGAGCAAGTGCGAAAGGGTGTATGCTTGATTAAACTTTGTAGTGTTTATGAGCAGTTACACTTTGCTAGTGGAAATAATGTGGCATGGGAGTGGTGTGGAATGAATATCTACATAAGGCAAGCTTCAGCTTCAGAAAGCCTTTTAATAGTATATAAATGAGTAGATCTTATTCTGTGGGCCAGGGAAAAAGTCTCTGAATACTTCTGGCTGTGAATATTAGCTGACCTAACTATAATAACAATGGCTAAAACCATGGGAACCAAAGTTGTTTTGGTGGTTCAAGAATATCCTGGCTTAGCTGTGCTATTGGCAGTGTTTTGTCCATGGTTGGCTAATTAGCAATGACTCCAGTCATCATGTTCTCTGAAGATAATATGTGAAGGCTGGAAGGGTTGCGTTTCTTCACGTTTCTTTTAAATAGGAGTAAATTCAGATGCTTGCAGTGATCTTCCTGTAATATTTTAGGGTACAACATGCTCATTCCTAAATGAGTCAATATGAAAGCAAATGTAGTTACTTTGATTAGCTAAGAATAATCTAATAAAACATTAAGCAAGGGAGTCACAAGATTAGATTTGAGTATTAGGGCATTCTTGGCACTGTTTAAAGTAGGGATTGGCAAGCTTTTCCCATATAGGCTCAATAGGAAACATTTTAGGCCATTTGGTCTCTATCATATCTATTCAATTCTGTCACTGCAGTGTGAAAAAGGTCATACAATGTAGTAAGCAAATAGGCATAATTGTACTCCAATAAAACTTAACATACAAGGCTATATTGAAGGCTGCATTTGACCTTTGCCTGTAGTTTTCTGACACTTCATAGAGAGCATAGTTGGAGGGTAGCCATGTAAAGAGGTTGAGAAACAACGGAAGCTTTTGCAGTAGTTCATGCTATAGTTTGTTTTGTGTCACCAATTTGTGCATTACTATCAATCTATTAAAAATTTTTGACCCATCCGGGGTTAAATAAATAAGTTAGAAACTCAGATTATACATTTAAACATGTGGAACTTTTTCTTGGCATTATTCTATTTTCATTTTTTTGCTGAATTTTTTAAACTTAAGATATAAGAATAATAATTGGCATAATGAGATAGATTAACTTGTTTCCGTATATGTTGAGGTCAAAGAAACATTCATGTAGGATATTTTCAGTTGGTAATTGGATAATAGGCATTTCCAGCTGGAGCTAGAACTCTATGGTTGCAGACTTAGGATAATTTTATTATAATTATTAGACAAAGTCATAGATCTTAATGAGCTTTTCCATAATGCGGAATATGTAGAAGTAGAAGAAAGCCCTTGACAAAACCCAGGGAATATTCCTTTGCAGAGGAAAAAGAGTTGGTAAAAGAGACTGAACAGTGGCAAGAGAAAAGTAGGAGCAAAGTCAGAGGGAGAGATGTTGCAAAAATTTTTTAAACAGATGAATATTTCAAGCAGGAAGTATCGATACTAACAGCAAAAAGTAAATTGGATTTAGCTTTTAAAAGCTCTTTGGTGGTACCCTTTTAAAAAAAATTTAGAGTTCTTAGGTGTACTATTAATGTGATTGATGCTTCTGGTGTTCAAGAATCTACCAAGATGCCAAAAGTAACCAACTTTTTTGCAGCTACATACACAGGGTCAGGGAATGTTATCTAGACTAATGAGTACATGTGTCAACATTTTCCAGGATTGTCAAAACCTAAGGGTCAGATGTGAAGAAAGATCTTGTCTTTCTTAGCTGTTTCTTGTGGAAATACTTCCTTTGTATTTCCTGAAAGAAAAAAATGCTTTCAGTCACTCTGAAACAAAAACCTGGTAGCAAGAACTAGAAGCTACTGTCAGATGCACATATACTCCCCCTCAATACAACTGTGTTTTGAGAGTTTCAAATTTGAATCAGAAGTAGTTTACAAACCAGCGGCTTGGAGAAATGGACATTTTAATAATAATGTATTGCAGACAACTAATATAATGTCATATGGAGAGATACAGAGGGAAATATGGAGATATGCTTTAAATACTAGTTTTCAGTATTCTGGGAATTTTAGGGATATCTGTAGAAAAGTTAGTACCCATCTTTTTGTTAGTGCAATTCCCCTTTATTTTGCTATCTTCTGTTATCTCTGCTTTTACTGCTTCCTTTTGAATTTCATCCTTAAAGAAAGTACTCTTAGAACACATGTTTAAAGATACGTATGTTTGACAAATGCGTATTATTTCCTTTTAAAATAATTGACTCCCTATCCTAAAGTATATCTTGTATTCTCTTTTTTCCTGAAACTGAATCTCTTTATATGCATACCATAGTGACAGTGTCACTGATAATGCTCTGCCAAGATTTTGAATGTCTTCTGAATTGTCAAGCTCAAATTGTTTTATCTGAAATAGTTTTAGTATGAAGTTTTGTTCTGGTATTATATTTCTTCAGAAATTGGTAATCTGTGATTTAACTAGGTTATGAGGTAAAATTCAATTACCATATTTATAAATAAGTTGAAAGTTTGATTCATTTTTGATGGTTAAACCCACAATTTAGTGAGAACAGCAGATAAATCATCTTACATTGAGGAAGGAATTCTTTTGACTCTGACTTTTCTGAGAACTGCTTTAAACAGGTTCACTGTGTTTGTAGTGTTATAAAAAATTAAGAAAAAAATTAAAAGCAAAATGATTTCTATTATTAAACACCATTATACTTTATTCAGTGGATATATGTTTTACTACAATTATCTCACTTATCTAAATTAAGCATAATTATTGCTGTACATATATACGTATGTATGTGTATGTACATACATATGTATATACATACATATATACTATTTAAGAGACGGGATCTTGCTATGCTGCCCAGGGTGGAGTGTTGTGGCAATTCACAGGTGTGATCATAGGGCACTATAGACTTCAACTCCTAAAGTCAAGCCATTTCCCAAACTAAGCCAGTCAAGTAGTTGAAACTATAGCCCTGTGCTGTGCCATGATGCCTGCTCTTATGCACAATTACTATGAAAAGGAAATTAATCCTACTGAGTTGTAAAATATTGACTTAATCTTCATCTTTTTAATAGAAATATTTATACTGTAGAACATATTGTGCATCATGAAAATTTGTTTCTGGTTGAAATAGGATTTGTGCATGTTCCCCTTTTTTATACATCATTGTTTCATTCATCCCTTTTATTCTGTTATTGCAATAAATGTAGAAAGACAGAAATCTGAGAGGCAAATATCAAGAAAAATGGATTTTAAAAGCATTATGTGAAATAATCTTCTGATTGCAGCCACATTTAACACATCAAATTAAGTAAAGAAATCTCGTATAATGCAATTTTGTCAGGGGTTCCTAAGAACACCTCCAGGTTTGGTGTTCCACTAGAGGGACTCACATCTAAGATGAATGTATATTTCACAAAAAAAACCTGACAGGATTGGATGTTTGTCAGAAAGAACACTTGACAAGAGTAATTTTTTGACAAAAGAAACATCTGACAATATTGAATGGTTGAGAGAAAAAAAACATCTGAAAAGTGTCATTGTTTGGCAGAAGAAGTATATATATCTTAGAAGACTGCATGGTTAACAGAAGGAAGACCTAGGAAAATAGCACAGCCTACAAAAGAAACATCTGAATAAATTGACGACTTAGGAGAAAAAGCATGTGATAGGATTAAATATTTTGCAGAGAAAACACTTGAAAAGACTGAATGCTTGGAAGTAGGAATTTCAGTGTCTGTAGATGGAAAAGGTCTGCCCTAACCTAAAATCTTGCCTTATTAGAAGAAAGAATTCAACTGTGGAGCATAGAGCAGAGTGAGAGACTGACAAGTTTTAGAGCAGGAGTGAAAGTTTATTAAAAAGTACTAGAGAAGGAATGAAAGGAAGCGAAGTACACTTGGAAGAGGCCCAAGCATGCAACCTGAGAGATCCAAGTGCACAGTTTGACCCTTGATATGGGTTTTTATAGGTTGGTAGGCTTTGGGGGATGCATTACTTCTCTGATTCTTCCCTGAGAGGAGGCTCACACATGTGCACTGGCCTGTCAGCTCTTGGAAGGAGTAAAGACGTGTACAGAGTCTTTATTAGAGATTTATGCACGCTCACTTGAGGCATTCCACTTTTACCTGGTGGATTTTTTCTGAGAATGGTCATATACCAGTTAAACTCTGCCATTTTGCCTCTTACTGTGCATGCATGAGCCCATTAGCCCAGCTCTTGAAATCTTATCAGGAAGTCGCTGATCACCAGCTTCAGATGTTTCGCTTTACTGGGAGTCTGCCTTTTACTGGTGGTGGTGGCGACCAGTGATTATTTTAGAGAGACCTGACCATCACTTCATGGTTGCCTGACATTCCTAGTGAGAAGGGGCCCTCTCTGCCCTGCTAATGTCTGACTAGCTACCCACTGTAATAGAAACATTGGCCAAGATCGAATGTTTGGTAGAAGAAACATCTGACAAGATTAAATGTTTGACCAAAGAAACATTGGACAAGATTGAATGTTGGTTAGAAGAAATATTGAACAAGATTGAATGTTGGTTAGAAGAAACATTGGACAAGATTGAATGTTTGGCAAGAGAAACAGCTGACAACATTGGATGTTTGGTCTAAAAGAAATCTGATAAGATTGAATGCTGGGGCAAAGAAACATCTGATAAAATTTAACATGTGGCAGGAGAAAAAACTGACAATTGAATGGTTGGCAAAGGGAACATTTAAGAAGATTGCACCTTTGGCAGAAGAAATATCTGAGAAGATTGCATGGTCGACAACAGAAACATTTAAACAGATTTCATAATGGGCAGAAATAGTATCCAAGAAGACTGCATGGTTGGCAGAGAGAAAACCTGAAAATGTGCATGGCCTGCAAAAGAAACATGTAAAATAATTCAATATTTGGCAGAAGAAAACATCTGACAAGATCGAATATTTGGCCAAGAAAAAGGCTGACAAGTTCTAAGGTTTGGCAACAGGAATTTTAGCAGCTGTGGATCAGTAGAAGCCAGCAGAAGCCTCAATTCTTGCCCCTTTAGAAGAAATAATTCAACTGAGGGGCATTAGGCAGAGTGAGAGACCCAGGCAAGTTTTAGAGCAGGAGTAAAATTTATTGAGAAGTAATAGAGCAAGAAAGAAAGGAAGTAAAGTACACTTAAAGAAGGCCAAACATGTAACTTTAGATATCAGGTTCATGATTTGACCTTTTACTTGGGGGCGTATAGGTTGGCAGGCTTCTGAAATTGCATTACTTTTCTGATTCTTTTCTTGGACCAGTCTGTCTGCATGCATATAGCCTATCAGCACATGTACAGTGTGTTTACTGGAGTTGTATGCACGTTCAGTTAAGCTTTCTTTATTCTGTTTTTTCATTTTTTATTGACTTTTTTTTTTCTTACCAGTTGAATATTCCCAGAGAAAGGTCATAAATGTTTTAAACTCCTCCATTTTCCCCGTTAGCGTACATGTATCAGCCTATTCACTCAACTCTTGAGACCTTATTGGGAAACTGCTGATCAACAACTGTAGGTGTTTCTATCTATTGAAAGACTGCCTTTCCTGGGTGTGACCAATTATTATCTCATACAGGCAGTTTAACAACCACCTGACCATCAACTCATGGACAACTGACATTTTTGGTGGGGATAAAAAGGATTTTCTGTCCTGATCACATCTGACTAGCTAACTACTATAACAGAAATAGCAAACAAGATTGAATGTCTGACAGAAGAAACATCTGTAACGGTTGAATGTTTGGTGAAGAAACATCTGACAACCTCGCATGTTTGGAAGTAGAAACAACTGATTAGACTGCATGTTAAAAAGGAAAAGCATCTGAAAAGCTTGAACATTTGGGAGAAAATACATCTGAAATTTTAAATGTTTGGCAAAAAAACACATCTGACAAAAGTTGCATGTTGGGCAGAAGAAACATCTGACAATTAGAACGTTAGACAAAAGAAACACTTGACACTATTGAATGTGTGGCAGAAGAAACATTTTAGAAAATTTCAGGTTTAGCAGAAGGAACATTTAAGAAGACTGCAGATCTGGCCGAAAAGAAACATATTAAAAGATAGTATGGTTGACAGCTTGCAAAATAGACATCTTAAACAATAGAATATTTGACATAAGAAATCATCTGACAAAAAGTGTTAGAAGAAACATTTGACAAGTTTGTATGTTTGGCAGAAGGAACATCTGAAAAGGTTCCACATTCAGCAGGAAGAACATCTGACACGCTTGCAAGTCTGGCATTAGAAACATCTGACATCATCATTCTTAGCAAACTATCACAAGAACAGAAAACCAAACACCGCATATTCTCACTCATAGGTGGGAACTGAACAATGAGCTCACTTGGACTCGGGAAGGGGAACATCACACAATGGGGCCTATCATGGGGAGGGGGGAGGGGGGGAGGGATTGCATTGGGGAGTTATACCTGATATAAATGATGAATTGATGGGTGCTGATGAGTTGATGGGTGCAGCACACCAACATGGCACATATATACATATGTAACAAACCTGCACGTTATGCACATGTACCCTAGAACTTAAAGTATAATAAAAATAAATAAATAAATAAAATAAAATAAAATAAAAATAGTTCAAAAAAAAAAAGAAAAAGAAACATCTGACAAGGTTTCTGTTTGGCAGAATATTTGACAAGGCTGAATGTTTGGCAGAAATCATCAGACAAGGTTGAACGTTTGGCAAAAGGAATATGTAAGAAGTTTGAATATTTAGCAAGAGAAAGATCTGATTCAACTGAATATTTGGCAGGATTTTTTTACAAGACTGCATATTTAGCAGAAGAACTGCATGTTTGTTAGTCGGAACATCTCAGAAGATTGCACGTTCGGCAGAGGGAACATCTGACAAGGCTGCACGTTAGGAAGAAAGAACATGTGACAAGTTTGAACATTTTGCAAAGGGAGCATTTGACAAGGTTGCATGTTTGGCAGAAGGAACTTCTAACAAGTCTGCATGTTTGGCAGGAAAAAGTCAAGATTGAATATTTGGCAAATGAAACATCTCCCAAACTTGCATGTTTAACAGAAAACAAAACATCTGAGAAGACTTCGTATTTGGCAGAGACAACATCTGAAAAGGTTTGATGTTTGCAGAAAGAATTTCTGACAAGCTTACATGTTGGGCAGAAGGAGCTACTGATAAGTTTGCAGGTTTAGCAGAATGAACATGTGACAATATTGCATAAGTTTGGTAGAAAAATATCTGAAAAGATTGTGTGTTTGGCAGAATGAACATCTGATAATGTTACATGTTTGGCAGAAGTAACATCTGATGAAGCTGCATGTCTGGCAGAAGAAAAGATTACATGTTTGGCATAAGTAACATCTGACAAGTTTCACTGTTACACAGAAGAAACATCTGAGATTTCATGTTTGGCAGGAAGAACATCTGACAAGATTGCACGTTAGGCAGTAGAAAATGTGACCAGTTTTCATGTTTGGCAGAAAAACAATGAGACAAAAATTGCATGTTTGGCCAAAGAAACATCTGATAAGCTTGCACGTTTGGCAGAAATAAAATCTGACAGGCTTGCATGTTTGGCAGTAGACAAATCTGACAAGCTTCTATGTTTAGCACAAAAAGTATCTGACAAGGTCGCATGTTTCCCATAAATTATTTGAAAAATTTTGAATTGTCCTGTGAAAGGTGGAAGATAATGAAGGTCTGCTCTGAAAAGGTGCAGATGGCAAGTTTCATTGCTGAGAGTCTGGGGATAATGAAGTCTATTTCTGAGAGGCTGTAAAGGGTGAGTTTCTTCTCTAACCAACTGGAGATAAGAGGTCATTCTCTTCAAAACTAATAACTATGAGTTCCTCTTATGAGAAACTGGAGATAGCAAGTTTCTCATCTGAGAGGCAGGAGAAAGTGAGGTCTTCCTCTGAGAGGCTGGAGGCAGTGAGACTCTCCTGAGATGTGAAAGAAAAAAAAAAATTATCCTTTAAAAGCCTGAAGAAAAGAAGTTTCCCCTCCAAAAAGCAAAAGACAGTGAAGTCATATTCAGAGATGAAAAAAACAAAACAAAACAAAACAAAAAACCACAAAACATTCTTGTGAGAATATGCTGAGGTCCTCCTTTGAAAAATTGTAAACAGTGAGTTTCTCCTCAGAGACAACATCTAAGGAGGTTTGATGTTTGCAGAAAGAAAGAAACTGACATGGTGAGAAGCCCAGGACTGTGAGGTCCTCCTCCACGAGGTTGGAGACTGGAGGTTTTTCTGCTGAGATGCTGCAGACTGGGAGTCTCCCTTCTGAGAGTGTAGAGAAGGTGAGGTTCCCTTTTGAAAGGCTAGAGATAGCTAGGTCTTTCTCTGAGAGGCTGGAGATGGTGAGGTCCTTCTCTGCGATACTGGAGACTGCAAGGTCCTTTATTGAGATCCTGGAGATGGTGAATGTCCCTGTCAAATGTCTTGCAGACTGGGTTTCTGCTGGTGCTTGACAGGGTGGGGGAGATGGGAAGGCTGAGGGCGAGTGTGGTATCTCTGAAGCCAGTAGTCACAGCCATAAAGAAGTTATTTGCTATGGAGGACCAAAAAGACCAGGTGCCTCTGAGCTTTTTCGGTAACCACGTCTTCTAAGACCCTTTGTACCAGAACTGTGGTGATAATCTCTGGAAAAGTCACAAAGGTGTCATCTGGGAGAAAATATGGAGGGTACAGGAGAACTGTATGTGCCAGAGACAGCCCTGGAATGAAACAGAAAAATAACAGAAAATGAAACAGATAACAGGAACTGTGTGCTGAGCACTGGGGACTTCAAGAAGTGAGCAGATGCGTGAGAAGCACCTCTTCCAGAGTTGGGGTCTATGGGAGAGTGGTGGTGAAGGAAGGATGTGGAAAAATGGGGTGGAGGCAGGGGAGAACTCCTGGCCTCTAAGGCTTTGGTTCTCTTCTGAGATCCTGCACATGCCCAGGTCTTTTGTTGAGAGGCTAAAGATGGCCAAGTCCTCTTCTGAGGGGTTAGAGATGGCAAAGTCCTAGAGATGGCAAAGTCTTCCTCTGAGAGCCTGTAGAGGTTGAGGTCTTCCTCTAGGAAACTGTAGAGAGTGAGCTGCTTCCCTGAAAGGCCAGAGACAATGAGGTTCTCCTCCAAGAGTCTGGAGACGGTGAATTTTACCTCCAGGATGGAAGATCCACGAGGTGCTCCTCTGAGAGGCTGGGGATGACTTCTTTCTCTGAGAGGCAGGAGACAGACAGCAAGGTCTTAGTCTGAGAGGCTGGACATGGTGAGTTTCTCCCGTGAGAGGCCGAGGACCCTGATGTCCTTTTCTGAGAGGCTTGACATGGCAAATTTCTTATCTAAGAGACTGGAGGTGCTGAGGTCCTAGTGTCAGAGGCTGGAAACAGAAGGTTTCTCTTCCGAGAGTCTCCTCTAACAACAAGATCCTCCTCTGAGAGGGTTTTGATGATGACTCTCTTCTCTGAACAGATGGACATGATCAGTATTTCTGTTGGAGCTATTGGCCAGACAGCTTTGATTGCTGATGGTTGGTTGGAGATAGTGTGGTGAAGGGGAGGGTTAATTTGGGGAGTCTGCAGCTGGTAGCCAAAGCCACAAAGAACAGCTCTGCTGTGGAAAGCCAGAAGAGCCAGGTGACCCTGAACTTCTTCAGTAATTGTGTCTACTAGATCCCTGGTCGCAGAGCCTAGATCAGGCTCTAGGAAAGCTTCACAAAGCTGCCATCCAGGGGAAACTATGGAAGGTGTAGCAGATCCTTGTCCTCAATAGGAGCACTTGAATGAAAAAGACAATGGAAAGGGGGTAAAAAGAGCTGCCTTTTGGGGACTGAGAACTGCAGGAGTAGCTGGCAGCTGTGAGAGAAGCACCACATTCACAGCTTGGGAACTATGGAGGAGTGAGGATGAGGGGAGAAAATATAAAAGTAGAGTGGGAACAGGTGCACTGTCCTGGCCCTATGAACTTAGTCCACTTCTGTGATGCTGCACACAGCAAGGTGCTCTACTGAGATGCTGGAGATGGCGATCTCTTCCTCTGAGAAGCTGGAGAGGTTGAGGTCTTCTACAAGACTGCAGACATTGAGTTTCTATTCTGCCATGCAGCAGAAAACGAGTTCCTTATTTGAGATTCTGGAGAGGGCTACTCTTGGAGTTGCTACTCCAAGAACCTAGAGAATTGCGTGGATTGCAGAAGGAACATTTGGCACAAGAAAAATCTTACAAGATTTTATGTTTGGTAAGAGAAACATCTGCCAAGACTGAATGTTTGGCAGAGGAAACATCTGAAAAGCTTGCATGTTTGGCAGAAGGAACCACTGAAAACCTAGTATGTTTGGCAGAGGGCACATCTGAGAAGATTGCATCTTTGGTAAAGGGAGTATCTGACAAGGTTTCATGTTTGGCAGAAGAAACACCTGACAAAATGGCATGTTTGGCAGAAAAAAACATTGGACAAATGTCCATGTTTGACAGAAAATAATATCTGTCAAGAGTGCATGTTTTGCAGTAACTATATCTAACAAATTTTAATGTTTGAGAGAAAAAGCAGCTGAAAAGTTTTCACATTCCATAGAAAGATCACCTGACATGCTTGCATGTTTGGCAGAAAGAACATCTGACAAGGTTGTATGCTTATCAGAAGTAACATCTGACAAGGCTGAATGTTTGGCATACAGCTCAGGTGAAGAAATTGAAAGTTTGAGGCGAGCACAGTGGCTCACGCCTGTAATCCCAGCACTTTGGGAGGCTGGGCGGGCAGATCACAAGGTCAGGAGATCGAGACCATCATGGCTAACACAGTGAAACCCTATCTCTACTAAAAGTATAAAAAGTTAGCCGGGCGTGGTGGCAGGCGCCTGTAGTCCCAGCTACTCAGGAGGCTGAGGCAGGAAAATGGCCTGGAGGCAGGAAAATGGCGTGAAGTCAGGAGGCGGAGCTTGCAGTGAGCCAAGATCGCACAACTGCACTCCAGCCTGGGCGACAGAGCGAGATTCTCTCTCAAAACTAAAAAAAAAAAAAAAAAAAAAAAAAAAGAAAGAAAGAAAAGAAGACAGTTTGAATCAGGGACATCAGGCAATTTTGAAAGTTTGACAGAAAAAAATTAACACATCTGATCCAATTGAATGTTTGGCAGGAGTTCTATTTAAGAATATTGCATGTTTGGGACAAGGAATATCCAACAAAGTTACACGTTTGGCAGAAGGACCTTCTGACAAGATGGCACGTTTGGCAGAAAAAACATCTGAAAACCTTGGAAGTTTGGCAGAAGAAAATTTGAGGAGATTGTGTGTTTGGCAGAGGGAAAATCTGACAATGTTGCATGTTTGGCAGAGAGAACATGTTACAAAGCCTGTATATTTTGTACAATAAATACCTGACATGGTTGAATGTTATGCCAAAGAAACATCTGACAAGGTTGCATGTTTGGCAGAGGAAATATGTCACAAGACTGCAAGCTGAACATCTTCTGCCAAACATTCAATCTCCTCTGAAGAAGAATCATCTGTCAAGATTGAATGTTTCGTGGAAGAAACATCTTATCAGCTTACAGGTTTGGAACATCTGACTTACTTGCATGTTTGACAAGAGAAACATGTGCCTCAATGGACTGTTTGGTAGAACTCACACTTAATAAGATTGCCTATTTAGTAGAAAGAACATCAGATAGGCATGCAAGTTTTGTAGCAGGAACATCTGACAAGGTTACACGTTGGGCACCCGTAGCATCTGACAACGTGAAATGTTGTACTGGCTGACAATTCTGAGTGTTTGACACTACGATCATGTGACAAGATTGAAAGTTTGATAAAAGGACATCAGAGGATTTTGAAATTTTGAAGTCTTGGCCAAAAAGAAGAAAAATATCTAATCCAATTGACTATTAGGTAGAAGTTCTATTTAAGAATGTTGCATGTTTGGGACAAGGAATATGTGACAAGGTTGTGAGTCTGGCAGAAGAAACATCTGTCAAGATGGCATGTGTGGCAGGAGAAACATCTGTCAAGATTGATTGTTTGGCAGAAGACAGAACTTACCAGCCTACAGATTTGGCAGAAGGAACATCTGACATACTCGCATGTTTGGCAAGAGAAACGAGCCACAATGAGTGTTTGGTAGAACTCACACTTATGAAGATTGCACGCTTAGCATAAAGAACTTCTCACAGGCTTGCATGTTTGGCAGCAGTAACATCTGACAACATTCAATATCTTACAAAAGTAACACTTGCAAGGCTGGGTGTTTGATCCAAAAATCACATGGCGAGATTGAACGTTTGACAAAGAGACATCAGAGAGTTTTGAATCTTGGTCAAAAAAAAAAAAAAAAAAAAAAAAAGAAAAACAACATCTGATGCAATAGAATGTTTGGCAGAAGTTCCATGTAAGAATATTGCATATTATGGATAAAGAACATCTGACAAGGGTACATGTTTGGCAGAAGGAAAATCTGACAAGAGTGCATGTTTGGCATAGGAAACATCAGTCAAGATGGCATGCTTGGCATAGGAAACATCTGTCAAGATGGCAGGTTTGGCAGAAGAAACATCTGACAATATTGCAGATTTGGCAGAAAGAACATCTGACACGCTTACATGTTTTGGAAAAGAAACACAGGCCTCAATGGAATGTTTGGCAGAACTCACATCTAAGAAGACTGCATGTTCAACAGAAAGAAGATTTGACATTTGACAATGTTGAATGCTTGATAGAAGGAACATCCAACAAGTGTGAATGTCAAAAGAAACATCTGTCACAATAGACTGTTTGGAAGAAAGAACATTTCACAAGATTGCAGTTTCAGCAGAAATAACAGCTGAGAAAATTGCATGGTTGACAACAGAACTGGAAATGCCAGGATGTCCAGCAAAAGTCTGTGGCAGGGGAAGAGCCCTCATTGGAGAGCTTCTACAAGAGCAATGCAGAGGGGAAATATGGGGTTGGAGCCCCCACACAGTCCCCACTGGGGCATTGCCTAGTGGAGCTATGATTAAAGGGCCACCATTCTCCAGACCCCAGACTGGTAGATCCACCAACAGCTTGCACTGTGAGCCATAGGCACGCAACACCAGCCCTTGATAGCAGCCATGGGAGCTGAATCTTGCAGAGCAAGACAGGTAGTTTCCCAAGGTATTAGGGGCCCACCCCTCTGTCAGTGTTGCCTGGATATGAGACATGGAATCAAAGGATATTATTTAATGACTTTCTTGCTGGGTTTCAGACTTGCATAGGGCCATTAGCACCTTTGTTTTGGCCCGTTTCTCCCTTTTAGAAAGGGAATATTTACCCAATGCCCACACTCCCATGGTATCTTGAAAGTAACTGACTTGTTTTTTATTTTACAGGCTCATAGGCAGAAGGGACTTACCTTGTTTCAGATGAAACTTTGGACTGTGAACTTTTGAGTTGATGATTAAATGAGTTAAGACTGGGGAACTGTTGAGAAGGGATACGTGTGTTTTGCAATGTGAGAGGAAGATGAGATTTGCGGGGGGCCGTTGTCAGAAATAAATAGTTTGGATTTGTGTCCCTGCCCAAATCCCACGTCAAAGAAAGACCTAGTGGGAGCTGATCGGATCATGGGGGTGGACTTTCCCCTTGTTGTTCTCATGATAATGGGTGAGTTCTCACAAGATATGGTTGTTTAAAAGTGTGTAGCACCTCCCACTTCACTCTCTTCCTCCTGCTCCAGTCACGTAAGACGTGTCTGCTTCCCCTCTGCTTTCTGCCATGATTGTAAGTTTCCTGAGATCTTCCCAGAAGCAGAAGCCTGTACAACCTGCAGAAGTGTGAGCCGATTAAACCTCTTTTCCTTATAAATTACCCATACTTAGGTAGTTCTTGATAGCAATATAAGAATGGACTATATCCTCTGAGCACTGCTTGCTTCTCCAGTGTCATCTTCTGATGTTCTCCTCCACTTTCTGAGCTTTCCACATAATGAAGTACCTGGGGCTCCCCCTCAACTTGTTGTTTTCTCTTTTACTTCCCAGCATTTGTACCCACTCCTCTCTCCTTCGAATATCCTCCCTGCCTCCTCTTTACCCCAGACACATACTCTGATGTTGCAAGTTGATTCAGACGTGTCTCCTCCTTCTGAGAATGTCTCTGATGCCACCCTTCTCCCACTCCAGAGCAGGCAGGTACTCATCCTAGATTTTCCTATAATGCCCTGTGCTTAGCAATTTCATATAATAAAATTGACTAAACACCTGCTAAATACCAGGTATTAATGATACAAGGGTGAGGAAAAGAGGACAATGCCTATCCCTTCATGGAGTTCACGATGTAGCAAAAAATAATCTCCTATGCAAACACAAATTCACTAGGAAAACAAAAGTACAGGACTCACCACATACACTGCACTGCTTTTTTACTTGTCCAGCTCTGCCTCTAGACCAGCTCTGTCCACTACAGTAGCTACTAGCACAAGTGTCCTCTGAGCACTTGAAATGTGGCTAGTGACTCATGATAAAATACCATAACTGATACCTTATGTTGCAGAAATTATCAATAAAATTAATTTTACTGCTTCTTTTTAGTTTTTTAATGCTCTACTCTAAGGATAGCAACTGATGTTTTTTCATTGTATCCCCAATGCCTACCAGAGACTTTGCCATAGAACAGGACTCAAGTAGTTAAATAAAGGAATATGAGTCCAAAAGACAGACAAGGACTCGATTTCCAGGCAATGGTGCCCCCTAGACGGGAGAGGGCAGAACTGTGCTTGAAGGTTACTCAGGCCACCGGGAGAGTAACAGATCAGGGCAGTAGGAAAAGCATTCAGGGAGAGGCTACCCAAAGATAAGGAAAATGGCTGGAACCTGTGCTTCAAAAGCCATTCAGGGCTAATGCTGGACAGCAGATGCTCTGGAAAAGCCAACCAGGGAGACATGTTCTGCCTCTCTCTGTCAGATTTCAAGTGTTCTTGCCTCTGATACTCCCATAGGTGACAGAGTGATCTCATCTCTATAGGAGTTTGGCTTAATCATGCTAAAAAAAAAAAACATGAGGACAAGGCTGGGTGTGGCAGCTCACACCTACAATCCTAGCACTTTTGGAAGCCAATGTAGGAAGAATGCTTGAGGACAGGAGCTTGAGATCAGTCTGGGCAACATAATGAGACCCCATCTCTACAAAAAATAAAAGTAAAAATTAGCCAGGAATGGGGGCATGCACCTGTAGTCCTAGCTGCTTGGGAGGCTAAGGTGGGAGGATTGCTTGAACCCAGGAGTTCAAGGCTGCACTGAGCCATGGTTACACCACTGCCCTCTAGACTGGATGACAGAGAATGACCCTTCCTCTAAAAACAAACACACAAACAAACAAACAAAAAGCATGTAACTGGAAATGGTGGTATATTTCAATGTGGAAAGCTGATCACAGACAACATGCACTTAACAAAAGTGAACTCTGCCAAAATTCCTCCCATATTATGTCATGAGATACACTCCTCCCTGATCATTTACTGCATAAAATGTCTTATAAAAACATGTCTCCTTATGGAATCTTCTACCTTTGTTACTAAAGGGAAAGGAGTGTTTCCTGAACTCAGGGAGGCATGCATAAACATTAACTGTTGCTTTTCTACATTGTTAAATAGATTGGAAATAGAGGTGAGGTAGGTGGCGGAGGTAATTTTTAATTAAAATTGTAAGCAGGAAGAGCAATTACCTCCCTACTAAAAAACATGCCCTTCATTATGGTGCATATTTATAGATAATTAAGATTAAACTTGGTCAGGAGGGAAAGCTAGAATAATTGTTTAAGACTGCATGCTCGTAAGTGGGAGTTGAACAATGAGAACACATGGACACAGGGAGGGGAACATCACACACTGGGGCCTGTCGTGGGGTGGTGGAAAAGGGGAGGGAGAGCATTAGGACAAATACCTAATGCACGCAGGGCTTGAAACCTAGAGGATGAGTTGATAGGTGCAGCAAAACACCATGGCACATGTATACCTATGTAACAAAACTGCACATTCTGCACGTATATCCCAGAACTTAAACTAAAATTTTTTTAGAAGACTGAGTGCTAGTAAAACTCTCATGCCAACTATATTTATAAACAGCACTGGAAGACCTAGCTAGAGAAATGAGATAAATAAAGGCATTCAAATGGGAAGGGAAGAAGTCAAATTATCCTTGTTTGCAGATGACATGATCTTATATTGGGAAATACCTAAAGACTCTACCAAAAAACAGTTAGAACTGATAAACAAATTCAATAAAGTTGCAGGATACAAAATCGACATACGAAAATCAGTAGCATTTCTGTATGCCAACAGTGAACAATCTGGAAAAGAATTCAAGAAAATAATCTCTTTTACAATAGCTACAAATAATATAAAATACCTAGGAATAAACTTAACCAAAGAAATGAAGGCGCTCTACAATGAAAACTATAAAATATTAATACAAGAAACTAAAGAAGACACCAAAAAATGGAAATATATTCCATATTCAGGGATTGGAAAATTCAATGTTGTTACTATGTCCATACTACCCAAAGCAACCTACAGATTCAATACAATCTGTATCAAAATACCAATAATATTCTTCACAGAATTATAAAAAATAATCCAAGTATTTATCTGGAACCACAAAAGATCCAGAATAGCCAAAGGTATCCTGAGCAAAAAGAGCAATACTGGAGGAATTACATTACCTAACTTTATACTGCAGAGCTACAATGATCAAAGCAGCATGGTACTGGCATAAAAACAGACACATTGGCCAATAAAACAGATAATTCAGATGTAAACCATACATTTACCATGAACTCATTTTCAACAAAGGTGACAAGAACATACATTGGGAGAAAGACAGTCTCTTCAATAAATGGTGCTGGAAAAACTGGATATCCACATGCACAAGCATAAAACTACAACCCGATCTCTTACCATATACAAAAATCAAATCAATAAAGATTACAAACTTAAATCTAGGACCTCAAGTTATGAAACCACTACAAGAAAACACTGGGGAAACTCTTCAAGACACTGGTCTGAGTAAAAATTTATTGAGTAATATCCTATGAGCACAGGCAATCAAAGAAAAAACTGACAAACAAGATCACATTAAGTTAAAAAAGCCTCTGCCCAGCAAAGGAAATGGTCAAAATAATGAAACGACAACCCATAGAATGGGAGAAAATATTTGCAAACTATCTCTCTTTCAAGAAACGAATAGCCAGAATACATAAGACGCTCAAACAACTCAATAAAAAATCTAATAATTGGATTTTAAAATGGGCCAAAGATTTGAACACTCATTTCTCAAAAGAAGACATACCAATGGCAAATAGGCTTATGAAAAGGTCATAAGTCTGTTCAGTCATCAGAAAAATGCAAATCAAAACTACAATGAGATATTATCTGATCCCAGTTAAAATGACTTACATCTAAAACACAGACAATAACAAATGCTGGTGAGAATGTGCAGAAAAGGGAACCCTGGTACATTGTTGGTTGGAATGTAAATTAGCACAACCACTATGGAAAAGAGTTTTCAGTTTCCTCAAAAAACAAAAAATAGAACTATCATAAAATCCAGCAATCCTACTGCTGGGTATATACTCAAAAGAAAGGATATCAGTGTGTCAAAGAGCTACCTGCACTCCCATGTTTACTGCAGCACTATTCACAATAGCCGAGATTTGGAAGCAACCTAAGTGTCCATCAACAGACAACTGGATAAAGAAAATGTGGTACTTAAGCACAACGGAGTACTATTCAGCCATAAAAAGAATGAGATGAGATCCTGTCATTTGCCACAGCAGGGATAGAACTGGAGATCAATATGCTAAGGCAATTAAGCCAGGCACAGGAAGAAAAACTTTGCATATTTTCACTTATTTGTAGGAGCCAAAAATGAAAACAATTGAACTCATGGAAATGGAGAGTAGAAGGATGGTTACTAGAGGCTGGGAATGGTAGTCGAGGTTGAGGTGGGAGGTGGACAGTAGGTATGGTTAATGGATACAAAAATATAGTGAAATAGAATGAATAAGCCCTAGTGTTTGAGAGCACAACAGGGTGACTATAGTCAGCAATACTTTATTGCACATTTAAAAATAATGAATAAAGTATAATTGGAATGTCTGCAACACAAAGAAAGAATAAATGCTTGAGGTGAAAGATACCCCATTTACCCTGATGTGATTATTTTGCATTGCATGCCTATATTAAAATATGTCATGTGCCCCATAAATATATACACCTAATACGTGCCCACAAAAATAAAAAATAAAATTTAAAAAACAGCACTGGAATCTTAGAGCAACGAAAAATAACAAAGCTTGAGAGTCTCCGGGAAGCAAAGGTGTCTATCTATCAGGCCGAGATCTGCAAGCAGACCAGGCACTCACCTACACCTGCTCCCAAAATGAAAATTGTACTCAAGCTCAGAGAGGCAGGAAAAGGCAACTTTACCAGAACTTTCATGTGAAAACTTTAAACAAAGCCAAGAATCTAATGGATCATGAAGACCTGAGCAGGACCTGCACAGCAGCTTACATCTGGCCAAACCTCATTAATTCTGAGGAATCATGCTAAGGCAGACCTTCAGTTTGTAAAATAAGTTTCACAGAGTAGGTTTTTCACAAAAACAAGAGGTGAGGATGTGTCTCAAGTATTTCCGAGGAAAATAATTGTTTTCAACCATTTCAAATGTGTATCAGTCTGTTCTTACATTGCTATAAAGAAATATCTGAAACTGGATAATGTATAAAGAAAAGAGATTTAATCGGTTCACTTTCTGCAGGCTGTACAGGAAGCATAGCAGCTTCTGGGGAGGCCTCAGGGGACTTTGAATTGTGGCAGAAGGCAAAGCGAGAGCAGGCATGGCTGGAGCAGGAAGACGGAGGTGGAAGTTGATGCACACATTTTTTTCTTTTTTCTTTTTTTTTTTTTCAGGCAGGGTCTCGCTGTGTCACCCAGGCTGGAGTGGAGGAGTGTAATCATGGCTCACCGCAGCCCCAACTTCCTAGGTTTGAGAGACCCTCCCACCCTAGACTCGCGAGTAGCTGTGACCACAGGCACGTGCCACCATGCCCAGCTAATGTTAAATTTGTTTTCTAGAGAAAGAGTCTTTCCATGTTGTTCAGGTTCATCTCAAATTCCTGGGCTTAAGTGATCTTCCCACCTTGGCCTCCCAAAACGCTGGGACGACAGGCATGAGCCATGAGCCACAATGTTCAGCCAAAGCTTTTTTTTTTTTATTGTTGTATTAGTTTTTATTTCATATGTTTCTTTGAATATTATTGGCCTGTAGACCCTATGAATAACTGAATCCACAGATGCAGAGAGCCAACAGTATATAGGGAGAGAAAACTCTGGACATGGGCATGTGAAGCTGCCACAGAGGTCACCTGAGAAGAGCAGAGAAGATAGTGACAGGAGACACAGCTTTTGGCATTGTCTAAAATGTTTACCGCAGGGATATATTCATGTACGACTTATGCGGGAAAGATGAATAAGTGATGAACAAGAAGACAGCTCTGTGGAATAAGAAGGAGTGGCACATGAACATGACCTGCCGGGCTGAAATGCTGTTCCCCAGACTCTGTGCATCAGCCACAGTGGCCATCAGAAGCTGGGGACTCATAAAGCATGAGAAGGTTGGAGGCCCAAGCAGATGGGAAATAACAACCA
The DNA here is from genome assembly GCF_002776525.5 of Piliocolobus tephrosceles. Taxonomy (NCBI): domain Eukaryota; kingdom Metazoa; phylum Chordata; class Mammalia; order Primates; family Cercopithecidae; genus Piliocolobus; species Piliocolobus tephrosceles. The sequence goes on from NC_045440.1 coordinate 58,144,168, forward strand.
AGGAAGGAAGGCACCTGGTGGGGAGGTGACTCGCAGCACAGGGTTGCCACCGTCTGCAGGGCATGCCCCAGGGAAGCATCACCTCACCTCTCCTCCACTTCAAGTGCTAAAATATGCCTCCCTCCTTTCTGCACAAGCTGTTTCTGCAAAGAAGCCCAGCAGTACTTTTAAAAGACAAAAGTGGGAAAGAACCCCAAATACTCAACCTAGTGGAGTAATCAGGCAAACTCTGCACTCATCTGATGACCTCCAGACAGCGGCTTACTGCGCCTGAAGTGGACGGTGTCACAGGGTATGAACAGAGAAGTAAAAAAATGATCCATGTAGCTCTAAACCTACACACACTATGAATCAATGCCACACAAACAAGGAGAGCCTACAAACTCCTGAAGCTTAAAGAACCAGTGCCAAGAGACACCCCTACAAAGCCTGTCCCTTGGGGGCATCAGTGGAAACACCCAGTCTCTAACATGGGCTTCACTGGGATCCTTATTTTAGAGAGAAAAAGGAATAGATGATAGTGAACTTCAACTCTGTCAAACAGCTTCCCATCCTGATTTTAATTTAGGGGGAAGAAAAGCCTTTGGGACTCTGGGGCAGTGGAAAAAGGAATGTCACGTTTTGGAAAGACAGCCACTGCATAGCAGCAGCAGAAACCTGGCAGCACAGGGCGGTTCTGGGTAAGGCCCACCTGGCCACCATGGAATCCTGCTCAAGGGAGAGCTACAGAAGCACAAGAGGGACTGGCCTAGGGTCCCTTGACACCCGCATTACTGAGCTCTGAAATTACACCAGAAGGTGACAAGAACATTACTGATGGGCAGTGGGACATGGAGATAGTGGAAGGACAGTGTGTGCCCACACCTGGGCCAGGCCCCCAGCCCTGGTGATTCAGAAGGCAGCCACGCCCACAGTCCAGGAAGGTGCCCTTCAGCTGGGTGTGAGGTCAGCCTTCCACATCTTCCCAGTCCCAGAAGACAATGGAATCCTAAGCTAGGCTGATTTCCTCAGGAAACAAGGCTCAAGCCACATTAACTTCACTTTGGTAAAATAAACAAGGGAGAGCAGACATGAGATAGCTGAGTTTTCCTTCTAAATCCTGCATGAAGGTGCAGAGAGCTAGGACTTTGCTTCCTGAGGCAATGGAAGTCTGCCTGGAGACGCCATCATCACACCATGTACTGGGGCTTCTGTCCTGGTCAGTGTGCTGGCCTCTGCCATCCAGCTGGGCCCACCCTGCTGTCCACTGGTGGTCACATTTGTGTCCTGCATGTTCCTTTAAAAAGTACGTCTTGTGACTGTGAACAGAGGCTTTAAGCAAAAGGTGCATTAAAAGTGGGAAACCCCGTTACTAGATCCCTTTGGAGAAGAGCGTGTCGGTTACAAATCACTGGTTCTGGATTCTGGAATGAGACGGCCCTGGTTCTAAATCAGGCTCCTCTTACTAGCCACAAGACCCCCAATAAATGACGTTATCTCACTGACTTCAGTTTCTGCATCTATAAATTGGGAACAATAATACCTCCTTCATAGGATAAGATCACCAGTGCGTATGTGTCTGGCATATAGCCGGTACTCAATAACTACTACTGATTACTAGTGTCCTCTGCTTCTCAGAGAGGATAGGTCTGTATATGCCAATTTGGTAGCTGTTAAGAACACACTGTCCCCCCAGGACTGTCCCAATCATTAGGATAACTACTCTTCATGTCTGACAACAGTTATCATGAGGAAAAATGTCTAAGAACAAAATGACTTTACAACTCATACCAGCCTTTCATTTCTACTCATGTTTTTTCCATCAACATTAAACTTTTCAAAACTTTAGTCAGGCATAGTGGCATGCATCTGTAGTCCCAGTTACTCTGGAGGCTGAGGCAGGAGGACCACTTGAGGCCAGGAGTTAGAGACCAGCCTGGGCAACATAGTGACACCCTGTGTCTAAACAATTTTTTCATTCAAAACTCTTCCTGGTGTGCTCATGTATTTCTCTGCAACTCCCCACAGGGAGGGCCACAATGCAAATGGCAGGGCGGGGTTGTTTGGTCACACCTGGCATCTCTCTTCGACACAGCGTTAAAGGAGCAGGGCATGAAACCCTAAGTCATAAGTGCAGGGGTGAGTGGGAGTGGCTACCAAGGCATCCACCCATCTCCTCCTACCCTACCTGGAAGCTTCCTTGGCTGAAGGAACCCCAGATTTGCCCCAGGTTTGCCCCTGTCACCTTGAGGCATTGCCAGTGGGGTGTCTCCCCTGCATGTGGCAGTTCAGCCAGGCAGAACTCTGTTCCCTCCTGACAACACTCAGCCATGCTATTAAAGTAGGGGGCAGCTTTGGAGGTCTTCCAGTGCACTGAACAACCTCCAAAGCTCCCAAGCACTCCAAGGGACAGAAACACACCTACTGTGCCACTCAGGCCAGCTCATTAGCATTTGAGAGAAATACTTTTAAGTTACCTAGAATAGTAGGTGTGTAGTCTAAAAACACACTGAGGTCCCAACTCAAAGTAACATATAGCAATTTACACTTCACAGAGCACTTTAACTTCTTTTATTTTTTTTTTTTTTTTTTTAGATGGAGTCTTGTTGTCTCCCAGGTTGGAGGGCAATGGCGCGATTTTGGCTTACTGCAAGCTCCGCCTCCTGGGTTCATGCCATTCTCCTACCTCAGCCTCCCAAGTAGCTGGGACTACAGGCACCCGCCACAATGCCCGGCTAATTTTTTGTATTTTTAGCAGAGACGGGGTTTCACCATGTTAGCCAGGATGGTCTCGATCTCCTGACCTCATGATCTGCCCACCTCAGCCTCCCAAAGTGCTGGGATTACAGGCGTGAGCCACCGTGCCTGGCCACTTCTATTATCTGTAATGCAATATTTTTACCCGCTTGTGAAGTCACCATCAATTTCCTCAACTTAAAGGAAGAAAAAGTGACTCAAAGAGTTGAAGTGACTTGCCCAAAGTCATTTATTTGACTTTGAACTGATGAGGAAGCTCATCAGTTAAAGGCTGAGAGAGCCCCAGCAAACTGAGGAAGAGCAGAAGGCAGCTTCCAGAACTGTGTTTCCCACCCCTGATTCCCAACAGCCTGGCTTCCAGAGTGAGGAGCACTGGCTTTCTCTAACATTTGAGGAAATAATTGCCTCTTATTCCTCCTGCACCCCCATGTTTCCTTTAAACCCTCTTCACTAACCCTGGCCCCAGCTAAAGGAACATGTGACTGCTACTTCCACACTGAGTGCTGTCCACCTCTTCACCAAGAAAGCTGCTGGGGTCCTCTCCTCCACCCATGCCAGCTCCTGCCACGCAAGAGCTTATCAGATGGCTCCAAGCATGCTAGCATCAAATGTTCACCAGGAGTACAGGCACAGCCCCCCAGATCATCCTGGGTAACCCATTCCTTGTTCCAGAATCTTCCCAAGGGCCAGGGTTTGGGGACAGAATAGAATAGGGGGTAGGGGGCAGGGTCAGCACTTGCATGTGTCCATGTTACACAATCCTAGGTTTTTCAAAGCACTGCTATCTTTAGTCTTGCTATTTCTTCAGCATTCACGTCTTAGTTCCTGTTTCCCACCCAAAATACTTGGTCCCATTCCCCTGTGAAGGAATGGGAAGCAGAGAGGAGAAAAACCCAGAATGGGGAAGGGAGAAGAGAGGCAGGAAGGAACCACCAGACTTGCTGAGGAGCCACACAAAACCAATCTCTGTGTGCAACAGGGATTGTTTTCTGAAAAAGGAGCACAAGGACACAAACAAGATCATGTGACATTTAGAGCCTGCAATCCCAGGAACTTCACTAAAGGGCATGAGGACCCCATCGGCAGGCACAATGAGCATGGACCTACACAGTCCAAAATGCTGAGTCCTAAAAACAAAGATGACATTTAATGCTGCTATGTGTTTAATCTGAGAAGTGAAGGGAAGAAGACAGAGAAATAAAGATAGAAGGCATAAACCATAAAAGTGAAGCTTGTCTGTTTCTTAGCCAGAATGTTGTTTATATGACTCTGATGACTTGGGGAACACCAGGGTCCTTGGTCTCGCGTCAATAGGATTAACAACACAGACACGCAAGGAGTGGTTTTAAGGAGCAAAACGTTTAATGGGAAAGATAGGAGGAAGGAAAAAGAAAACAGCTTCCCCCTACAGAGACAGAGGGAGGAGGGATTCAATCAAAGAGAAAACCCTGTGTGCAGCAGAAAAGTAGTTGATTATATTGGGATGCTGGAGGAGGTAGTGTCTGGCTTGCCTAGGGTCCAGGGGATTGGTTTGACCAGGTGTGTCATTTACACAGCCTGTGAAAAACCTGGCCCTCCCACCTTAGCTCTTTAATATGCAAATGTGGGTCGCCATGATGTTCAGAGCATATGGTGTTATCTGGAGGTAGTCATGACACTTGGTACACCTTGGTGACAAGGAGAAGATGGCAGAAATTACCATATTGAGTGAACCCAGTTTCAGATGGCTGGCATTTGCATATCAAAGCTTGCTGGCCTGGCCCTTCAAGCTGCCTTTTCTGTTAGAAAAGAGATGGATTGGGGGTTGTTTCTTATTACAGGAAAATTTCCAAGAACTTTTACCCTTACTATCTGCTTAAAATAATTTCTTAACTCCTGTATCATTTCCCCCCACAACAGAAGTGAACCTAACTGCTGTTAGTGGGTGTTTGATGATGATTCTTTCTGACTACTTCCTGTTGAAAAGGGGTTTCATGTGGGGGAGCAGCAGTTGGGCCTTCTCCTGAGGTTTGTCTAAGGGTCCTCAGAAGAATGGCATGTTCATGTGTGGCTCTGCTTGCAGCATCATTTGGAGTTTGATTGCTTCTAGATGAAGAGATAAATTTTACAAGAAGGTTTAAAATATAGGGTTAGAAGATGAGCATTAAGATTTATCACCATTAGTGGGGGTCCTATAGACCATAAATAAGTTTGATACCTGTTAGTTACACCAATGAATTGCAATAACAATTTGCCTTCAATAGATATCGCTGTACATTACCGGAAACATTAATATAAAAGTAACTTTTTCCTAGAGACAAGTAACATTTTCCCCCTGACTTACCATTAGAGAATAATTTTAGTCTTATGCCATTTTTATAACTTGCAATATGATTGGCAGAAATACATTATTGGGTGGTTAAAAATAACTTTAGTGTTAATTTTGACAATTCCTTTCCTTTAATTGTTAACTTTTTCATGACTTCACAGACACTCTTACAACATACTTAAACTTTCTGACTTGTCCTAAACATTCTTCCTTTAAACAACCAGTCATTTTCTTTTCGGACAACTATTTGCCATACAAAATCCTTTTTTATATACAATTTATTTTTTATAACCTTCTTTTTATAGCTTAAAGTGTGTTATATTACCAGCCTTTAGTAAAAAGTCCTATTAAACTTAATGATAGCAAAACTTTTATGCTTACTTCTTATCCAAAACTATCTGCCCTGCTGTAAGCAAAGCAACCCTGAATGAATTTTTCCTGCAATAACTAATCCTGTTATAAGGATAATAATTAGGCAAAATATTACAGCATTTAGAATTTTACAACCAGGATTCCACATTGTGGGTGCCACAGTGTATAGTTCTATTGCAAATAGCAGAGTGACTGTAACAATTTCCACAAGCGTGGCATAGTAAAAATTTTTGCTTAAAAGTTTACTTGCCAAAATATACCATTTCCCTTTGGGGATTTCCAAGGTTACAAATGTAACCCCACGTACAATTAAAGTTTCCCTGCAAATATGCATTAAAAAATTCTAATATTTGGTGGCAAGTTCTGAGAGGAAAAGGCAGAAATGACAAAAAGTATTTGTTGAGGTAGAGGTGGGACTAACTAAGATGAGTAGCCCTCACTCGGTTACTTATCTTTTACGGTTTTTAGTTTAAGATTTTCTGTTTCTCCACATTGATATTTAGCTCTCTCCTCTGGGCTGTTGGGGGTTGCTCCTTCAGCTCTTCAGGCTTTGTCTTGAGTGTGATGTATCCAAGAGTTGATTCCTATAACTTTTACTGCTGAGAGGGTTGAAAGAAGAACAGTGTAGGGCCTTTCCCAGCTTGGCTTACAGAAGGAGAGAGGTAAGAATTTTTACTAATACATGGCCGGGTGCGGTGGCTCAAGCCTGTAATCCCAGCAGTTTGGGAGGCTGAGATGGGCGGATCACAAGGTCAGGAGATCAAGATGATCCTGGCTAACACGGTGAAACCCCGTCTCTACTAAAAAAATACAAAAATCTAGCCGGGCGAGGTGGCGGGCGCCTGTAGTCCCAGCTACTAGGGAGGCTGAGGCGGGAGAATGGCGTAAACCCGGGAGGCGGAGCTTGCAGTGAGCTGAGATCCGGCCACTGCACTCCAGCCTGGGCGATAGAGCCAGACTCCGTCTCAAAAAAAAAAAAAAAAAAAAAAAAAAAAATTATTATTTACGAATACCAAATTTCCTGAGTTGAAGAGATGCGGTTTTATTTTCTGGGGTGAGCTTTTGCTAGTTGTAATTCTTGTTGGAAGAGAGCTAGAGAGGTTACATGCTTAACCAGTATAGAGGATTTCTACCTAAAAACAATCTCTGAGCACATTGATAAGATTTATCCTTTCCCAAGTGAAAATCTTGGTGAAGGATTTCAAGGGCCTTTACTGGCTGGAGGCTGGTAAATAGAGTTTGCCATCCTGATTATAGCTATCTTGAGGGCTGAAAAGTATGCCCTTGAGAAGTGGCCTATTCTATTTTTACAGGAGAATGCTGAGGTTTAATTTATTTTATGGAGCCTTTTTAGAATAGAAGGGGCTTGAAACACGTTAATGCCTTGAAGCTTTCATGCTTTTGACTTAGCTGCCTGATTAGCTAATTTATTTCCTTTGGCTACCTTATTATTATTATTATTATTATTATTATTATTATTATTATTATTATTTTGATGTTGCTTACAATGTATCTCTGATATTTTTTGTGGAAGAAAAACTGAGGATAATAACCTGCTAATTTCCTGGTGATATTTTATAGGAGATCTATTAGTGGTAAGAAAATGCCTTTCCTTTTAGATGGAAGCATGAGCATGGAAAATGAGGAAAGCATACCTGGAGTCAGTATAAATGTTAGCTACCTTTCCCTTGCTTAATTTAAGTGCTCTTGTAAGAGCTACTAGCTCAGCTAACTAAGTGCTTGTGTTTGGGCAGAGTGACTACTGCTTATCCTGCCTTATGCACTTCTTGCTTTACCAAGTAAGAGGACAGTGATCCTGCCACATTATGTAGGCTGTAAGCAGTTGAATTATTTCCTAGGGTTAACTTGGAGGCTTTTTTGACTAGTAGAGCTATAATGACAATGGCTTGGAAGCATGTGTAAATAGGTCCTCCTAACTACAACTAAGGTCAAGAAAAATATTGGATTAGAGTTTTTCCTGAGATGCCCTTTACAGTTGTGCTATGGGAAGAGGGGAGGCCTGGATTATAGAGGAATGAGAGAGACTGGCTCTCGTGTTTGGAAGGAGGTTTACTTTTCTTCCTTTAATTTCCAGAATCACCTTGGGGTTCCTGTGCTATAATGGCTATTTGAGCCGCTGGAGGCAAGGTTGGAGCCCCAGGACCCGTCAGTTTTGCTGGACCATCTGTGAGACTGGTCCTGAACTCAGTGATCCTCTGGGCTAGTTCCATTTCCTGTGGTTTTTGCCACAGCCTGGACAAGGTCAAGGTTTCTTAATCTTACTGCCTGGTCATTCTTTCTTAAAATGTCCTGGCCTGCCACACCAATAGCAACTAGCAGATGCAACTTGGGGATTCTGGACTTTACAAACCTGCAAAGCTGCTGCTAGAGCCTCTGTCCTTCTCCTGAGCTTTATTTCCTTCTTGTGGGCTTCTCCTGGACCCCATTATAAAAGACCAAAGTGTGGCCGGGCGCGGTGGCTCAAGCCTGTAATCCCAGCACTTTGGGAGGCCGAGACGGGTGGATCACGAGGTCAGGAGATCGAGACCTTCCTGGTCTACAGGGTGAAACCCCCGTCTCTACTAAAAATACAAAAAAACTAGCTGGGAGAGATGGCGGGCGCCTGTAGTCCCAGCTACTCGGGAGGCTGAGGCAGGAGAATGGCATGAACCCGGGAGGCGGAGCTTGTAGTGAGCCGATATCGGGCCACTGCACTCCAGCCTGGGCGAAAGAGCGAGACTCCGTCTCAAAAAAAAAAAAAAAAAACAAAAAAAAAAAAAAAAAAAAAAAAAAAAAGACCAAAGTGGCCACCTTTGAGAGGGTCTCTAAGATACTCTCTGGTCATACAGCTTGCTTTTGTAGTTTCCTTATAATATTGGGAGCTGCCTGTGTAATACACTTGTCCTTCAGGAGGAGCTGTTCCTCAGCTGAATTAGGAGGTAAGGAGGTCTACTTGATTAGTGCCTCTCTTAGCCTTTCCAGAAAGGCTACAGGATTCTTATCTGGCTTTTGGTCCATAATAGAGAGTTTAGAGTAATTGAGAGGTTTGGCCCTGGTTTTCTGCAGGTCTTCAAAAATGCATATGAAAACGTGCTTTCTTTCCATTTATTTCTTGAACTATTGGGATTCCATTTAGAATTGTTTACCAGAACTGCTTACCTCTCTATTGGGAATGGTGTTTCTGCTATTTCTTCACTTTCCCTACCTGCTTTCTTCCCTTTCGGTGTATTACGGGAGATATATTGCTCATCTTCAAGATTATCTGCTGCTTGCAGAACTATTTGCTTTTTAGCTGCAGTGAGGGTCTGCTTTAGGAGCAGCATAGCATTCCACCATGTGAGATTAAACACCTGAGTTAAACTTTGGAAAGCTTCTATGTACCTATTAGGGTTTTTAGAAAATCAGCCTAAGTCTCCCTTTATTTGCCCAAGGTTTTGTAAAGAGAAGGGAACTTGAGGGGGCCTTAACTAAGGGGAATCCTCAGATGGTTCCCCTGAAAGTTGTTTTTTCAATTTTGGTAAACTGTTTTCCCTGGCCCTGCCTGATATGACTGCTAAAAGAGCTGAGTTGATCTTACAATGCTTGCAAAAGTTTAGTAAAAATGTCATGCCCTTGTGTGAAAGAAAATGAGTTGCTTTTTTATTTAAAGTTCTGAGGTTAAGGAAGTTCCAGTGTTTCAGAGTGCACTCCAGGGGAGTGAAAGCTGGAGATAATTTATTACCCATTTAGAAAAAGAAGTGAGAATAGGCCGGGTGCCATGGCTCATGCCTGTAATCCCAGCACTTTGAGAGGCCAAGGCGGGTGGATCACAAGGTCAGGAGTTCAAGATCCACCTGGCCAACATGGTGAAAGCCCATATCTACTAAAAATACTAAAATTAGCCAGGCGTGGTGGCATGCACCTGTAGTCCCAGCTACTCAGGAGGCTGAGGCAGAAGAATCACTTGAACCCAGGAGGCAGAGGTTGCAGTGAGACAAGATCACACCATTGCACTCCAGCCTGAGTGATGGAGTGAGACTCTGTCTCAAAAAAAAAAAAAAAAAAAAAGAAAAGAAAAGAAAAAGAAAAAGAAAAAGAAAAAGAAGCTAGAATAACAGCATCCCCTTAGTCTCTTTCTTTTCTGTATGATCCAGAGTGGAGAAGGAGACAGGGAGCATCCTCTGAATGTTTCCCCTCCCTGTCTTCTGGATCCCAGAGCCATGTTAGATGTGCCTCCCATGGTGGTAGGCATGGTCCTCCAAGCCATTGAACCAGATGAACTAAGTGATGGGGCTAACCATGCTTACCCACGCAAACTTAGCTTAATTGCCTTGTGTGATTTCCCTTTGATTTCCTAAAACCTGTGTGGTTTGCCTGGCTCACCAAGAAATGGATCTCCAGAGAGACTGTGTCACCTTTGGGCAAGGATCCTTTAATGAAGGCAGTGTGCTAGATAGCCTGCTATTATGGCCCATGGTAAAGCACTTACCCTTAAAAAACAGTTCCGGTTAACTTCTGAACTTAAAATCACCTTACTAATTAAGTAGTGTCTTAATTGGAGACAGAATAGGTGCCTTAGGAATAGGAACCGAATAACCATTTTCCTACTGATAGGACAATATTGGGACTAAAATCTGGCTGAGGAAGACATCTTACTGTTGAAAGCAGAGCTTTCCCATCCACAGAAGTAGCAGTAGAAAAGCACAAAATGGAAAAGTCGTGAAGCTGCAATGTACCTCAGAGGACCAGCAATGTGTCTCATGAAGAGGATTTTTATTTCCATTAGGTGGCAGTGCTGGCTTAGAAATACCACATGCTCACCAGAGAAACCACAGAGAGATGTTTATTGAGTTACTGCCTGCTGTAATTTGTGATCTTTTCTAATAGATCTGCTTCCCTGAACTGTAAAGATTCCCACACATTAGATACACACAGAGAGAGTAAGATACTATAGATAAAGAGAGAAAGAAAGATTAGTGACAGGGTAGCTGGAAGAGAGCCTTGAGATTAAAGGACAGATTTAAGATTGAGATTCACTCCATACTCACCAGTCCGATGAATGAATTCCCTTTCCCGGCCAACACACCAAAATGATATGGCTTCGATGACTGGAAGAACACCAGGGTCCTTGGTCTCACACATTAACAACATGGACACATGTGCAGTGGTTTTAAGGAACAAAAAGTTTAATAGGCAAGAAAGAAGGAAGAAGAAAACAGCTCCCCCATACAGAGACAGAGGGAAAGGGGATTCAAACAAAGAGACAACCCTGTGTGTGGCAGAAAAATGGTTGCTTATATTGGGATGCTGGAGGAGGCAGAGTCTGGTTTGCATAGGGCCCAGGGGATTGGTTTGACCAGGTATGTCATTTACATAACCCACAAAAATGCTGGCACTCCCACCTTAGCCCTTTAATATGCAAATGTGGGCCACCGTGATGTTCTGAACACAAGGTATTATCTGGAGCTGGCCATGACACTTGGTACACCTGGTGACAAGGAGAAAATGGTGGAAATCACCATATTGAGTGAACCTAGTTCCTAATGGCTGGTATTTGCATATCAAAGCTTGCTGGCCTGGCCTGTCAAGCTGCATTTTCTGCTAGAAAAGAGATGATTCAGGGTGGTTTGTTATTACACAAAAATTTTCACCAAGAAACTTTACCCTTACTATCCACCTAAAATTATTTCTTAATAACTCCTGTATCATTGTCTGCTTTGAAACTGATATGTTGAGTATTTACTGTTCCTCAAGAGACCCGTGGAAGCTGCAACAGCCACAAGAGAGTTGGCAGCTTACCAGGATTCTGCCAGCTCAAGCCACACAGCCCAGGGATCCAGTTGCATTTGTTGCAGTGACTAAAAACAATAGATTGTGCAAAGTGAGAAGATGAATGTGGGGGTAGGGATGCCATGGAGACTGTTACCTACTCGTATCCTGGCCTTAGATGAGTCGTTTCTCCTCTGAGTTTCCAGATATTGTGCAAGGAAAACATCTTGGGCCCCTTCAAGCTGGGAACTTCTCAGGGCAAAACTGCTTCCCATTCTATTCAAAGTCATCCCTCTGCTCACTGAGATAGATGCATATCTGATTGATTCCTTTGGAAAGGCTATTCAGAAGCTCAAAAGAGTGCAACCATTTGTCTCTCAACTATCCGGACCTGGAAGCCCTTTCTGCTTAGAATCTTCCTGTCTTTGCTTCAAGTTGTCCTGCTTTTCCAGACCAAACCAATGTACTGCTTATATATATTGATTGATTACTCATGTCTCCCAAAAATGTATAAAACCAAGCTGTGCCCTGACCACCTTGGGCACAAGTCATCAGAACTTTCTGAGACTGTGTCATGGATGTGTGTCCTCAACCTTGGCAAAATAAACTTTCTAAATTAACTGAGACCTGTCTCAAATTTTCGAGATTTACAATATAAAATTATCTGAAAGTACCATCTTTAAAATATTTTGTGCTTTAGTTATCTTTCCAAAGAAGAAATATTATAATTACATTCAAATATATGTAAGGCAATGGATTAATTATCTTAATTTAATTTAATGTGACTTAATTTAGGAAAGCTAAGTAATTAAACATGAGGCCAAAGTACATAAGAAAGCGGCAGCCCTTTATTGCAAATATGCACACACTCTCGGGCGAGGTTCTCTGGTCCTCAGGTGTGGGGGGCCAGGGAAGTCGAGCCGGCGCTCTCAGGTGAGGTTCTCCAGTCCACGAATGTGGGGGCTGAAGAAGTCACACCGGCTCCTGCTGGCGGCAGACTTTTATGCATTGGTACTGGAAGGGGGAGGGCAGTGGGCGGGATAAGGGCATGATAGGGGCGTCTCCATAGGCGTGGCCGGGTAAGTTTCGTTTTCCTCAGATTGAGGTCACGCGGTGCATGCTCAGTTGATCTGCATTTTCCCAGGCGCGGGCTGCATTTTCCTGCGTGCAGGTAAGTTGGTGATGAAGAACCCGGAAGCAACATGGATTGTGCCTTCTTGTTCACCTTCCTCCATCTTGTCCTTTGTCCCTGACCCAAACATTAATTTCTTAGAGGAAAGTCAAACTCCTCCCCAAAAGTCTCAAAAAAAATCAATTGACAATTATCAGTTAATACTGTGAACAGCACCTGTTTTCTATAAAAACAAATAGTTGGTAATTGTAGAAAGTAATTTTTAATGTAGAATTCCATTGCATTTCCCTGGCTTGGTTTTCTCAAAATAGATGCAAAGAAATGAAATGTCTATGTCAGTGTGTTGCAGGACGAGTGGCAGACAAAACTCCTCAGATACTGAGTTAAAGAAGGAAGTGGTTTATTCGGCCACAGGCATTGGCAAGACTTCTGTCTCAAGAGCCAAGTTCCCCGAGTGAGCAATTCCTGTCCCTTTTAAGGGCTCACAACTCTAAGGGGGTGCATGTGAGAGGGTCGTGATTGATTGAGCAAGCAGGGGGCACGTGACTGGGGGCTGCATACACCGGTAATTAGATTGGACCAAAATAAGATAGGGATTTTCACAGTACATTTCTATACAATGTCTGTAATCTATAGATAACAGAACCAATTAGGTCAGGGGTCGATCTTTAACTACCAGGCCCAGGGTGTGGCACCGGGCTGTCTGCTGGTGGATTTCATTACTGCCTTTTAGTTTTTACTTCTTCTTTCTTTGGAGGCAGAAATTGGGCATAAGATGATATGAAGGGTGGTCTCCTCCCTTAAGTGCATCTTACCCAAAATTCTGGATGCAAATGTGACAATACCAGCACTTGTTGTGGGCGTAGCAGTAATAACAATCTTCCATCTGCACAGCACCTTCAATACTAAGTGCTTTCACACATATTATGGCTCATAACCTTCCAACCTCAGCAGTGGGTAACACAGGCAACATTATTGTAATAATGTGAAAACCAAGTGTCATGCGCATGCGCGTCCGTGCGAAGAGACCACCAAACAGGCTTTGTGTGACCAATAAAGCTTTTTAATTACCTGGGTGCAGGCGGGCTGAGTCCGAAAAGAGAGTCAGGGAAGGGAAATAAGGGTGGGGCCGTTTTGTAGGATTTGGGTAAGTAAAGGAAAATTACAGTCAAAAGGGAGTTATTCTCTGGAAGGCAGGAGTGGGGGTTACAAGGTGCTCAGTGGGGGAGCTTTTTGAGCCAGGATGAGCCAGGAAAAGGAATTTCACAAGGTAATGCCATCCCTTAAGGCAAGGACCAGCCATTTTCACTTATTTTGTGGTGGAATGTCATCAGTTAAGGTGGGGCAGGGCCCTTTTCACTTCTTTTGTGATTCTTCAGTTACTTTAGGCCATCTGGGTGTATACGTGCAAGTCACAGGGGATACCATGGCTTGGCTTGGGCTCAGAGGCCTGACACCAAGGTTCAGAAAGGTTATTTTTCCAAGGGCAGAGAGGTAATGATGAGCCAAAATTCACCTTTGTATTCCCCTTTTCTGCTTAAAAATCACTTTGACACTCTCCTAGCCTGTTGTTCTTTCTGACATCATGTGCTATTTTCTTAGTCTGTTCTAGGTAAACTGTTAAAAAGTTATGAACCAACAAATCAAGATAATGAAGTTATTTTAATCTTGGAGAGGAAAGTTCTAAACACCTATGGTCATTCTATAATGCTTATTAGGCAGGTACATCCTTCCTACCGCTGTTGGAAACTACTGTGAAACAGCCCCTGCTTTCAGACTTGAAATTTTACAAGGCAATTGAGACTTCTCATTAGTTGACTCCTAGAGAGCAAAGACAGACTGTCAGCCTCTCAGGACAGGAACCCATTTTCATGCTCGACATGTGAAGAGACCACCAAACAGGCTTTGTGTGAGCAACAAGGCTGTTTATTTCACCTGGGTGCAGGCTGGCTGAGTCAGAAAAGAGAGTCAGCGAAGGGAGATGGGGTGGGGCTGTTTTGTAGGATTTGGGTAGGTAAAGGAAAATTACAGTCAAAGGGGGTTGTTCTCTGGCGGGCAGAGGTGGGGGTCACACGGTGCTCAGTGGGGGAGCTTTTGAGCCAGGATGAGCCAGGAAAAGGAATTTCACAGGGTAACGCCATCAGTTAAGGTGGGAGTAGGCCATTTTCACTTCTTTTGCGGTGGAATGTCATTTCTTAAGGCAGGAACTGGCCATCTGGATGTTTCCGCGCAGGTCACGGGGGAATATGATGACTTAGCTTTGGCTCAGAGGCCTGGTGCCCATGCCTTCTGATCTGTGAATCTCCAGTGTAGTGCCTCACATGTGTAAATGCTCCATGAACATGGAATGAATGAAACCACCCACTGCTGCCCTTTAGTTTAAACCAAATGTCCTGTGACAGGCCCTGTTAGGGAGAGAAGCCCTGGAGCAGTAACACAGGCCTACCCTGAAGAAAGTGACAGGCTGTTAGCAGGCGGGAGCACTCCAGGCAGGGACTTCAAGTGAGTCAGTCAGCTGTGCTAGCCCCTCCCAGCACTGGGCTGCAGGGGGAGGATCCAGATGGAGAGGAATCAGGACTCAGAATGGACAGGACCAATGGCTAAGAGACAGTCAAGTCAGCTCTGTCAGTGCTTTTTTTAAACCCAACTCCTCTGCATGAAATGCATTAAAAAGTTGTCTTGCTAAGATACAAATTGTCCAAATGCATACCATCACATCCCCCAAATGGAATCAATGAGCACACCACGGCTGTTTTCATTCATCTGAAATTGGCAGTTGGTTGCCAGTGGCCTGCATTTTCATTTCAAAACACTTCTAGTTACACAAGACAGAGACAATTCTATTCTGATTTGCTCATGTAAATAGACAAATCAGATGTCTATTTGTCTGATGGTCATGTAAATGGCTCATGTAAATAGACAAATCAGATGTCTATTTGTCGGATGGTCACTTTCATTTTTAAAAATAATAATCCAAAAGCTTTGAAATAGTAAGAAATTTGTTTTAAGTCTCTACCACTAACAATATCTAATATCTCCTGCAGTCCTTATCTCATATGTTAGACAGGAAGCATGTGAAACTTATAGGGACTGCTCAGCCCATGCATGGATGGCATCATCATAGCTTAATGTGTTTAAAGCTAATTTGTTGGTTTACAGTTGATAATGTTGCTTTGACTGACATTTAATTGAAGGCAGCACAGGCATATACACACATGTGCTGAAGTCTGACTTTTAACATCCTGGAACCCTCTGATGTGCTAATTATTATTATTATTATTATTGTTATTATTTTTGAGATGGAGTCTTGCTCTATTGCCAGGCTGGAGTGCAGTGGTGTAATGTCAGCTCACTGCAACCTCTGCCTCCCAGGTTCAAGCGATTCCCCTGCCTCCCGCCCCAGTAGCTGGGACTACAGGCACCCACCACCACGACCGGCTAATTTTTTGTATTTTAGTAGAAGTGGGGTTTCACCATGTTGGCCAGGATGGTCTTGATCTCCTGACCTCATGATCTGCCTGCCTCAGCCTCCCCAAATGCTGGGATTATAGGCGTGAGCCACCACTCCTGGCCTGATGTGCTAATTTTTTTCTTCATCATCCCAGAGCTGGCAAATAATTGACGCTCAATAAATACTCATTAAATAAATTGATGGGTTGCCACAATTACTTGCTTTGTTTTTGTAGGAGATGCTAGAATAGCTTTTCTCTTGCCATTTCTATGAATGTCTGAACCTATAAATACATCAGTGGTTAGGGAGAGTATAGTGATGCATTGGTCATTCTATTAATTCAGGTCTACACATATTTCTTCATCAAAACGAGGCATTATAAACAACTAAACTTTAGAGTCAGATCACTGGAGGAACCCTGTTTACCACTTTCCTATAAATTCCAGTTCATAAGTCCCTCAATGCCTAATGTGCTACCCATAGGCATGCAAATAAGTCAGATAACCTTGCACCCCCAGGGTGCTGCTTATCAAGAGTTCAAAAAGTTGGCTGGGGGCAGTGGCTCACACCTGTAATCCCAGCACTTTGGGAGGCTGAGGCGGGTGAATCACCTGAGGTCGGGAGTTCAAGACCAGCCTGACCAACATGGAGCAATCCCTTCTCTACTAAAAATACAAAATTAGCTGGGCGTGGTGGCAGGTGCCTGTAATCCCAGCTACTCAGGAGGCTGAGTCAGGCGAATCCCTTGAACCTGGGAGGCAGAGGTTGCAGTGAGCCAAGATCACGCCATTGCATTCCAGCCTGGGCAACAAGTGCGAAACTCTGTCAAAAAAAAAAAAGGGTTTGAAAAGTTTTGGTGAGATCACGTACCTGCTATCAGATGCAAACATTAGAGTATAAGTTATTTTTTTGAAAACTTGTTAACAACTGTCAAGAATTTCAAAGATAAAACTGCCATGGAGGTTAGGCAGTCTCCTGAAAAACCTCTGGAGAGCCACAGGGTGCCTGCATCAGTTCTGCCCCAGACTTCCTTCATCATCTTAGGCACCTCCCTCACCTCTGTAAAATTGGGCACCCAGGCTGGAGTGCAATGCTGTGATCTTGGTTCACGGCAACCTCCACCTCTCAGGTTCAAGCGAATCTCCTGCCTCAGCTTCCCGTGTAGCTGGGATTACAGGCTCCTACAACCACGCCCGGCTAATTTTTGTATTTTTGGTAGAGATAGGGTTTCACCATGTTGACCAGGCTGGTCTCAAACTCCTGACCTCGGGTGATCTGCCTGCCTCAGCCTCCCAAAGTGTTGGGATTACAAGCGTGACCCACCACGCCTAGCCCACTTCTTTAAGCTCCAGTATTCATTCACATCAAATCAATCATTCCGCAATAAGATGATATGAGGCCATCTCTTTAAAACTCTCTAGCAGAATTTTTTTAAAGTAAATTGTGGTGGGATCCTTTAATGTTTTTCTGTGTGAAATACTTATCCCAGCTTCTAGGAATAGGTGCGATATTATTCCACAGAGTACATCTTTCAAAACATTGTTTCTGATTCTTGTTACTTAAGTGTTCAATTTCTCTTAAATAGTCCCTTCCAGTGAGAGATATTCAACACTCAGAATCTTCACTCTCATAATGCATTTCATGATCTAAAAAACTTACATGGTATAAATATAGGCACATAGATCAAAGAAGATATACAATAGCCAATAAGCACGTGAAAAGATGCTGAACATCATTAGTTATCAGGTAAATGAAATTAAACCACAATGAGATTCCATTACATACGCACTAAAATGGCTGATAATACCAAGCCCTGATGAGGATCTGAAGAAACTGGAACTCTCATATATTGTCAGTGGAAACGAGAAATGATACAGCCACTTTAGCAAACAGCATGGCAGCATACTGTTAAAAGTTAAACATACACCATACACTTAGTATACAGTACAGCAATCCCACTCCTAGGTATGTCCTAATGTCAAAAAATTAAAACATATGTCTACACAAAGATGTGCAGTAAAATGATTATAGCAGCTATATTCATAATAACCCAAAGCTGGAAAACACCTCGTGCCTATCACTAGGTGAACTGATAATAAATTGCCATTCTGAATGATGGCACTCTGCTCTATTACAGCCATAGGGGCGCTTGCAGGATTGACAAAACCCACTGAACTGAGCACTCAAAACTGGTGGATTTTATTATATGTAGAGTAGACCTCCACTTAGCTGATTTTAAAAACTTTCTTATAAACAAAAAAACAACTTTTGTTTCTTTGTTACCTCAGAATTGACTGGGGCTCAGGGAAGTAGGGGTAGCTTTTGAGGTCTGGAGTGAACAATTTAAAGTCCATATGCTTGGTACCGGACCAGGGATCCAGCCCAAGCACCATCAGCTTGGGTTCCTAAATTCTTTAAGTATCTCACAAAGGCTTTACTTAAAATAACTCTTTCTACAGTCCCTGGTTCATCAATTACTCGCCGCTGTCATCTGCTCTTTGACATTCCAAGGCTCAGTGACCTTGCCCCAGCGCAGTTCCGGCTGAAGGCCTTGGACGGCTGCCTGCCCTTTCTGGCCCCAGTGACCTCTCCCCACAGCATGTGCATCAGCGGCTACACAGTGTGTGTTAACGGCTTTCTTGACACGAGGCCTCCCCTTCCAGCATTTCCCAGAGGGAAAGTGCTCTGCAGGCGAACACTCCAACATCTACTGGTCAGCACGGCCCAGGGACATCTGATTTATTACAAAAAGCTGATGAAAGAAACCCAGTGAGCTAAAATGATAATTTTAAAATTTGTTTTTGAGAAAATAAAAAAATAAGTGATGCCAGCACACACTTCCCTTTCCTTTTTTTTTGAGATTGAATCTTACTCTGTCACCCAGGCTGGAGTGCAGTGGTGCAATCTTGGCTCACTGCAACCACCACCTCACGGGTTCCAGCGATTCTCCTGCCTCATCCTCCTGAGTAGCTGGGATTACAGGCACCCACCACCTCTCAGGACTAATTTTTGTATTTTTAGTAGAGATGGGGATACTTCCCATTCTTTGTTCCTCACCCTCAGCCACAGCCACCTTCCTCCTGTGTCATTTCTGAAGGCAGATGGGAAGAGATATCCACCCAGATTTGACCCCAAACCTGTCCTTCTTCTGCCATGGCATGAAGCATTTTGATGGGCAGGAGAGGACAGCCCATTATTCCTACACTCTTCTCACAGATCCTGAGCAAGACCAGACCCAAACAAAAATTTAGAAACTTATAAGAGTGCTTTCAGGCTGGCCTCTCGCTAGCCATGCCCCTTGGGGATCCTCTGCATCGTTCCTAGGAGGCCCTGTCCTACTCTTGGGATGGCATTGTGTCCAGCTCCACCACCAGCCTGGGTACACCTGCCTGCAGTGTGAGGAGGCCAGCACACATTTATTCAGTGCCAGCAACCCCAGCCCAACACCCAGCCTCACACAGCTGTGAACTCTCTGTCCCCCACACCACCGTGTGCACGCTCCACCCTGCTAAGTCACAGATATGCAGCCTGTGTGATGAGTCAGCCTGTCACTTCCTTCCCAGGCATTATCCACAGGACCTCAGCAATCCTTCCTACAGGACAATCTTGACAACTCCTAGGGGTCATGTGGAGCAGACAGGGTCTTATAATAGTCCAAAAACTACTCTCCATCTGAGCATAGGACAAACCCCAGTACGTGGCTCCAGTTTATCAATATGAAATCCATTAGACACCACAGTCATCAGAGAAATGAAAATTACTATATAGGGAAAGTGCACCGCCGTCCCCTCTAGAGACAAAATGATAGAATAGGCAGAGACAGGCCATGGGTAGGCTGAGCCACAGACCTCCGTGTACAGACCAAATTCACTGCAAGTTCACTCACATTCAAGACATTCAAGGTCCTCACAGGGTAGTGTTTGAAGCTGACACCTCACAGAGAGAAGAACAGGCATGAGGCCACTGCTGTTAGACAGAGGAAAGAAACCTGAGCTAAGGAGGCCTCAAGAAACCTGAGGGCCAGCCTGGCTCCATCACTGACTGGCTGTGTGACCCTGGCCATGTGACAGCCTCTCAGCCCCTGCATGGCCGGCCCAGCTATAAAACATGCAATTTGTCCATGACAATGCTAAAATAAAATATCAAAACCTGAAATTCTAGGAGTCTAAGAGTCTATGTTTTGGGGGTAGGGGGAGATTATGCAAGTTAAATGGCAGCATTATTTTACACAAATTACGCCCATACCAGGTTAACCCCAAACAACATTATTTACCTCATCTGGGCCAGGACCCTCAATGTTCCCTAGTGGTTCCCTCTTCCCGGACGCTGATACCATCCTTTAAAGTCACCTCTTCCATGAAAGATGAGTCCTACTTCTTCCGCTTGATTGTTCTGTCCTTTGAATTCCCATGAACACTTTCCTCCTGTGCGGGGTCTGTGAGATAAAAGAGGAGGATCAAATCTATGGTATATGTGGCCACTGGATGGAACCAGTTCCCAGGGGACGTCCAAGGTCCCGGGTCCCAGATGAAACTTCTGTGTGTACTCAGACTACAACTGGGACACGTGAAGGAAATACAGCTTTTATTTGGTCTAATCTGAACTAATGGGGTCTTTCTCTTCCATCACGTTTTTGCAGGAAAATCTATTTCTACTTGTCATGCTTTGATAGCTTGAGCTAAGAATTTCCCTAGGTATATCTCATCTTAGTCAAATGGAAGGAGTCTTGTCTATTCCTAGAAGAGCTCAGGAAGGTAAAATTATCATAATAGGTGGAGAGTTTCGTGATGCTGTATAACTCCTCCAAGGCAGTGCAGCATTGTTCAAAGTGTCTTCCACCCTTTCATCCACTCAAGCACTCATTCACCCATTCAGTCATCCACCTATCCATCCATCCATCTATCCTCCCATCCACCCATTCATCCATCCACTCATCCATCCATCCATCCATCCATCCATCCACCCACTTGTCCATCTGTCATCTATCCAACCATCCACCCAACTACCCATCCATTCATCTAGCCATCCGCCTATCCTACTATGACTTTGCTACTGCAGAGTTTTGTTCGTGACAAGGTTTGGGATTAGGCCAGTGTGAAAAGCCAACCGTAGTTTGCATTTTCCCAAATCACTGAAAACAAATAAAATGGCACTTTCCTGTGTCCACTGGGATAAACTCCTGGAGGAGCATTTTTTGCTATGTATGCTGCTTTTGATTTAGTAGAAATGATCCCCATTTTTGTCACTGCCTGTGGCGCATAGATGGAGCATGCTAGTTCACAACTACTTGGGGCAGGATTGAGGATGCTGTCTTCAAACAGTTCCTCAGATTCTGTTGCATGGTCAAGTGTGGAAACCACTATCTAAGTATTGTTTCCAAAGACCATTTATGGTCATATTGGTGATCTATGGAGAGAAGCAGCTGATGGTATGCTGGTAAATGTTTATGAATAGTTCTCCCAGGAACCAGCCTTGATGTGAAGCATTTTCCATTGCTGTGGCACAAATGCTCCCACCATGACTGATTTCATGCTACCCACCCATTGAACATATTGTGGGGAGAGAGGCACACCACTGGCTCAAGCAAGTGGCTGCATCCTGGCTCCTGAATACCCTGGGGAGTGTTCAAGGACTCCCTTTGAGATTCCCTTTTAGGCTCCTAGCCCTACCTGTGAGATGTGAGGGAGGGAATCATCCTGGAAGCTAACTTGAAGCCAAAGGAGTCAGTGGAAGAGGCAGTTACACATGATGGCTCCAAGATTGAGACACAATGTCTGGGGTTTGTAATCTCCCCCTTTTCTATTTAATATGCTATTTTCATCTTGATGTCTCTTTAATGTAGTGTTGTTTATATATACAGATAATATAAATGACAGTAGCTTAGAGAAGACTGGGATGTATGTTTATCTTAGGCCAAAGAAGTCCAATAAAGGGCAGTCCATAATGGATTTGGCAGCTGGTCAAAGACCTATTCTCCCTCTGTCCTTCCTTACAGCCATCCCTAGCATGGTTTTTTTTTTTTTTTTTTTTTTTTTTTGCCCTTTGTAGTCACAGGATGGTTGCTGGAGCTCCAGCCATCTTACCCCTGTTTCAGAAAGAAAGAAAATAAACATTAAAGGGCAGAAGGAGATTTCCTAGAAGTTTTACACAAGATCTTCCATTTAATTTTCTTTTTAAAAACTGTCACAGGACCACACAGCATTGTGGCTGGAAAATGTAGCTCTTTAGTAGGACACATTGCTTCCTTGAATTAAATCTGGGTTTGGTTGATAAGAAAGAAAGTAAAAATGATTATTAAGTTGCTCTTTCTCAATCCCTGTCATAAGATACTAGTTCAGAAGAGAAGACAATGACCACCAATAGCCAGGAGAAGAAAAGGACTCAACACCCAGGACTTGGTTTACTCCTCAGCATGTACCAGCGTGCCCTGGTGATGAGTTAGTGGCCAAACACCTGGGAGAAACTACCAGTGCCTTATGAGCTCCCACAGGTGCCATGCCTGCTGAGCAATTTCCATCCAGTTACTCTGCCCCGCATCTCATTCATCAGGTTTGAAACTCCAAATACCTCCAACTGTCCCCCTTTAGGACAACAAGGCATTGTGGCATTGTACAGTTGTAGACTATTTGAATGAAATAGTTTTATTTTTAATTTTAAAGCATTGATTTGTCAATTTTTTTTTAATGACCTACAAAAGGAGCACGGCCTAACAAAGTGAAAGGGATCTCTTCCCCTTGGCTTTAGATAGATTTATTTCACACTGGCTCCAAACAGGTCAGAAGCTATCAGGTGGAGACAGAAGCAGCACAGAGCGCTGGCAGGGGATGCTGCCCCTGGAAGAAGCTGGCAGCTCTCATGCCTGCAGAATCTGGCAGGGCTGCTTTCCTGAAGAGGGTGAGGACAGCGCAGACCTGGGGCAGAGAAACCATTGGTCTAACCCCCTGTCCAATTGGAGAAGGGTATTTAACATTCCTGAAGCCCTCTTCTGTAAATGGAGATGACAATTCCACCGGGTAGAACTACACAATATATATAAATTGCTTCTGCGGAACAGCAGAACAGAGGGCACAGGGAATTTGTGAAAGGTTTGTTTATAATGAATGAATGATGGGGAATGAGCTGACAAAAGAAATGCAGGGATCAGTCATGTCCGTGAGGTCTTTCATGCTTACTGTTTCCCTCCCTTGTAGAGAAGCAACATTTATATTGACTTGTTTGGGGTCCAGATAATGCCATGAAAAAAGACATCCTTGTGTTGGTCAAGAAAAGATCACAAAAAGGATGTTTTCTTTGACTAACCTTGTTTCTCTAATCTAATTAAAGCAATTGAGCTATTTAGTCATTATACACCCTCTGTATTCTGATTGGGCCATGGGGACAATGAGCGGATACAGGCATCTCTCTTCCTTCTTTTTTCTCTCCCCACGCTTGTGGAGCTGGAGCTGTCAGGAGGCAGGAGGGTGTCTCTGGAGGAGGTGGAGCACTCTACCAGGGTCATCTAGGGCTGGGAGCACTACCCTAGACCCACCCTGGCCAGTCCATGCCTGTGAGGGAGGCAACCCCCACTCCCCAAGCTCTATTCAGATGGGAAACCCTACTGTACCCCCAACCAATTCCATCCATCCTCAGACTGAAGGGTTACTATTAGTGAACCAACCAGAACAGGGGGATGGGACGAGTGATTGGGGCCATTTCCTTCACTAATTGCAGCACTCAAATACATAAACCTTGTTTCCTCATGAGTGTAATACGTTGAAATGGGCAAGTAGGTAGAGAATGAGGTAAAACAGGCCTCTGGGGTGTGTGTGGTGGGTGTAAGTACATTGGGAGCACCGAGCATTTATTTGTCTCTGTGGGTTCTGAGCAGCTTCCTGGATCCATCCGTCATCGATTAGTTGATGGTCAGTCCCAGGTGGAGTGAGGGGCAAGGCATCATCAATCCGTCCTGTTCTCCATACTTTCATATTCCCTTGTCTAGAGGAAAGTTCAGTCTTTTTCCTCTATAAATTATATCTGCATATTTACTGAATAGATTATATGTTCATTTGTTTCAACATTTCAAAGGCACCAGAGTATACAGTGAAAAACTTCTTCCTCACCTTCATTCCCAATGACCTTAATTATTCCCAGTTCCCTCTGAAGAAACACCCAGTATTACCAGTTTCCTTTTTTTTTTTTTTTTTTTTTTTTTTTTGAGGTGGAGTCTTGCTCTGTCACCCAAGCTAGAGTGCAGTGGCACAATCTTGGCTAACTACAAGCTCCACCTTCTGGGCTCATGCGATTCTCCAACCTCAGCCTCCCAAGTAGCTGGGATTACCACCTAATCCACGCCTGACTAATTTTTGTATTTTTAGTAGAGACAGGGTTTCACCATGTTGGCCAGGCTGGTCTCACACTCCGGACCTTAGGTGATCCTCCTACCTCTGCCTCCCAAAGTCCTCAGTATTACAAACATGACCTAGTACACCCGGCCTCCTGGGCATTCTTTCAGGTATATTTACTTATTTTTTCTCACTTGTTAGTTACTACGACATTGTAGTTTTAGGGTAATTACAAGCAGGTACATGCTGGAGCCAGGGTCAGTCCCTGACCCTTCCCTGTCCCTCGCTCTTGGTGCCACTTGAAGGGCTGCCTGGGCACCGTCATCCCCACAGCAGTAACATGGTGGACTTAGCCGAGTCCTCCAGCTCAGGGTCTCTGACTGGCCACAATGAGGGGGAAGCCAGAGAAGCATCCACTGCACACTAACTCAAGTGGCGGTCTGCAGGTTGCAGGTCCCCAAGGGCTGCTGGCAATAGACATCAGTTTCTTGCCACTCGAACCTCTCTGCAGGGCCACCCTCAGAGTGAGCATGGACACAGTCAAGAGAGAGCAAGATGGAAGCCACAGTTTGTATCCTGGTCTTAGAAGTGACATCCCTCACCTTTACACGAGGGTATCAACTTCAAAAGGCCAGGGTCATTGGAGGCCACTCTAGAGTGTCCCACTGTAGTTCTTAAAGAACGTATTTTAATGCTTGTGTAGTGTTCTGTGCACCATCATTATTTAACCACATCTTCACTGGCTGGTATTTAGTTTTTATTATAAAAATGCTTTAATAAACATTTCACAAATATCTATGATATCTATGGGAAAAAGTCCAGGTATTAAAATAATTTATTTTTTTGAGACAGAATCTTGTTTTGTTTCCCAGACTGGTCTTGAACTACTGAGTTTAAGCAATCCTTCTGCCTCTGCCTCTCAAGTAGCTGGAATGATAGGTGTGTGCATCACCAGCCCTCGTATATAGGTGTTGTTTTTGATTCCCTCTTTTCCCTTATGTCCACCCAATCCATCAGCCCATCCCCTGCTTCTACCTCCAAGGCAAGTCTCCAGGGCCTGCTCCTCAGTAAGACTCAGGAAAGCGTAGAGCCCAGTGTGCCTCCACCGCGCTCTCCACACCCTGTCACCAACTCTCTGAGAGTACATGGATTAGGTGGTAATCCCAGCTACTTGGTAGGCTGAGACCAGAGAATTGCGTGAGCCCGGGAGGTGGAGGTTGTAGTTAGCCGAGATTGTGCCACTGCACTCTAGCCTGGGTGACAGAGCAAGACTCCATCTCAAAAAAAAAAAAAAAAAAAAAAAAAAAAAAAGGGAACTGGTAATACTGGGTGTTTCTTCGGAGGGAACTAGGATGGTGAGTGGGATCATCAACCAGGACAGAAAATCTGGAAGGAGGGGGAGTGAGCTTGAGGGCAAGAGTTCATTTCTAGACTTGTTGAATGTGAATGCTTGAGGAGCATTGGAGAAGTGTCTAGTGATGGACATCCAGTGTTCAGCTCTGAAGACCAGAGGAAAAGGTCAGCTTCAAATGCAGATTAGGGTGAGAGGCAGGCATGGCTGGTTGCCCACTGGTGTTTGTTTCCCACTTCCTCCATCCTGGCCAGGATATCTCTGTGCCTGAGGGGAGCATGCTCCATTCCCAGCTGGAAGGGCCCTCACTGATTGAGCTACTCCATTTCTCCTGCATGGTCCCTGCTTTGGGGTTGGGCATATGGTCCAAGAAGTCCAACCAAGGTGAACGTCAGGACTCCTGCACAATATCCATGTTTTACCAGCTTAATACCTCGTGTGTGTGTGTGTGTGTGTGTGTGTGTGTGTGTGTGTGTGTTGTGAAAGGAAAATAAATAAATAAATCTCAGGACCCCCCACGATCACTAAGCCAAGAGGAAAGGCTAAGCGAGGAACTGAGTCAGGCAAACCTGCCTCCCATTTGAGTCCTAAATAAGATAGCTACAACGATTTTTTAAAAGCTACATTCTTCCATCACGATTTGCCCAGAAGGAAATTCCTTGTGGATCACAAGATCTTTACCTGAAAACAGTTCTGTTGAATTTCACCCTGGCAATGAGAATTGATAGTTTATGTTCACAGGTGTGGGACAAAGGACAGACAGATCTTAAAGTCATCCCTCTGCTCACCTGAGACAAACGCATATCTAATTGCTTCCTCTGCCTTATTGCTTTTGTAAAAATGCAGATTCACTGAGTCAGCTTAAGGTATTGACTATTATTCTACCCCCTCTCACATGTAAATTGTGTATTCAGTGAAAGGCTGATCAAAGACCTCAAAGAATGCAACCTGTTGTTTGTTGTCTACCTATGACCTGGAAGACCCCACTTTGAGTGTACTTTTGGGTTTACTGTGTGTGTGCGTGTACGTGTGTGTGTTGTGTGGTTTGGGTGTATACAATTTTGTTATGGGTAGATTTGTGTAATCACCACAGCAATCATTTATCAGAATTATTTTTTGGTCTGTATGTTCAGTAATGGTGTCTTAGGGGCATCTTTAATAGATACTTAGGGCCATGGATTTGGATGAGATTTCCCAGGAGAAGGTGTAGAAAGAGAAAAGGAGAAGGCCTGGGGTGGAATGCCAGACAGAAGAGGAGCTTTGCTGTGACCCCTGGTAGAAGCTTCCTGGAGAAGGGTCAGTGAGGGGAAGAGACCCCAGGACCCCCTGCAAGTGAGCCATGTGGTCTGGGGCCTGCCCTGCCCTGCTCTTGGCAGCCTCTGACCTGGGCTTTCCAGACAGGTCTAATTTCAAATACTGTGCTCGTAGGTCCCATAAGCCGTTATCCCTAAAATGCCAACATTTAGGTGCCTGAACTACACTTCCTAGAAAGCAGTTTACCTCTGGGATGCTTTGTCGCGTCATGTGTGCTAACTTTGGGCTGGAGAAAATGGCGCTATAGTCGTAGAATATGTCAGTCGGTAAGATTTAACAGCTGTAGCTGGAGCTTGCTGAAGGATCCTGAAGTTACTTCTGCAAAGCTAGACACTGGGGTCTTTTGCACAGGGCCTGGCACACTAGCGACACTCCGTTGTGGAGCTCAGTTGTTTCTGGTCAAATTCTACGATTTTGGCATCTTTTCTAACAAGAGAGCAGAGCGCACAGCGTGTGCAGTCTCCTGAGAGCCTTAGCAATTTAACTCCTAGGAAAGTAGGGACGACGCTTTTCCCCAGGGGAGAGAGAGGTGCCCTACTTCTTGAGTAAAAATTTCATGCTCCATATGTTTTTGTTCGGTCATGTGAGCATGAATTCTTCAGTCTGTGAATTCTGAAGTTGGAGGGTTCTGACAGTCACAGCCCGAGACACACACCCAGTGGAAAACGCTCCCGTCCTTCGCTGGGCAGAAGCAGCTCCTGAAATAATGCAGCAGCGCCCCCTGGTGGCAGATGTCAGTGCTGCATCCCGCGGAAGGCCAATGCCCTCCTCATGAGAGGTCCTGCTTGGTTAACCCACCCTCAGTCCTGGTCATTTCCCAAAGGCACCGGGCTTACCAGCCTCAGAGGCTTCTGCTCCATCCTCTCAGCCTGCCCAGAGAGAGCCTGGTGTGACTGAAGGAAGTGTGGACCTGGGAGATAGGGACCGACTGACACGGCTCCCTGATGCTTGTGCATCAGGGGCTGTGCTGGCTGGTGAGAACCCAGCATCTGAGAGCCCATGAGCTGCGCGGGAGGCAGAGCCAAAACCGTAACACCCGGAGCTAGAGACTCCGGCCTGGGGTCCTGGCTCTGTTCCGTCTCAGCTATGAAACCTAGGGCACGCTACTTAAACTCTCAGAGGCTCAGCTTTTTCATGAGCAAACAGGACAACAGGGCTAATGATTAGTCCTTGGCTTACAATACATACTGCATGTGAAATTGTAGGTATATAATAGATTCACTAAATGGGAGGTAAGTATACTTATTAATGTCATAACAACTGGTCAAAGAAGAGAGTAATGGGAATTGGGGCGTGGGGCACGGTCAGAAAAGGCTTCGAAAATCAGGAGCCATTTCGCCTGGGTTTTGAAGGAGGAGTAGGAATTTTCCAGTCAAGGAGGGAAGGGCATTGCAGATGGATGAACTGTGTGTACAAAGGCACGCGAGCAAGAGGTGCTATGGTGCATGTGGGAAATTGTGAAGTCTTTGGTCTAAGCCTGAAGCGGGGGAAGTGAATCAGCTGGAGCTGAAACAGAACAGGTGAGCTGGGATCACTCTGGGAGTAGGTTGCAGGAATCTGTATTTGATAAGGAGATTCCCAAAGGATTCTGAAGCTGACTTCCCAAAGGCCTAAAGTCTGGAAACTATTACTGTACCTGACATCCTGCACAATTCTCTGTAATCTGCACCACAACCTGGCAAGACAGAGACTATTGTTTTTAATTTACCCATAGATAGCAGAGACTCAGAGAGGTGAAGTGACTGGTCCAGGAACATACAACGAATGTGAACCAAGATACAACGCCTGGTCAGCTTGACATCAAACCCCATCCACACAGTGAGTGCTCGGTAAAAGCCAGCCATGACCCTATGTGCTGATGCTCTTCAGGGCTGGGCAGCCAGGTCTGTTGATGTCCTGTTTCCCTGACATCCATCCTGTTAGAATTTCAGGGAAGATGGGGCGGGGCCAGGGAAGCATACTCTGTGGGCCAGATTCTGACGACAGGTACACACAGATTAGAGAGCTTTTCCTGGTTAGAATTGCTCTTTGGAGGAAGAAAGTCCTGCTCTTCTCAGGCATTTACAAGAGATAGCTTTGTGGGTGTGTGTATAATTTTCTTTAAATTTAAAACAATCTCAAACTTACAGAAAAGCTTCAGCTGCAGCACAAATAATGTATGTTTCCTGAACCATCTGAGGGCAAGTTATCAACACTTACTCTTCAATGTGTCATCACCCCCAATACTCCTGTGTATTTCCTGCAAAGAAGGACTTTCTCCTACACGGTCAGTCTGAACAACCTTCAGTCACAAGCGGGAAGGTTATGCGGTGCATCACTGCCACTCAGTCTCCCCAATGCCCAGTGGTTTCTTCACAGTAAGTACATCATCCAGTTTGAACTGGCATGCAGCATTTGGTTGTCATATCTCTCAGTCTCCAGTCTGAGGCTGTGCTCAGTCTTTACTTGAGTCTCATAACCTTGACACTTTTGAAGATGAAGGACCAGTTATCTTGTGGACTGCACCTTCACTTGAGTGTGTGCTGATCCCTTGGGATTTGATGGCAGGAACATGGCAGAAGTGTGATTCCACTGTGCTTGATTTCAGTTTGTCCTGTGTAAGCATTCTTGTTTTCTTTCTGTTTTTTTTTTAAATTTTATTATTTTTTTTTAGACAGAATCTCGCTCTGTCACCTAAGCTAGAGTGTAGTGATACAATCATGACTCACTGTAGTCTTAACCTCCTGGGCTCAAGTGATCCTCCTACCTTTGCCTCTTGAGGGGCTGGGACCACAGATGCACCATCATCACACCCAGTTGTTTCTTTCTCTTTTTTTTGAGGTGGGGTCTTGCTGTGATGCCAAGACTGGTCTTGAATGGTAATGTTCACTTTGATTATTTGTTTAAAGTGGTGTCTTCCAGAGTCCTCTGTAAAGTTACTCTTTTCGTCTTGTAATGAATAAATATTTTGTGAGGTGGTATATTGAAACTGAATATTCCATTTCTCGTCAGACATTCAATTTATTCAGTTTTATCACTGTAGACTTGTGGTTTCTTATTTAAGTCAATGGGTTTTAATCCATTACTTTCAAGATTTATTTGATGCTCAAATTGTCTCAGATTTGGCAAACAGGAGGTCCCTTGAAGCTGGCTTCTGTGTCCTTCTGACCTGGTCCGTTGTTCTTTAAGTGTTCACTTGCTTTCTGGTTCAGTAAGATATCTTGATATCCTGGTTCAGGCCAAGTGTGGTAGCTCATGCCTATAATCCCAATGCTTTGGGAGGCTGAGATGTGTGACCAAGATTTCAAATTCAGCCTGGGCAAGGTAACAAGACCTTGTCTTTACAGCAACAGCAACAACAAAAATGGCCAGACATGGGATCATGCACCTGCAGTCCTAGCTACTCAGGAGGCTGAGGTGGGAGAATCACTTGAGCCCAAGAATTCAGGTTGCAGTGAGCTAGGATTGCATCACTGCACTCCAGCCTTGGTAACAGAGCAGGACCCTGTCTCAATAAAACAAAAACAAAAACAAAAAAACACAACAAACAAACAAAAAACCCTGATTTCAACTTGTGCTTTCACGGTCCCATCCCTGAAGTCAGCATTTCTTCAAGGAGCCCCAGTGTCTTTCATGGAGAATAGAATATGTGGGTGCGAGCTGTGCTCATAGCTACTGGGGGAGTTGCTGTTCCTAGACTCCCTTAGTGAAATGTATGTCTGTGTAAGTGTAGATAAACACACATATATGTGGATGTATATGTAGGCATACACATGTACAGGCGTATTTCTATATGTAGCTATACATTTATATATTGAGATCAAATATTTACTTATTTGATCAAGCCCCCTTTGTGTTACCAATCTGTCTGCTAGATGATTTTGCACTTTCAGAGAACTATGGATGTTAAAGCTTTTCAGAACTACCCAGTCTAACCTCTTTATTTTACACATTAGGGATCTGAGACCCCCAGATTGGCAGTGACAAGATCCAAGTCTTGGGACACCCAGCCAGGAGGGAAGAATTTGAGGGAGAGGTGGGAAATATGTGAGGCTGAACTGGTCTTCAAGAACAAGAAGGCTGTGTTCAAATAGATGGAGCTTGTCTTCTGGGAGAGAAGTGGGCTTATCCAGGATG
Organism: Piliocolobus tephrosceles; assembly: GCF_002776525.5. Lineage (NCBI taxonomy): Eukaryota > Metazoa > Chordata > Mammalia > Primates > Cercopithecidae > Piliocolobus > Piliocolobus tephrosceles. Next base: position 58,175,017 of record NC_045440.1, read on the forward strand.
ATCCCAAAGGCAGATTGAGGACCAGTGGGAGGACATCCTAAGAGAGCAGATGCCAGCTTTAGGTGAGGAAGGACTTTGTAACAGGCAGAGAGCCCATGTTGGAAGCAAGCAGCTCTGCAATGTGTGGGCTCACTATCTGACTCCCCGTGGAGGTGCTGCCTTGAGAGAGGCTCCTGCTTAGGGAGGTTGGTGGAACCAGGGTGCTCCAACTCCTTTCCAGCTCTGACCCCCAAGATCAGCCCACCGCTGCCCCGGCCAATCACCCTGAGGATCTGGAGGGTCCTGGGTCTTTACACAGCCTGGTTCCCTGCTTGATTCTCTGAAAACTTTCTTCAACTCTAGGTTCTTCAGCGGCCAGCTGTCTCTCCTGAGTCCTGAGCACCACATCCTGGGACCCTCTGGAGCGTCCTCTCTCTTGGGACTGCTCCCACCACACTCTCTCTCCACCCTGCAAGAAGCACTCTCCCTCATCCTGGGCCATCATCCACTTTAGAGGCTCTGCCTGGCCACAAGGTTGGAAATGGGGGGTGAGCATGGGATTGGAGCCAGCCTCCCATGAAAACTACAGAAGTACAAAGCCAGATGCCCAGAAAGTTCTCCTGCCCTTCCCCACTTGTACGCCTTCCCCACTTCAGGATTGAGGGCCACCCAGACTTGTACGCCTTCCCCACTTCAGGATGGAGGACTCCTTGACTTATTACGGGTCCTGGTCCCTTGGAGTCCATCTTTGGAGTTGCAAATGAACTGCTGGGGATGTCTGAGAACCCTGTGACCCTGGGGACTTCATTCAGTGTCCCATCCCCGGATATGGCTCGGATTCATCTTTACCTCTGAGTGCTGGAGGCCAGGCTCTGCCAGAAATACCAAGGTGACCAGGAGGTGGCGCTGCCGGGTCAGAACTTGCACGCTTACCTGTAAAGGAAGTTTAGCGAGGCCTTGAGTGTAGGGCAAAAGGGAGGGCTGGGGACAGAACTAGAGGCTGTGTGGTCCGCTAGAAACATTCTGCCTGTGCATTATAAGCACAAACAGGCACACATACCAGCAAATGTGTGCACACACACACATACATATCCATACCAGTACACACACACACCATACATGGATGGTAAATGGATATATGTACACACATAACACACATATGTCTCTCTATATGTACGTGCATAAATACCAGGATATGTATACACACATACATGCATGATAGTATACACATATACACACATATACCAGGATATATACACATACATACAAACCAGTATATATGTCTAAAATAGATATAATACACATACACACACATACAGAGCAGTACATTGTACACACTGTATGTATGTGTGAACATATGTATGCACATAGCCTACACACATATCTGTGTGTATGCACAAATGCATGAGTCGGCACATACGTGTGTGCAAATATATGCACACTGCAGTAAGTTGGCCCTGGAGTTTGGGCCACTGAATTCTGCCTCGAGGCTTGGGAAGCCATCATGCAGGCTGATCCAGATCTCCATTCTCCTTGCAAATATATTTTGGATCACAGGTGAGCAGGATCTTGGCCTTACTTGATGCGGTGCACACCTCCAACAGGCATCAGATGGAGTGCAGCTGGGAGCAAGGTTCTCATAGCAGTTACAAAGATTCATGTAGGGAGACTCCCGGAAACTATTGCTGTGGAATAAAAGATGAAATGCTTCGATTATTGTAAATACAAAATTGCATGCAGGATTGTGTAAAGACAATGCCAGGCTGGACTGCCAGAATGAGCCAACAGCGTGTGATGTGCTTCCCCCGGCAGAGAGCCTATGAATGGACGTGCAGTCAGGGAGGTTTCACATCACCAAGATTCCCGTCCCAGAAAAGCAGATGTTCATAGCTCTGGGAATGGAATGTGACCCCTGTGGAGAGCCTATAAACAGATGCATGAGTGGCGCCTGTCCATATGGATAAGATAGGGCTATAAACACCCTTATCTTGCCACGGCTCTTCTAGGCCTCTTTAGGGTTAAGGCATACTCCCTTCTGAGAATTTCTGGTCTAACCGGTTGTCTAGCTTCACATCCTGTTTCTATGGATTGTCTATAGCCAGCTCTTGCTGCAACTGTTACTGCTGATTAATATCTTGCTAATCATAGGTTATGGAGACTGTGTTTCTGTTTCAATGCTCTGTTAGAAATTACTGATGCACACACTATATTGTAAATTCTTATCTCTGTATACTGTACTTCTGCATACAGATGTTATGTTAAAGAATTACTTCATCCCCATGTGACCATCTCACCTCATAATCAAATGACCCTAAATCCCTTACTAATCTACCCCCGTCCTCACTAAACTTAATAATAAATGCTGGCATATCCAGTGCATTGTTGGCACCGCAGGATGAGAAGGCATTGACCCCCCAGACCCAGCTTTCACTATCTTGTGTGTGTCTATTATTTCTCGACCTGCTGATCCACCTGGGAACAAAGAGAGAGCCCTGTTGCATTGTGGGATGCTGGCCAGATCCCACAGTAGAGTCACAATAAAATGTGCCCTCCACTACATAGCTGTAACTTACATGTTTTCAAACTTAATATGGAATGACTGGTTTGAAAGAAGCATCATTGATCTCTGCACAGGAGAAACAAGGTGGGTGCTGAGGGAAGGGCTTTGAAACTGAGAGGGGAGCCTGGCTCCTGCGCCAGCCTGGCTGGAGATCTTGAGTGTGGGTTTCTGAACACTGCATGGGGCTGTGACTGGGCATCCCTAAGAAGAGTGGTCAGCATGCCATGCCCCATCACCAGGGGGCTCGATGTTGTGGGTCCAGCTGAGGCAGAGAGGAGCTGGGAAGATAAGACAGGCCAACTCCTGGCCTGGCAGCTGAGGCCTACAGGCTGCCTGGCCATGAGTTTGGGGCACCATGTCTGGCGGGAGGGCCACCTTTCCTAACAGAGACACCCGGTGGCAGTGGCTACTGCAGCAGACCCTCAGATGAGGTGCTGTGACTAGGACTTGACCCTTTGGACTTGGAAAGCATCCACTGGGCTGGGGGTTCTTGGAGTCAGTGAGAAGATTCCCTTGAGAGAGTTGATGTAATCCCCAAAACTAGAGAATGAGGCCTCATTTTATGCTCCAAGTAGCTGACATTGGAATTGGGTTATAAATGCATTTGTGCCTTTCCTGAACAAAGCAGTTTTTGCCACCCAGGTTTGTGTGTGTGCATGTGTATGTGTGTGTGTGTGTGTCTGAAGGCCCACTGGCCCAGATGAGTGTCGCATGGCCACATCCTTAAAGCATATTTCAGCAGGGTAAGCTTGTTCCTCAAGGCCATGTGGGGTAGTGCAGTAACTGACAGGTCCTATATAGCCTGGAGAGCACTGAAGGAGAAATAGCTGTTGCGGGGTCTCTTATTTCAGGTCTGCTTTCTTCAGGCTGTGTCTTGTTGCCATTGGGTTAGGGGAAGTTGCTGGGCAAATGTGAGCAGGAGGCGCACCTGCTAAACACTCACATGACCACACGTGAGTGCCATGGCTTCTCTGGGCATATGGAGGCCCTAAGCACACCCAACCTGAGGGCCCAGGTGCATCCTGAGAGTTGAGGACAGATGTGGCGGGGGTAGAGTGTCAGGCCTGTTTTAATCAGAGAAGTGACTGCCTGCTGCAGTCAAAGTTGAGCTCCTTAAAAATCATGCAAGCTACTTGCTTGGCCTTCTAACTCAGGATTGAAATAAATGCTGCAATCCTACTACAAACCAGTTCATGTCCTGACTGTGCTGGAACATTCCTCATCCTTGCTGGCTGTAATTTGTTAAAGATGCAGTGCAGAGAGAGGCTTGTTCTTTCTATTTAAAGGAGAAACAGGTGTCAGGATTGGAGGTGAGCCCACCTGAGGCAGGTGCCTTTAGGTCTCCTGGGTGTCCTGCACCCCTCCTCTTGCAGCATTTGCCTCTGGACATGCGGCCTTGAGCCTGATCCCTGGAGTTTACCCCCATGTTTGGCGAGGGGATCCCAAGACCTACAGCATCAGAGGACAGATGGCGGGCCAGCCAGGGCCTGGGATGTGGAAGCGCCCTCCTCCATTTTCAGGCTGTGTGTCTTTGGGCAAGTCATCGACTTCTCTGATCCCTATTCTCCATCCCTGTCAAATATGGATTCATGATGCCTGCACTTTGTCCCTGTGAGCCTGCTGTGAGGTGCCCTGTGTGTGTGTGGAAGGGCTTCGTACACAGCAGGCTGTAGAGCTGGTGTGGGTCACCAGGCTCAGCAATGAATGCATAGCCCGGAGGATGGGGCAGCTGCAAGGAGCTGCTGCCATGTGGCCTTGCAGAGCCCTTTCTGGTGCCGCCACTGACGTCCACATCAGGGAATGAGTCCAGGCTCTGAGTCCCTGCCTGCAATGTCACCTCCTTAAAAGTTCCCCTTCCCCAAACCATGTCTAGAGTCCTCAAGGGATGTGATATATTCAGTTCTGCTATATGGCTTGATTTAAAACATGAGTTTTCTCCAACACAATTGCTAGATTAGGGAACAAAGGTCTAGACATGACATGAGTTTCAAAGTTCACATTTGCTCTGCACAATTTTGTCCTCAGAAATACCAGGTTAATACAGAGAACAGAGCCTGGCCAACCTGAGCCTAGGAATACACAAGGACACGTGTACACCCTAGGGATACACAGCCCCACCAGTGCACACACCCCAGGGATACACAACCACACTTCTGCACACACCCCAGGGATACACACCACACCAGTGCACACACCTTAGGAATACACACCACACCAGTGCACACACCCTAGGGTTACACACCACACCAGTGCACACACCCTAGGGATACACAACCCCACTTCTGCACACATCCCAAAGATACAAAACTCCACATGTGCAAACGCCCAAGGGGTACACAAACCCACTTGTGCACACACCCAAGGAATACACAACCACATCCGTGCACACACCCTATGAATACAAACTGCACCCGCACAAATCCTAGCATCGTCTGTCCCTCCATTCACCGGGCATGTTAGGAGTTACAACCACTAACCTCAACCTCTGGGGCTAGAATATTCCTCCTAATTCCAAATTACCCAGCTTACAACCCGAATGCCCACTTTCTCAAACAAGCCTCGTCTTTTTAAAGGAAAATACCATCTTTATTTTAGTATTTGCATATTTCTTAAACATTTAACATGTAAAACTGTGCTATCATTTTTATTAGGTTCTAATCTTTTAAAAAACATATTACTGATGAAGCTCCTAACTCTATTTCTCTCATAGCCCTGTGAGTCATGTCCCATGATTTTGCAGAACACAATGATTTTTAGGGATGTCTGTGTTGCAGCAGAGCAGAAATACTTGAATTCACGGTCTGGTCCTGGGTCTCTGCTGTGGCCCGAGCTGTGGGTAAGGATGCCCAGGTGTCAGGGGCATCCCTTAGGGAGCACTAGCTGTGCAAACCTTTGTGCACATACCTGTTGCTTCCTGATGCATTTCTCTGGGGAAGCATTGGCAGTTGACTGACACCAAGTGCAGATGCTCTTCTGATTTAGGCTGGTTCATTCACAGAATCTTCACAACAACTCTAGAAGGTTGGCACTAATAATATCTTTATTTTACAGATGAGAAAACCAAGTCACAAACAAGTTGGGAAACTTGCCCGGGGTCACATAACCAGGCATCGGAGGGGCCAGGCTTTGAGCTGCCCTCCCTGACTGTGCTGCCTCCCGCTGTACCTGGATGGGCAGGCTATTTCTGCAAAGGACCAAAGAGTATTTTTAGTTTTATGGGCCTTGTGGTCCCTATTGCAGCTGTCTTTGTAGCACAAAAGCAGCTATAGGCCCTGCACAAACCCATGGACAAGGCTGTGTGAGAACACAGTTTTGTTTATGGACACCAAACTTTGAATACCTTATCATGTTTATGCATCACGGAATGCTATTCTCTGGGGTTTTTGTTCCAACAATTAAAAGATCATAAAAACCATTCTTGCTTATGTACCATACAAAAATAGGTGGTAGGCTGGATTTGGTCTGTGGGTCGTAGTTTTCCCACACAGATGCTTGCTTTAGTGTGCGAGAATTGGTCAAAAGGTCCCAGCACTTCAATGGCTCTTGAAGTGTTCTGGAAATGAAACCACCAGGCTTGTACACATTTATATTGTTAGCAGGATTTTAGTGTTCTAGTTTCACCACAATTTTATGCTAATTATTTTTTAGTGTTTGTTAATGCATCGGCTATGAAATACAGCCTTTCCCTCTTTGTTTTATTGGGCTGACATGTGCAGATTCAAAAGTCAAATAGTCACTACACTTCTAATAACAACAGCCATCTCTGCCTTATATCTTTGCACCTGAATCCCACTCTTCAGAGGTAAGCATTTTAACCTCTTTTACTTGTGCTTGTATTCCCTTCCCTGCCTATATTTATTTTTTTCCTTCTTTTTAGACAGGGTCTTGCTCTGTCACCTAGGTTGGAGTGCAATGGCACAATCATGGCTCACTGCAGCATCAAACTCCCAGGCTCAAGTGGTCCTCCTACTTCAGCCTCCTGAGTAGCTGGGACCACAGATGTGTGCCACCATGCCCAGTTACTTAAAAAATAATTAGATATGAGATCTCACTATATTGCCCAGGTTGGTCTCAAACTTATGTTTATTTTATTGTGGTAAAATATATACAGCAAACTATGCCATATTAATCATTTTAGATGTGCAATTCAGTGACATTAATTATATTCACAATGTACAACCATCATCACATCTGCTTCCAAAACTTTTCTATCACTGCATACAGAAACCCTGTACCCACTAAGCAACAACTCTCATTCCCCTCACCTCCCCAACTCTGGTAACTTATGGCCTGCTTCTCATCTCTGTGAACCCTGCCTATTCTAGGTACCTCATGGAGGTGGAATCCTGCAGTATTTGCCCTTTTGTCCCTGTCTTATTTGACTTAGCATCATGTTTTAAAAGTTCATCTATGTTGTTGCAGGTGTCAGGTTTCATTCCTTTTTGTAGCTGAGTGCTACTCCGATGTATGGATGTGCCACACTTCATGTATCCATTCATCGGCTGATAGACCAGCCCAGTGTCAATGGCAGAGGCAACGCCATGGGAGTATGAACTCCCCAGGGTGTGGGGCTCACTGGGAGCTATCCTGGGGGATGGCTGCCAAGTGGATTATGTGTTCAAAGCCAGTCTTCACTAGAATTCAACCTTCGCAAGGTCAAGCTCCCAGTCTGCATTTGTACACCACTTCCCAGCTCACGCCCAGACACACAGCAGATGTGCAGAGGAGTGTGAAAGAGGCAGTCGACTCACTGGGGAGCTTCAGAGGGAGATGGCCCAGATTGCTGGGTCCTAAGAATCTCCTGGAAAGAAATAACAGCAGAAAGAACTGGGTAAGTTTGACTAGAGTGACAGTTTGACTTTTGGGACAAGGTGGCTATGTGATCAAAGTCAGAATAGCATAAATGTAGAGATGGAGGGGACCCCAGAGACCACTCAGTCAAACCCTTGTTATGTTTCAGGTAAAGGGGGTCACTCGTTTCCTGGGGTGGCCGTAACAAACTGCCACTCACTGGGTGGCTTAAAACACTTGCAATATGTTCCCTCACATCTCTACCGGCCGGAAGCCTGAGATCACAGCAATGGCAGGGTGGGTTTCTTCCGCAGGCCATGAGCGATGACATAGTCCAGGCCTCTCTCCCGGCTTCTGGTGGTTTGCTGGCCATCTTCAATGTTCTTTGGCCTCCGGAAACATTATTCCAGTCTCTGCCTCCATTGCCACGTGGTGTGTCTCTCTCTCTCTATTTTTTTTTTTTTTTTTTTAAGATAGGGCCTCACTCTGTTGCCCAGGCTAGAGTGCCATGGCATGATCATAGCTCACTGCAGCCTCCACCTCCCACACTCAAGTGATCCTTTCACCTCGATTCCCAAGTAGCTGGGACTACAGGCACGCACCACCACACCCAGATAATTTTTGTACTTTTTATAGAGATGGGGTTTTGCCATGTTGGCCAGATTAGTCTCAAACTCCTGGACTCAAGCAATCCTCCCACCTCAGCCGCCCAAAGAGCTGGGATTATAGGCATGAGCCACCGCACTCAGCCTCTTTGTCTCTTCTCATAAGGACACCAGAAATATTAGATTAAGTACCCACATAGCTCCAGTATGACCTCATCTTGATTTAACTAGTTCCATCTGCAACAACCCCATACTTTCAAAATAAGCTTGATTCTGAGGTACTGGGGGTAGGATTTCAACTTATTTTTTGGGGGAAAATGCAGTTCAAGCCATAAGAGAGAGAGAATATGCTCTGTTTAAATCTCACAGCTAATTCATGGATCTTTGGAAGACCAAGGGCTCATTTCTGTCTGCCTCTATTTCTAACTAATATCAAGTTATCTTTCTTACTCATGAAATTCTAGGAGCATCTGGCTTGTCTGCCGTTCTTGTGTACCTGTTATTCAGAAAAATAAGGTTTACATGGCAGATGGAAAGAAAAATCAGGCCAGGCGCGGTGGCTCACGTCTGTAATCCCAGCACTTTGGGAGGCTGAGGTGGGCGGATCATACAGTCAGGAGTTTGAGACCAACCTGGCCAACATGGTGAAACCGCATTTCTACTAGAAACCCAAAAATTAGCCAGGCATCATGGTGCATGCCTGTAATCCCAGCTACTCAGGAGGCTGAGGCAGGAGAATTGCTTGAACACAGGAGCTGGAGGTTGCAGTGAGCCGAGATTGTGCCACTGCACTCCAGCCTGGGTGACAGGGCGAGACTCCATCTCAAAAAAAAAAAAGGGGGGGGAAAGAAAGATCAGCTGGTTGTCAGTGTAGTGTGTTGTTTTCTGTGAGACAGCCACAGGTGTTACAAACGGGAGAAAACAGTTGCATAAGAAAGATGCAGGTCTGACACCCTGGCCAAAGAGCCCTCCACCTTTAAGTAGACATTTGCCCTTCTCAGTGCCCAGGGGAGCATTAATGGACCTGTGTATCACTGCAGCTGAACCTTGGCAAGGGAGACTGGGTTTCTCAGGCAGAGAAGGTGGCTGCAGTGTAAGCCAAGAGATTGCACATCTGCAAAATCGGAAATGCTGAAGGAGGCTGGATCAGCCGGCCCCGAGAGATACATGTCCACCTGGAAGGTGGCTGGATGTGGGGTCAGGGCAAGCTCACAGCTTGGTCAGGAGAGTTTGCTTCTTGTTGGAGCCAGAGAGCAGAATTGCTCGGATACATCTACTCTGCACTAGGCATTTGTGTGACAGGGATAAGGGGCAGGCTGACTCCAGGGATGTGTGACTTGTGCAGTCACAGCCACATAGGTCTCCGTATGTGGAAGGGCCCTGAGCTCGCTTTGATGCTCTGCTGTCATAATCTTCATGATATTTGAACAAAGGGCGTGCACTTTTATTTTGTACATGGCCCTGCAAATTACGTAGTAGGTCCCGACAAGGCATCTGTCTCAGCTTGTTGTCCTCATCACCTGATTATTTGTGAGGCAATTTGTGCCTCAGACAGCCTTAAGCCCATGCTCTGATGTCTTAGAGAATCCACCGCCAGAGAAAGAAGACATGAAGCTGGAGGTCATGACCCCTTAGGCTTGAATTTCAGTGTTGCCAGTGACTATCATAGCTACACGATCTTGGGCAGGGCATTTAGCCTCTCTGGGCCTCAGGTTTTTTACCTGAAAATGGACATGCTATTAACTGACTTGCCTACTTCAAAGAATTGCTATGAGGGTTACTCCTTTAGAGAAAGGACTGAACTTCTTTCTTTTGTACCTGTGTGAGATTCAGCCCAGCACCAATGCGAGAATAAACTGATACTTGTTGATTATTAACAGTGCATACTTGTTGATTATTTGAAACATGAACTAATGGGGGAAACCTCTTAGGCAAAGCCTCAGAAATGATAGACAGGTACTAGGTTTTCCATAGCGCACTGATGTCTTGTGCAAACTTGCCATCTGGACTCTGCTGCTCTGAGGTTTTGTGCAGGAGGGAGACAGAGCCTATCTTTGGGATGTGCCCTTGAATATCTCCCTCTGTGGGTGCGTCACTCGCCCCTTGTCAGCCAAGTTTTAACTATCCAGCTCTTCTCTTTGGGTGATGCCATGTTTATCATCGCAACAACTAACTTTTTGGTGCAAGCCATGTAGAAGAGTTCATTTAATTCTCACCACAACCCTATTGTTACCCCCTCAATTTTACAGATGCGAGTTTGTCTTAGGTGACCTGTCCCCATCTCACAGCTGATTGATGGCAGAGTCAGACTGGAAGTCAGGTCCGTCTGGCACCACAGTCTCAGTCCTGTCACCCGTGCTGGACATGCCTTATGTGCAGTGTGCTCCCTGAGGTGGGCTCTCCGTGGGTTTTCACTACAGGTCACTCAGCAAGATTGCTTAAGATGGCCAGTTTTGTGTTTTAGCCTCCCACACTTCTCAAGGCTTCCTAAAGTGAACTGTGCTAGAGAGACTGCAGGTAGCTGTGCAGTCTCCTTAGAGAGTCTAGGAAGCATCATCATTTGCTTATTTATTTGGGAAACAGCTTGATTGAGATATAATTCACAAGCCATACAATTAACTGATTTAAAATGTACAGTTTAATGCTTCTTACTGTATTTGGACTTATGCAACTATTACCACAATTTTATTTTTTAAATTTAATTTAATTTAATTTAATTTATTTTGAGACAGAGTCTCACTCTGTCACCCAAGCTGGAGTGCAGTGGTGTGATCCCGGCTCACTGCAACCTCCACTTCCTGGGTTCAAGCAATTCTCGTGCCTTAGTCCCCTGAGTACCTGGGATTACAGACGCATGCCAACACACCTAGCGAATATTTGTATTTTTAGTAGAGATGAGTTTTTGCCATGTTGGTTAGGCAGGCCTCAAATTCCTGACCTCAAGTGTTCCACCCATCTCGGGCATCCAAAGTGCTGGGATTACAGGTGTGAGCTGCTGCACCCCGACCACAATTCATTTTAGAACATTTTCATCGCCCCAAAAGAAACCTCATACCCTCTAGCAATCCCACGCCATTCTGTCATTGTGCAATCATTAATCTACTTTTTATCTGTATGGATTTGCCAATTCAGGATCCTTCATATAAATGAGTCATAAAATACGGGGCCTTTTGTATCTGGCTTCTTTTAGTTGGCAAAAAGTTTTAAGGTGTATCTGTGTCGCAGCATGTATCAGCACTTCTTTTTTAAGGCTGAATTATATTCCATTGCATGGATAGGCCACTTTTTGTTGAGCCATTCATCAGTTGATGGACATGAGTTGTTTCTACCTTGGGGCTATCATGAATCATGCTACTATGAACTTTCGTGTACAGGTTTTTGTGTGGACATGTGTTTTCAATTATTCATTTTTATATGATTGTTTTCTAGAAGCCAAATATGGTGATAGAGACTCTCATGGAGGACATTGAGTAAACCAGAAACCTGCTTGGGCTTACGTTTCTTGTCTGTAAATTGGGCCTGGGAAGAGCAGCGCAGAGTGCGTGCGTGTGTGTGCATGCACTTGTGTGTGTGCAGGTGTGTTTGTGTGTGTGCGTGTGTGTGTGTGCAGAGGAGAGGTGTATATCTTTCCATATGCCTGGCTAGGTGAGGGCGAAGAGAGGATGCTAGTCAGAAGAATAGCTGGTGAGGCACTCATGACAGAAGGTAACTCTTGGAGGAAAGAGTGATAAATTGTTGGCCCCTCTTCCTCCTCTCCTGCTCCTTTTTGCTGAGCTAGCAAAAGAAACAGGAGAGGAGGATTTAAAGCAATTTAAGCTCAGGCCTCAGCTTGGCCCAGGGTGACTTGGTAAGTGAATGTGGAATCACCCATCCATGGGTCAGCCAGCAGGGACAGTCTTCCTATTGCTCCATGGCCCAATTCCAGCAGTAGGCCTCAATATCCCCTGAATCTATAGAGTGCAACGCTGCTGCCTTAGACCTCATATGGAGACCCAGGACTATGTAACCGTTCCATCTTTCACTATCCTCCATGTTTCAGGATTACAGACATCTCTGGCTCTTGTAGGAGTGATCCCAATTTGGCCAAAATCATTTGGATTCTTCAAATGCAGCTTGGCAGGATGGAAAGAAGAAAGCTATAAGATGGGATAGACATGATTCAAGACCTGGACTAGTCATTTATTAGGTGCATGACCTTCAGCAGCCCCTTACCTTCTGTATTAGTCCATTCTCACACTGCTATGAATAAATACCTGAGACTGGGTAATTTATAAAGAAAAGAGGTTTAATTGGTTATCAGATCTGCAGACTGTACAGGAGGCATGGCAGTGTCAGCTTCAGGGGAGACCTCAGGGAGCTTACAGTCATGATGGCAGGCAAAGAAGGAGCCAGCAGTTCACATGGCCGGAGCAGGAGGAAGAAAGAGAGGAGGGAGGTGCTACACACTTTTAAACAACCAGATCTCAGGATAAATCACTCACCATCATGAGAACAGTACTAAAGGGAGGGTGCTAAACCACTCATGAAGGATCCAGCCCCATGATCCAATCACCTCCCACCAGGCTTGATATGGTTTGGATTTGTGTCTCTAAATTTCATTTCGAATTGTGATCCCCAGTGTTGGAGGACCGGGCGTGGTGGGAGGTCATTGATTCATGGGGGCAGATTTCCCTCTTGCTGTTCTCTTGATAGTGAATTATCATGCGATCTGATTGTTTAAAAGTATGTGGCACTTCCCCCTTCTCTCTCTTTCTCCTCTGGCGATGTAAGATCTTCCTGCTTCCCCTTCATCTTTTGCCATAATTTAAGTTTTCCAAGGCCTCCCCAGCCATGCTTTCTGTACAGCCTATGGAACTCTGAGTCAATTAAACCTCTTTTCTTTATAAATTGCCCAATCTCAGGTAGTTTTTTTTAAAATAACAATACGAGAATAAACTAATACAGAAAATTGGTACCCAGGAGTGGGGCATTGCTATAAAGATATCTGAAAATGTGGAAGCAACTTTGGAACTGTGTAATGGGCAGAAGTTGGAACAGTTTGGAGGCCTCAGAAGAAGACAGGAAGATGAGAGAAAATTTGGAACTTCCTAGAAACTTGTAATATTGTCATGACCAAAGTGCCAACAATAATATACACAATGATGCCCAGGCTGAGGAGGTCTCAGATGAAGATGAGGAACTTATTGGGAAGTGGAGCTAAGGTCACTTTTGTTATGCATATGTAAAGAGATAATCTGAAACTGGAACTTACATTTTAAAAGCAGAGTGTGAATGTTTGAAAAATTTGCAGCCCCACCATGTGGTAGAAAAGAAAAACCCATTTTCTCCGGAATAATTTAAGCTGGCTGCAGAAATTTACATGAGTAAAGAGATGCCAAATGCTGATAGCCAAGTTAATGGGGAAAATGCCCCAAAGGCATTTCACACAACTTCAAGGCAGCCCTTCCTATTGCAGATCTGGAAGCCTAGGAAAGTGAAATGGTTTGGGGGGCCAGGCCCAGGGTCCCACTGCTCTGTGCAGCCTTGGGACTTGGTGCTCTGCATCATGGCCGCTTCAGCCCCAGCCATGGCTAAAAAGCCCAAGGTACAGCTCAGCCTGTCACTTCAGAGGGTGTAAGCCATAAGCCTCGGCAGCTTTCATGTAGTGTTAAGCCTGTGGGTGTGCTAAGTGTGAGAGTTGAGGCTTGGGAGCCTCTGCCCAGATTTCAGAGGGTATATGAAAACACCTATATATCCAGGAAGAACTCTGCTACAGGGGCAGAACCCTCGTGGAGAACCTCTACTAGGGCAACGGGGAGGGAAAATTTGGGGTTGGAGCCCACACACAGAAACCCTACTGGGGCACTGCCTAGTAAAACTGTGAGAAGACGGCCACCATCCTCCAGACCACAGAATTGTAGATCCACCAGCAACTTGCACCATGCACCTGGAAAAGATGCAGGCACTAAACGCCAGGCCTTGAGAGCAGCTGCAAGGGCTGTACTCTACAGAGTCACAGGACCAGAGCTGCCCAAGACCTTTGGAGCCCACCCCTTGCATCAGTGTGGCCTGGATGTGAGATATAGAGTCAAAGGATATTATTTTGGAGCTTTAAGATGTAATGACTGCCCTGCTGCGTTTTGAACTTGCATGGGGCCTGTAGCCCCTTTATTTTCGCCAATTTTACCCTTTTGGAATGAGAGTATTTAGCCAATGCCTGTACCCCCATTGTAGCTTGGAAGTAACTAACTGGTTTTGAGATTACAGGCTCACAGGCAGAAGGAACTTTCCTTCCCTCAGATGAGACTTTGAACTTGGACTTTTGAGTTAATGCTGGGATGAGTTAAGACTTTGGGGGACTGTTGGGAAGGCATGATTATATTTTCAAATGCGAGAAGATCATGAGATTTTGTAGGGGCCAGAGGTGGAATGATATGGTTTGGATTTGAGTCCTTGTCCAAATCTAATGTCAAATTGTAAGCCCATGTGTCAGTGGAGGGACCTGGTGGGAGGTGATTGGATCATGGGGGCAGATTTCCCCCTTCCTATTTTCCTTATAGTGAGTGTGTTGTCATGAGATCTGGTTGTTTTAAAGTATGCAGCACCTCCCCCTGTTCCCTCTTCCTCCTTCTCTGGCTATGTAAGACCTGCCTATTTCCCCTGACCCTGTAAGTTTCTGAGGCCTCCCCAGCCATGCTTCAGGTACAGCCTGTGGAACTGTGAGTCAATTAAGCCTTTTTTTCATTATAAATTACCCAGTATCAGGCAGTTCTTTATAGCAATATGAGAACGGATTAATACAAGGCCCCACCTCCAACACTCATGATTACAATTTAACATGAGATTTGGGAGGGGGGAGGGGGACACAAATCCATACTATATCACCCTCTCTAAGCCTAATTGTTTTTGTCAAATAAGGATAATGATTCTTACTTGGTGGGGTTGTTGAGTGCACTAGAGGACGAGCACTAAGTGCTGTAGGGTTGACAGTCAATGAATGGTCACTGGTTATGTAGAAACATGCTGTGTAACCTGCTTAAGACACACCTGACTCTCTTTAGTCAGTCTCACCTGACCCATGGACAGAAGGCAGAAAATGAGGAGGCTCATTCTGCTGTTCAAGGAATGCATCTCTTCCATAAATGATCCTTCTGCTACATCTCCATAAACTTGTGGATTTCCAGGGGATTCTGGATTTTAACTTGATGAGTTTTAGTAAGTTTTATTGTATGTCTGAGCCACAGTCACTTCTTTACAAATATTTATCCACAACATACTAATCTATTTTCTAGGACTGCCTCTGTGATTGGTGTAGAGAGGCAAATACTCTTCATAGACATATCTGAGATTGGCTCAACGGTCTACAGATGCGAATTTTATTTTTGATGTTGCTGCTGCTGTTTCACTGTGTAAACTTAGGAAAGTCACACAACCTTTGATTCATAGTTTCCTTTCATTGGTAAAATAAGAGAGATAAATTAAGTGATTTTAAGACCCCTCACTAGCCCTAACACTCTAAAAGAATGCACTATGACATGCAGGAACAAGATGTCCTCTTGCTGCACATGTACACATCTGTTTTCCTCCCACAGAGGGTGGGGATACACATGGCTTTCTCTACACATAGTATGAGATGTCATGGTCAACACCAGGAGAGGCGAGAGGCATTTTATTCAGAACTGGGCTAAGTGTGGAACAAGGTCACAGGGTTGGGAAACCTTTTTCCCTTCATATTGAGCAGAGTATAAGTGGCTATGTTACTTCATTTGTTTTTAATTTTTATTAAGGAAATTTTGAACATACACAAAGGTGGAGAGAACAGTACAATGAATGTCAAATACTCACTACCCAACTTGAATGTTATTAACATTTTTCCAACTTGTCTCTTGTACATCCTGTCTTCCATCTATCCTCCTCTTCCAACACACTTTATTTTTATTCCGTTTTATTTCCTTTTATTTTATTTTATGGCAAATCTCAGGCACTTTATCAGTTCACCTGTAATTCAGGAGTTATCTCCAATAAATGTACATTGCATAATATATGTCTGTTATATAATATATTCTTTAGATAACAAAATAAACCCAGTATGAATACATTATATAATGTTACATGTATTACATAACTCTAATATCATTATCACATCTAACAAACTTAATAGTATCATTTATATGTAGTCCATATTAAGACTTCATTGGGGGCATTTTTAAAACTGTCCAAATTGTAAAGAATTGGTTGGTTGGCCTAAAAAAAAAAAAAGAATTGGTTGGCCTATCAAATCATTCCATTCATTCATTCATTCATTCAACTATTCAACTGTCATTATGACATCCTTAATGTGGCCAGTTCTCATAGGAGACCTATTGTTGCAAAGGGCAGACAAACAAATTCACAAATGAAAAACAGTGGGAAACATGCAGAGTAGTTTGGTACAAGGTGTAACTATATCACAAAGAAGGTTACAATCAGTTCTGCAGGAGGTGGGAGGGTAATTGAGTAGTTCATGCACGATAAGGATCTTGGGCTGAATTTTGAAGGCTGACCAGGTGTTGGTAGCAGACTATAGAGGAAGGATGCACCACAGAGAAAGCATGGTAAACATGTCAGCACTTCGTGTCAGGAAATGTCATCAGGAAATATCTCCTTAACTGATATGAGTGCCAGGTGCTCTTCTGGGTCAGTGAACAAAATAGACAAAAATCCCTAACCTGGTTGAGCTTATATTCTTGTGGGGGAGGACTAACATTAATAAATGAATACATATACCATGTCAAAAATAAGGGCTATACAAAAGAAAAACACAACAACAAAAAAAGGGAAACGTGATTAGGAGTGCTAGAGCTGAGGTGGTTCACAAGTTAACATAGGATGATTGTCACAGTAAGGTGGTAGGAAATGGGCAAATACTCACAGTTCCCTCTTTTCTTCTTTTGCACACAAGAAGATCATGTTGCTCAGCCTTTTCTACAGTTAGATTTGGAAAATCTGACTGGGTTCTGGCCAATAGAAAATAGTTGGAAGTGATGCATGCCACTTCCAGGCCTGGTCATCATGCCCTGAGTGGCCATCCATGTTCTTTCTCCTTCCACCACGACCTTGGCAGTCATGTACTGGAAATGAGATGAAACAGCCCATATCCTTGAGTCACCAATTAAAAACTGCATTAAAAAATCCTGAGTGTGAAACTAATATACATATTGAAGTTGCTGTCTACTCTCCTACCAATATCCTGTCCACTCTATGAACCACTTTCTATCTTTTCTTCTACTATGTGTGTGTGTTTAAGGAGTTAGTGTCCTTAATATATAAAGAGCTCATAAAAATCAACTAGAAAAATATTAACTCTGTAAGAAAAAGTGAGTAAGGGAATTACAAAGTAAAGCTACTTACAGAAGTAAATAAATTTTAAATAGATTATAAAATCTATTTTTGTTCTACAGTTTCAAGTGAATAGAATCATAGAAGCCAAAAATAAGCATATAGAAAAATTAAGATTGCATTATGAATAAAAAGCTACTCCCAAATACCTTTTATTTTGCAATCTGGCTATGTCTTTTTTTTTTTTTTTGAGACGGAGTTTCCCTCTGTTGCCCAGGCTGGAGTGCAGTGGCACGATCTCGGCTCGCTGCAAGCTCTACCTCCTGGGTTCACGCCATTCTCCTGCCTCAGCCTCCCAAGTAGCTGGGACTACAGGTGCCTGCCACCACACTCAGCTAATGTTTTGTATTTTTAGTAGAGATGGTGCTTCACTGTGTTAGCCAGGATGGTCTCGATCTCCTGACCTCGTAATCCACCTGCCTTGGCCTCCCAAAGTGCCGGGATTACAGGTATGAGCCACTGTGCTTGGCCCAATCTGGCTCTGTCTTTAAAATTAATATGTGCTGTGCTGCTGAGCACATGATGAAATAGTTTTTACACCCTGCTGACAAAAGCATACATTGGTACAACCTTTCTGGAAGACAATTTGCAATATTTTCTACTTTTTCAGAGCCTTAAAAATGTTTCTCCCAGGTGCAGTGGCTCATGCCTGTAATCCCAGGGCTTCGGGAGACCACAGTGTGAGGATCATTTGAAAGTGGGAATTTGAGATCAGTTTGGACAACATGATCATCTCCGTCTCTTCAAAGAAAAAAAATTAGCCAGGCATGGCAGCCTGTACCTGTAGTCCCAACTACTCAGGAGGATCACTTGAGCCCAGCAATTTGAGGTTTCAGTGAGCTATGCTCATGCTACTGCACTCCAGACTGGGCAACAGAGCAAGGCCTTATTTCAACAAACAAACAAACAACAACAAAAAACTGTTTCTGCCTTTGACCTCATTGATAACACTTTCAGGAATTTAAATCATCAGAGGTGCATTCAACAATCTATGCATATAACAAAAGATTTTCAAAACTTTCTTAAGAACTGGAAATATCTTTATTCATTTTTGCAGTGGGCATGTGTTACTTTTATAATTAATCACTCATTAAAAGTCTTTAAAAGAGTCTTTTCTTTTTTTTTCTATGTGCTGCATAGCTTCTTCTCAGATCCAGGAAAGGAGCTGTCCGGGATAATGAGGATAGGCTGAGGAAAGACAAGCCACAGCTTTGCCTCTGTGCCAGCTCTCATGGGCCAGGCAGATGATCCCAGGACACCCGCCTCCACAAGATCAACACTTGCTCCATCCTTCATCAACAATTCAGTACCTGATTAACAAATCTGTACCCCAGGAGGTTATGCCAAGCCCACTTCTTCCAGAGACCACAACAATAAGTCCAAGCCACTGCTAATGTCATTTATAAGCTGTGGGATTAAAACAGAGAAGCAATCAATTAATTAAAATTAGCCCTTTATTGAAACTATAAGCATCTTGCCTCCTAAGATTCTAGACCAAACAAGTGACTACCAATTCTACTCTTATAGAATGAGTTTGCCATTTTTAATGCAATGAATTTTTTTTACTCTGAAATAAGATTAATTCAAAATGGTCTTAGCCTAAAAAAATTCTCTTTATTCGCGAAGAAGAAAACACCTCTTATTACCTGTGTTACACTTGTCAAGTTACATTAGCAATCTGAGTCTTAGTTTCCATATTTGTAAAATGGAAAAAAAATAATGTTTTCCCCACGTGGCTATTGTGAAGATAAAATGAGAAGACACATACCAAGTGCCTAATACAGGGCCTGGAATATGGAAGTACCCAGCAAATGTTCCATCTCTCCATCGGGCAAGGCAGTACTGGACAGTACCAAAAGGAGTATTGAAGGTGGGAGGAGGAAAATAAGATCTTCAAGCAGTCATACACAACAGAATCCCAAAGTTATAAACAACTGGGGTTAGGTATGTTTTATAGGAAAATGTTAAGAAGGATAAGTGAAAAGTATTACGTAGATATATTTGTGTATGATATGCTTCTGTAATAGGTACAATCTGAATATGAAATCAGAATTCCTGGGCTCTGGGAATCAGGGCTCTGATTTTTTTCTGAAAAAGATTAGTTTCTTCTGCTCCAGAATTTCATACAGATTAAATCTTATAGCCAGGTACTGTCGCTCACACCTATAATCTCAGCACTTTGGGAGGCCAAGACAGGAGGATCCCTTGAGTCTAGGAGTTAGAGACCAGCCTGGGCAAAATACTCAGACCCTGTCTCTATGAAAAATTATTCAGGCCTGGTGGTGCACACCTGTAGTCAGCAGGTCCAGGTGGGAGAATACCTTGAGCCCAGGAGGTTGAGGCTACAGTAAGCTGTGATTGTGCCACTGCACTCCAGTCTGGGTGACAGAGAGAGATCCTGTCTTAAAAAAAAAAAAAAGTCAGTATGAAATTTCTTGCATAAGCCATCTTTTACCCAGCATAGTGAATTTGCAATTTATTTACACTATTGCATGAACCGGTGAATTATTCTTTTTTGTTGCTGAGAAGCATGAATATACCACAGTTTATTTATCTACTAATGGATATCTGGGCTTCTTTGAGAATTTGCAAGTTATAAAGAAAACAGATACTGATGTTTTTGTTGAAGTCTTTTCATGAACTAGAATATCTCTTTCTACTTTAATGAATGAGTCATCTTACCTTTAAATTGTCACCACTTCCACATCTTTCATTGCTAGTGACGCTGTGCATTTTCTTCCTCTGATAATAGAATAATTATCAAAATAATTCCTCTGATAATAGAATAATCCCACTTCTTGAATACTCACTATAGTGACAGGCTATCTAATTTGTCCTCATAAGATTTCTTCAAAGTAGATATAATCATAACCATTTTACAATGAAGAAATAAGTGCAGGCTTATTAAGCAGGTGGATATGTGGCTCTGAATTACTACTGAAGTTGGGGTCTCTAGGCCACACTGTGGCTCTCTTGGGCTGTGACAATGGCTTCTGAAACAAACCACCTGGACTTGTCCTTTGCTCACATCCTGGAGGGGCATCTAGACCTACCCATTATGCATTTTTACCAATTTTAATTATTTTGGCAACAAGTTCCTTGCAGTTAGATTTGTGATGTATTTTTCTCAACACACTTCCTATGGGCCCCTCCCAAATCATAACAGGTCATGGCATGTGGAGACAGCTCACCCTAATGGAAGAATCAGGAGAGAAGGGATGCAATCCTCTAGAAGCCTGCCTACACGTAGGACCCCATGTCAAATGTTAAACCATGCAGGTGACTCTCTCAAGTTGCCTGCTTGGCCTTCTTCCAAGTGTACTTTAATTTCATTCCTGCCCTTAAAACAATTTAATACGCTTTCATTCCTGCTCTAAAACTTGACTCAGTCTCTCCCTCTGCCTTATGCCCCTTGATCAAATTCTTTCTTCTGAGGAGGCAAGTATTGAAGTTACTGTGGACCCCTATGGATTCATTGCTGCTAACATACTTTTTTGCTGCATGACTCAGATACATTTCCTGGCAGTAAGATACATCTATGCCTCACATTCTCTGGTTGGAGGTGTTCAACCCCTGCAGAGAGTTTCCTTCTCTCCTTTGTGCTCTCCTTTTGCTCTCCTGCTTACTAACCAACCCTCAAAATGATTTCTCTTGGCCACACTGCCTCTGGCCACACTTCCGCTGGCTGATGTCTCAGCTTACCCTCACCAGTGACTTGCAGGGGCGGGAAGAACCCTGGAGTCAACACCAAGTAGAGCTAGACACTACTGGCTTTTCTGGACAGGAGTGGTCGGGCTAAAGCCTAATACCATGCAATATCTGGGGTTTCCTCTACTTTTTCAACTAAAATTGGCTCTTTCCCAAAAACTCACACTGCCTATTCTTCTGTTCTCTCTGTGTGTATTCTAAAATGCCCTTGCACACCTGCCAGACCATCTGCCTCAAGGGCAACTCTGCCTCCTTTGCTTTCACTTTGAATGCCCTGTGACTTCTTAAACACACACTTTCTGTTGTTTGGGTACCTGTGACTCTTGCTGCATTTGCTTGGCAGCAAAGATATGGGCTACCTTGCTGATATCCCCTGATATTTGTATTTGTTTCTACCCTGCCAGCTTGGAAGACCTGTCTGCCGGCACGTTACTAGAACAGATGCTAATCACAACCCTAGCTCTCCTATTTCATCATCACTTGCCACACACTTTTCATTCTTGTTATGCTTCAGGGCTAAATGTTTTGGTGGCTTTTGAAGCAGTTTGTATGCTTGCACAGGGCCTTAAGCAGTAGCCTTTTAAGGACCCCATCTACTTGCTTTTTTGTGAGGTAGTACATCTTTGAGAGGAGAAGAAATTCTTTCTTTACCATTTGCAGGTTCTTACACTAAGCCCCAAGTCCTCCAAAGGTTACTACTTTATGTCAGGAGGGCAAATAAATGCTACCCTCTCGAGTCCAAAGCCTGCTGTCTTGGGGAGCACAGGAAGGCTTTCCATGAGTATTCCTCTTGCTTCCTTCCATTTATTATTGTAGCTTTCATTTCTCAAATCAATTCCACACCCTTCTTAATATGCATCAAGGCCTTAAAGGTCCTATTCTAAGGGAAGGAAGGAATTCCAGCCCCTTTGGAGCAGTTAGCTAAAAAACAGCCTTCTCATCTACTTAAAGAATATGGGAAATGGAAATCTGAGAAAAGAGATAATTATTTTGTTGCTCAAATGCTCTGAGTGAGAGTCATTCTCAGGTCATAGAGACAAGGAAGGAGGCTGGACCAAGGCCACAGGCACAAGAGACCCATAGGACAGAGATGAAGGTTTGTCCTAGGCTAACCCATGACCATTAGAGCAGAGATGAAGGCAAAGTGAGGAGTACAAAGTAAGACTGGTTTATTCCAGAACCCCAAGGATAAAGAGGGACCCCACCTTGTTCACTCCAGTAGGTTTCCTGTCCTCAAGTCAGTAATCATGATGAGATGGTACCAAGGTTAAGGGTACATGGTAAGACCAGTTCATTCCAGAAGCCTAAGGATGAATGGCAGACACCCCATTTGGGATAATAGAACAGTAAGAGGGGAGGCCTTCTTTTTCCTTTTTCCTTTATTTCTCTTCTGTTCTCTCTTTGAGGTGGGTAATTCCATCTCCATACCACAGGCCATGCCCCTCAGATGCATCCTTAAGAACTGGGAAAAGTCTGATCACCTAAACAAAAGTTAGGTTTCCTTAGTAATACTGTTTGGCCTAGAAATGAACTGGGAAAAAATTACAAAAGTGACCCTTAAAATTCAGTGTTCTTAGGCAGAAAATCCTCAAATTAGCCTCCTGAGTATTTTATAACTGAGATCAGAACAAGGAGGACAGGGCTAAGGAAAAAACTAAATGCAGAGAGAAGAGGCAGGTTCAACTATTGGCTGCTCTGCCAGTCAACAGCTCCCTCCAGGTTGCCCTAAGGACACTCCTCCAGGTAACTGCAATCAGTGTGGGAAGCCAGGTTACTGGAAGGCGAACTGCCTAATGGAGTAAAAGGGAAGAAGCTCTGCATGGAATGCCCTCTCTGCCACAGGCTCGGCCACAGGAAACAAGACTGCTCTGAGGGCCGAAGGGCCCTTGGGACGGAATGCAAATCCCTGATGGTTTTGAGCAGAAGGGACCCTCTGCTCCAGTTGGCTTCCAGATCAGACATGGTCATCAATAGGACAATGCCAAGGGCAAGTTGAGGTGGCAAGTAAAATTGTGAATTTCTCTTTTGTGTTTAAGAGCTGCCTACTCTGCTAATTTCCTTCTCTAAGCAATTTTCCTCCAAATCATGTCAGATAATGGGGACAAATGGCATCCCCTCCCTCCAAAACAAAAGATTCACACCCTTTTGGGGCAAAAATATATTTCCAAGATGGGTGCCTGTTCAATATTCACCCAACCTCTAAATTCATCTCTCCCTCTAATAGTTCCATTTCTTCTGGGAAAGTTACCTAAATCTTTAAGCAATAACTTTAACTTGGACAGTCTTACCTCAGGGGTTTAAAAATAGCCCACGCTCATTCAAATGCATCCTAGCAATAAATCTAACTAAGCAATCTCTTGAGGGGGGATAACTTCTATGGTATGCAGGCAACCTCTTTACTTTCTCCCCCTTCACTGGGCTCACAGAGCAACATGCAGTACAAACCATAACTTCCTAACAGAAGGAAAATGACTTTTGTCTAGTTCAAAGGTTATAAAGGTAAAGGTATTTCTGGGGAGAAAGGTTATAAATAAAAGAGACTTTATATGAAAAAGGATCTTGTATGGTAAATTTTTGTCCTACAGTAAAATAACTGTTTGTTTAAAAAGGGATGTTTAGGACATTCAGAAAGTCGAAGCATGTCATAGATGGTCTGGGGAAGTTACAAAAAAAATCATGAAAGGGAATTTATAAAAGAAATGTTATACAATTTTAAAGATTATGAGATCTACTAAATGCTTCATAAGCTGTTACTGTGACTCTTAACTTTACAACTTCTGTGCTTTTAAGCTATGTAAGGCTGGAGACATACAGAGTTACCTGTGCCCCCTAGCTACGCTAAAAAGTGTCAGAGATTGTCCACATTTCTGTCTGGTGTCCTACGGTCCACATTTAGTGCATAATTAAAATAACTTATGGGTTTTTCACCAAAAGTCAAAGTTGCTAAGAGTTAACAGTGTAACTGTATTTGAGACTACTGGAAAAACAGTTTTATGTGCAAGGTGTGTAAGGAAAGTAGAACGTGCTTTTGGTAAAAGATTATAAGAAAGCATGAAAATGTGGGTTTTTTGCTTAGTTTAAATGATTAAAGGATTGTTTTAAGTAAGACAGAATAAATCTGAAGGGTTGAGCACATTATGAAAGGTTTGTGAAGGATTAATGTTGTAGAAGAAATTCTGTCTGTAAACCTATTGGCTAAAGTTAAAGGGGTATTATTCAGTTTATCCATACATTGAACATTGAAAAAAGCACAATACTGTTTTCTTAGAACATTATTCTTCACTTTAACAAAAAAAAACTGTAAAGGGTTATAAAAGGTTTATGAGAATCTTATCTTATGGTCAAACTGATTAAGATTGAATAGATTTGTCTATAAGGTTTTATTAAGAATTAGGTTTAACATCAATAGTATAGATGTGTTATTGGTATATGTTCCAAAATTTTATGTAAAACTCCAATTATTATGATATATCTCAGTATTAATTATCACTAATAATTATAAGTGTCATGTTAAATTATTGTGTACTACAGAGGTAACAAAGTTTCTTGTTAATTATGTTTTGACTGTGGCTGCTATAAGACATTTTGTTATCCATAGACAATTGTTGTCTTATTTTGATCCTCTTTAAAAGGTAGTTTTATAATAAGCTATAAAACTTTGACAGGTGCTTTGGCTGAAGGTTTCTGATAACTTTGGAGATTGTGACATCAAAATGAAGATATGCAAATAATTATTCTTGTTGTTCTTTTTGCAAATAATTAGACCACATACAATAAGACTAGAGCTTATTAGCTGACAAATCAGTCCTATCATAACTTCTTTTCAAGAAAAATGAGAACTGGAGAGGAAATATTATGTTAAAAAACTGTGGTACACCTGTTACTAGATTCTAGTCTTATCAGTTGTTTTTAATTTTGTTCTACAATTTAGACTACCCCTGTTTATTCCTGTGAAAAAACCAGTGACTTCTGGCTGCAGCTCAAAAGAAACAAGAGGAATGTGCTGTCAAATTCCAGATGATCCTCAGCAAGGGATACCATCCTCTCAATATTCAAGAGTCACCCTTCTACAGGGGACTGTTAGATTGCCCATCAGTGGGACATGACAGGTGAAATAGTGCTCATGTCTCCCTCAGACCTGACCAGATACTGCTTTCAACAACCCATGGAGTCACTTTGCCCTGACAGCTAGCAAGAGGCCAAGACCCACAAAACAACCACTACCATGCCTCTGTCAACAGGAAGCAGTTACAGAAGACCGAACTTCATCCATTGTCTCAAAGAATTGGACACTTATTCTCTTGAGAAGGGAGTTATTACAGTAGGTAGCTAGTTAGACACAAGTAGGGCAGGAGAGATGCCCCTGGCAACCCACTACCAGCAATGTCAGGTAGTCACCACGTGATGGTTAGGCGGTTGTTACACTGTCTCTCTAACACGATAGTTGGTCACAGCCAGCACCAGGAAAAAGCAGTCTTCCAACAGATAGAAAGACCTGAAGTTGGTGATCAGCAGCTTCCCAATAAGGTCTCAGGAGTTGGGAGAGTGGGCTCAAGCATGCACACTAAGAGGCAAAATGGTGGAGTTTAACTGGCATATGATTTTTCTTTGAGAACATTTGACTGGTAAGGGAGGAATGCCTCAAGTGAGCATGTGTACAACTACAGTAAACACACTGTGCATGCAGCCCCTCTCAAATGCTGAGAGGCCACTGCACATGTGAACAGCCCATCCTGAGGGAAGAATCAGAGGAGAAGGGATACAACCATTCAGATACATGCCCCCAAAGTCAAAGGTTGAAGCATTCACTTAACTCTCTCAAGTTGCCTGCTTCGCCCTCTTCGAAGTGTATTTTACTTCCTTTCATTTCTGCCCTAATATCTTAAAATAAAGTTTCATTCTTGCTTTAAAACTTGCCTCAGTCTGTCTCTCTCTCACTCTCTCTCTCTCTCTCTCTCTGCCTTATGTGGCTTGGTTGAATTCTTTTTTTTTTTTTTTTTTTAAGGAGGCAAGAATTGAGGTTGCTGCAGACCTGTATGGACATGTCACTACTAACACTAAGTGAAGGAGTCATAGTACAAACTCAGGCATCTGGCCCCAGAGTCAGCACACACTTTGCCATTGTGCTAATTTCTTTCATTTTTCTTGTTTAACTAGTCTAAATGCCTACTTTGGTTCTCATTCCATCAGGTAGCAGGAAGTCTACCTCAAACAAATCTAGCCCTCCTTTCCCTGTTATGGCTCAATCCCAAGAAACTTGCCAAAGACCAGGCCCTGTGGGGTTGGGGGTGTGTTTAGGGAGAGGGGGATGAGTGTGCACTTGGGGGTGGTCCATGCTGTGCAGAGGCATTCTCTTCTCCTGTAGCCTCGGTCACAGGTCCCTGCAGGTCCCAGCAGTGGCCTCCTTGCCCTTGACTGCAAGATGGCTGGGTTCCAGCAGAAGAGTTTAGCTCCCTACATCCCTCTTGGGTACTCTGTGAAGGCTTCCCTCTGCTCCTATCTTCTCTGGGGTTCTGGAAGATTCCACCCTTGCTGCCTCATCCTGTGCACAACCACATCTGGTCCCTGGCCTGTCATTGAGCTGGGCAAAGGGGATGCTATCTTGCTACCTCCTCGGGACTTACATGGGGACAGGTCTTTGTTCACCTGTTGTAGGATTCTTTAATCATATTTGGAATTTCTAGCATGATTGTCCCTGAACATCCTTTTAAATCATCCTTAAATTCAATGTTTTGGGCAAAGAAAATGTAAGTTTGTGATCTCTGGGGCCCGCCATTGGCCTAAATAGGCCATTCTTTGCTACAGTGGAGCTACAGCCTTATCTTGTTCCCTGCTGTTTCCTGGTTCTTGGGCAGGGGGCGTGTAAAGGCCCCATGGCTCTTGCACACTCTGAGGCAGAGTGGTATGAGGAAGGTGGCTCAGGCTGCAGAACTTCCAGAGGCCTGTGGGGTGGCAGCTCTGGAACTGGGTACTCATGGGAATTACAGCCAGAACTCAGGGCTCCAGGAACCTGGCCTGAGCCAGAGAACAAGTCACTGCTTATTTAGGTACAGAGGGGACCCTGGAGGTCATCAGGGTGAATGCTTGGAGACCAGGGGGACAGAACACTGCCCAGTAATTGTGAATCAAAGGCTCCACCTTCTTCACAAGCAGTAAATATTCTAGAACCTAGTGAAATCTCAGTCCTGATAGGATGTGCCCTAGTCCTAGAACATTTAAGTTGTTGTAGTGAAAGGTATGTCAATTCAGAGACATGACTTAGGGATGGATAGATTACTGTACAAGAAGGCAATCCCCTGCTTCCTACCCTGTCTGAGAGTGTTGTCCCACAGCCACTGACCCCAGGTCTCCAGTTCATACCCAATCTATGTTCTCTGCAGGGGAAACAGCTGCAGAGCCCTCTGCTCCTGGAAGGCAAGGGCCAGGTTATCGAGACGTCAGGGCTGGGCCCTTGGCACTTGAGAGGTTCCAAGCACCCACGCCTGATTGGCTGACCAGAGCGACTAGAAAGCACAGACTCCTTTTGCATCCAGGTCACCGTCAGGTTACCTTCTGCACCAATCTGGCTCCTCTATGGTCCCCCATACAACCAGACTCATCCCTTTGCTGATGCCATTTCCCCTTCAGTGAATACCTTCCCACTAGACGAAGTCTAATGGACTACAGGTACCCAAGAGGTGGTGAAATGATAACCCTGGGACTTATGATGTGTTTTATTATATTTGCTATTACAGGCATGATCCTGCCTCCCTAGTTGTGTTATTAGGTCCCTTTTCTTTTCTTTTTTTTTTTTTTGAGATGGAGTCTTGCTCTGTCACCCAATAGTGGCACAGTCTCGGCTTACTGCAACCTCCACCTCCTGAGTTCAAGTGATTCTCCTGCCTCAGCCTCCCAAGTAGCTGGGATTACAAGCACCTGCAACCATGCCTGGCTAATTTTTGTATTGTTAGTAGAGGCGGAGTTTCACCATGTTGGCCAGGCTGGTCTCAAACTCCTGACCTCAAGTGATCTGCCCACCTTGGCCTCCCCAAGTGCTGGGATTACAGGTGTGACGCACCACACCCAGCCAGATCACATTTTAAAGTAACAGATGAACACCTTTAAAGCCACCATTTAGCCTGAAAGCTAGGGCCTTAGCAATGGCTGACATTGGCTGTGTGTTCCAACCCATCCCACCAGATCCCTGCCTTCTCCAAGGTAGTCAACATCCTGAATCCCATGTGCCTTCTTTCTGTGTTTTCCTTTTTCTTTTATTTTGAGACAGGGTCTTGCTCTGTTGCCCTGGCTGTAGTGCAGTCATGTGAACACAGCTTACTGCAGTCTCAACTTCCTGGGCTCAGGCAATCCTCTCGGTTCAGCCACTTGAGTAGCTAAGACTATAGGCACATGCCACCATGCCTGGCTAATTTTTGTATTTTTATAGAGACAGGGTTTCACTATTTTGCCCAGGCCAGTCTTGAACTCCTGGGCTCAAGTAATCTGCCTGCCTAGGCCTCCCAAAGTGCTGGGATTACAGGCGTGGGCCACTGCACCTCACCCATTTTCCTTTTCTGTCCTCTCATCTTATCTATTCCTTGGAGTCCTAAGATGTGTATATTACATTTTGACTCTCTTTACCTGCTTTAAGAAGGTGTCATGCTGTTTGCAATGTTTTAGGACTTATTTTTCTTACTTAATATTAAGTTGATATGCATTGTCCATACTGTTAGTGGTCACTGCAGTTCCTCTCTTTTGACTGCTGAATGGCACTCCATGGTAGGAACACCCCTCAGTTTGCTTATCCTTTCTTCCATCAGTGGGCATTTGAACGGTCTTACTGTAAACATTTTTGTGTAAAAGTTTTCTAAGGTGTACACCTACGAGTGGAATTGCTGGATCATTGTGTATGAGGCTGTTCCTCTGAAGGCTGTTTAGCTATTTTCCTGAGTGGTTGATTCATTTATACTCCCACAGCCAACAGGTAGACCAGCTATGCACCACCTCTTCCCCCGCACTTGGCAGCGTCAGCCTTTTCCATTTGTGCCACTGGAGTGGTGGTAAAATGGCATCTAACTGTGTCCTGTGCCATTTCCTGCTCATCTGTGCTTCCAGGCCCAATTCACGAATGACTGCCCGAGAAGCTCTCCTTAACCAGCACACATGTCCCGATCCTTGTTTTGACAGCCACTTACTGTTTGAAGTTTTCTGCCACCTCCCCACGGGGTTCTTCACCTCTTTATATCAGAGGATATCACATTTCTCTTCTAACTCTTGTATCAGGTGCAAGGGCAGTGTGTTGTGTATAGTAGATCCTTCAATGATTACTTCTGCTTGAATAAAGCAGAATTGTTGTTTACACAGATGAAGGAAGTCAAACGCCATCTGCGAGAGATGCAGCAGGGTCCTAACAGTACCGTGGATAGGAAGCTGGGCAACGAGTTCATGATTGCAGGTCGGAGCTGGCCAGGTGAGACCCTAGTTAGCCACTCTCTGAAGGCCTCAGAGTGGCAGCTACTTGGAGGAGTGTGAGTTCATCCAGCAGGCTTAAAGCCAGGCCTCTGGGAGCCGAGACCTGTCATAGGTCAGCTGATGCGTCTCTGGGGAAGGACAGACCTTGCCTTCTGTCGGGAGGAAATAAAATCACCAGCTCATTATGAGGCCTGCTCCAGTCAGAACACTGTCTTCAGACTCAGCTCCTGTGTGTTGGAAGCTCTCAGCCAGGAGCATGGGACAGGGTGGGACTCCAGTGAGTTCATCTATGACTACAGGTACATGGCACCACTCCATGTACCAAGACATCCCATGTGCCATGTGCCAGGCCAGTCGGGGGCTGTGGTGGCCTGCCTGGTGGGGTGCCCAGGGACATGGGCAGGGGTGCAGGAACAATACTATTTATCAAAGCCTGCCTGGAGAGGGTGTTGTCTCTCTGAAGAAAGTTGGCAGCTTGAGGGAGGAAAGGACTAGGCCAGGATGACCAAGTCCCACCATGCTGCCCCTCTTTGCTTGACTGGAGGGTTTCTGCCAAGTGCCTCTGAATTCCACTGAGGGCCAAGGGAGCTGCCTCACTGTGGCCTCAGGACCAGCGGATGTGACAAAACCCAGGAGAGGAGTGAGGAGGGGACTGTTCAGTTTTTGCTTCTCCAAACATAGACTTCTCTGTGTGAGTCACTGACGGGGATTCTGCCCTGGTTTTTGTTTCCCTGACATCTCCCTACAACCCAGGGAAGTAGTAACAAGCCTCCTGCTCACCATTGTTTCAGGCTTCTGCTCTTGATCTAAGCAGTGATCCCCTCCATTGCCATGGGCTTTTGCAATTTTAAGGAATATTCCCATCCATTGTGCCATTTGATCTTCTCCATGTGTGCTCGTCACAAGCTTCCTTATGGGATCCCCATTTGTGCTAGTTCTATGTGGGTTCATTTTTGAGCTCTGACCCAATTCTCCTCAGGTCTATCCCTCTTCCTATCCTGAGTTCTTGCATCCTGGCAAGCTAGCCTTACGGGTGCTCAGACTATTTTTGATGTGGAGTGAAGGGACCTTGTGTCCCAACAACGTGGAAGGCGCTGAAGTTATTACAAACACAGTAAACACCTGTTATGCAATTAGCTGCACTTAGCTTAGTCCATCTATGCTAGGTGCTCCTGAATTCTGCTATTCATTTAAGGAATACTGAAGGTACCATGTGAGAGGATGCTAAGGATACAGACACCTAATGCATGGTCTTACCCTCAGTGGGAAGAGACTTGTATCCAGCCACTGCAAAGGTGGTCACCAAAGGTATGGGTTCAGTGGCCTCCAAGCAAAACATCCGCCCTTGGGAGGGAGGCAGACCTAGCTCTGCTGTTTACCAGCAATGTAACATTGGCCAAGCAACCTATCCTTCTTGCAGTTTCTCTGTAAAGGGTCACACAAGAGCTATCATTTACCCTCCACCTGCAGGGTTTCAGCTGCTTCATGGTCATTACTACCAGTTAATTCTCACAACACACTGAGGCCAGCATGAATTCCATTTAACAGATGAGAAAACTGAAGCTCCAACAAGCAAGTAGCTTGCTCAGTTCACCCAGTAAGTGGTAGAGTACAGAATCAAATCCACCAATGTTTGGCTTCTAAACTCAAGTTCTTTTCATTACTCTATTCTGCCTCATAGGCCTGTTGTGAAGATTAAACTAGATTTTTAATGCAAAATATCCAGAACAAAGCCTAGATTGCAGCAGGATCCTGGTGAGAAGTAGCTACTGTGATCTCACGAGGATTTGTCCACCCTTCATTCGTCGCTGCTCCATGGCACCATGCACCTCTCACATAAAAGATAGGGCCTATTTTCCCCTTGTAATAATTAATCCCTGTGCCAATGTGTTTATAGAAAGTAGTTCATGCTGTGTCTTTCATTTCTAAGGATCCAGTCATGTTTAGCAAGCAGGCTCCAGATGCAAGGCCAGATTCTTTCAGCTAAGCAATGGGGAAGAAATTATCCAGGAATTCTGACAAAGAAAGTAATTACTCCAGGCTGACATACATCAGTTACTGGTGCCCAAACTGGGCTTTTTTGTCTAAATTACCTGAGGGATGTGACTGCATCAACTCAGGTGCGTTTGGTTATTTTTCTTATTGGCTCTTTCACCAAGTGGGTGTTCGTCAGCCATCACTCCTCATCCCGCACAGGTGGGGCAGCAGGAAGGCAAAGGCTCAAGCCTGAACTGGGTTGGGCAGCTTTCATTCCCCTGTAAGTGCACACAGTTGTCTGGGGAAAAGGGGAAAGTTCTAGAGCACCTCCTCACCCACAAAACTTCCATGATTGTGCCAGCGGTGAGGTCTCTTTCTTTTCTTTTCCTGAAGTCTTTCTCCTCGCTGTAGTCCCTCTGGCTCTTCTGTTGTGACCACCCCAGGTGCCCATGTGGTTCTGGTGAGCCATCAGCTAATCCCTCCTGGGCATTATCTAGCCTGGGCTAGATACTGCTTACATTTCTGCAACACTTGGCTTTCACATCCATTATCTCATCTAATCCTCACACCAGCGCTTTGAGACAGACATCAGCATTGCCATTTTAGATGGGAAAAAAAAAAAAAAAAACTGAGAAAGAGAGAGAACGTGTTTATCCAGGTCACCAGGGCAGTGAGGGCAGAGCTAGTACCAAAACAAAGGAGGAAACTCAGTACTAGGCTTCCTGGCATCTGGGTGAGTTTTCCTTCCATGACCACATTCTATAGTGTTCAAAAAACATCCAAGACCCATAAAGGAGTGAATATTTAGTGGAGAAATTTCTGGACCCCATAAGAAGCAATGGGGGAGTTGCTTTTGAATGTGTGAGCCATTTGAGAAGCTTGTCAAAGTATACATCTCAGGCAACTGCCTTCTCATGGAGTGGAGCTGGATGGCAGTACAGGTCTAGTGCCACCACCTCCTCAAACTAGATGCCATCTCTCTACAGGGCTTTGGAATCTCAGCAGTAATTGGAGATGCAGATAGAAAACCACAGGTGCTGGATACACCCCCCTGACAACAGCAATCCTATTTGATATCTTCCAGGGCGGAGATGCCATGCTGAGATAGAAGCAGTGGCAGCTGGAACCTGAATAGTTAGAGCCAGCCAAACTCCTTTTGACAAAGATCGTAAAGGTCTTTGCAAACACTAATTAATTCTCCTCAGCCAGTGAAGAGAGAGAAACTTGCTTTCCAAGCACATCAAGGGAAGGCTTAGGTGACAAGGCGATGGCCTCTCTCCTCACCCCACAGGAAGTTTGCTTCCCTTCACCTCCAACAGCCACACACCAAGGGGAGACGGAATCATCCAGCAGAGCCTCCTGGGCTTGAGTGCTGACATCTGACTGCTGCTCTGGTCCAAATCTTCCACACTCAGAAGAGCTTTCACTCCCAGCTCACCCAGCTCACCTCTTTGCAAAGAGACCCTGGAGATAAATGTAGGATTGGGCTTCTTCTCCCCCTACCCCTTCCCTTTTCGTTGTTTCTTTCTGTGATTATTGGTGGAGAATTTACACCATCCCCTCACCTGAGTGCTAGAAATGGCCAGGGCTTGGTGATGTAACAGAATTCGTGTGGTTTTACTTTTAAATGAATTTCTCATGGTCGTTTTTGTGTCTCTAAGATAATGATCTTCTTTTTATGCCCCTCACATCAGTCTCCTCCAAGACTGAAAACTATGGAATTGCAACAAATTCACTTTGTAAACTGTAAAGCGTCACATGAATGTCAGTTTTGATTAATATCTTCCTGCTCCTTAGCAGAACTCCTTCTCAATTCTTTGTGCTGTATATCCATGAAATTGTGTGATGGTTTAAGACACCATAAAATAGAACGCTAAAGTAAAAGAAAGAAGGAAATATGAAATTACAACACTAAAGGTAAAGTATTTTTAAACATTGTTCTCTGTGCAGTGCTAAATGACTAGCTGCCTGCAGGAGTTCTTGTGACACTCCTGAATTGAAGCTTTAGTGACTTGTCATTACAAAAGAAGTTCACTACTTCTACAACTGTTTGTGGAATGTGCCAAAGGGCAGGGCCAAGTCAGGTCCCAAGGTAGAGTGGTTAGACCCAGAGCAGGCCTCTTAGCCTCAGTGGACAAAGATTTACATGTGGTCAAGGTTACATCAGGGAGAGGACAGGCACTGTTTCTCTGACATAGCCTGATACAACTTTTCTTCCCTTTCCCTATTTTCCAGATTAGCCAATTGGCCTCCCATGATTTTTTCCACCTCGCTCCGGTGAGTTCAAATGTGCTGAAATCTCAAGTCTCAGCCTCTAATTTTTAGGCCCTGATGATTTTCAATAATAAGCTGAAAGACTCTTTCAGATATCAATATCTTAGTGAAAAAAAAAAAAAAAAAGCCAAAACCAAACAGTTTCTAAAATGGCAAACCAATTCTCCTCAATCTCCCAAAGGGTGTAATGGGCAGTTCACTTTTTTTTTTTTTTTTGAGACGGAATCTCACTCTGTGGCCCAGGCTGGAATGCAGTGGTGTGATCTCGGCTCACTGCAGGCTTTGTTTTCCAGGTTCAAGCAATTCTCCTGACTCAATCTCCTGAGTAGCTGGGATTACAGGCGTGTGCCACCACGCCCAGCTGATTTTTGTCTTTTTAGTAGAGATGGGTTTTCGCCATGTTGGCCAGGCTGGTCTTGAACTTCTGATCTCAGGTGATCCACTCACCTCGGCCTCCCAAAGTGTTGAGATTATAGGCATGAGCCACCGCACCTGACCTACATCTTTGCTTTTAAACATCCAGTTGCTATGCAGACATGAAACCTCACATCCTCCAGCTTGACTCCCTCAGGCCCAGGCGCCCCAGACACCCACACGAAAGAGGATCTTCTCCATTTCTGCACAGCTTGAAGTCAGGGATCAGAACTGCTCGACCCCCTCCCCTTACCCTGGGCTCCCCTTTCTGCCCTGTTCCAAAACTTCCTGTCCTTGGACCTCAAAAGGCAGTCACCTGGCCCCTCAGCCCCATGCATGACTCTGACCTTCACACTCTCCTTGGTCACAGTCCCAGTCTTCATCTGGGGTGAGCTGACCTGATGAATGCTTTTGTCTGGTGAGTGGCTCACCCAGCCATGCGTCACCCCATGTCTCCCTGCCTGGTCAGTGGTACCAGCTCAGACCTGCCTGCTTTTCTCATAGTTCTCTTTGCTTAGCGCTGTTCCGCTTCCTGGGGGCAGCATTGCTTTCCTCCATGAGCACTCATTCTCGGTCTGCTCTCCCTGGAAAATAGAGTGATGGCTTCCACCCACAACCACTGAATTCCACCTTTGCTTCTGATTGGCCTGGCTGGTTACTCCCAGAAGCTTCCCCAAAAGAACAGTGTATCAAAGGGGATTTATAAAACAGTGTCACAGTTGATCATACAAATTGGGTCTTTCTTGTCATATTCAACTAAAACAGAGTCAAGAGGCCGGGGGGAAACACTCAGGGCACATAGCATTGCTCAAAGGATACAATTGTCTGCACTCCTGGCTGCTGAAACTGCCTGCTGTAACCTCAAACCAGTTTTCTCTAACAACCACTGAAATAATCTGCTGAAATCTAACACCATCACTTACCAATCAGTGTTTGCCAGTGCCCCCAAAACTTTACTAGTGCCAATGAACTTTCTATCAAAACAATTTATAACTTTTTTTTAATGAAATCTCCAAACTTCTCTGCCCTTTGCACATATGGAAGACCACCTGGTCTGTGTGTATGCCCTGAATTTCAATTCTTGCTTCCCAAATAAAACATTTTTAACGTACAGATCTGTGTTGTTAATTTAACTTCAACAACAGTAATGTCTTTCTGTAGCATTAGTGACATGCCAGTGAAAGATTAGTGTCTGCATATTTTTACAGCATCCTTTCAGTTATATATATAATATTATAAAGTATATGTAGTGTACAGTATATAATATATAGTATATGTATATAATATATAGTATAATGTATAATATATTATATATTATATTACATTATATTATAATGTTATACTACATATTATATAATATAATATATATTAATGTTATATTTTTATTAATATGTTAATTAATTAATACAATTAATTGATATATAATGTTATAATATATATAATATAATCATATAAAATTATACTTTATATTCATATATAGTATTTCAATATAATATAGTATAATATGTATATAATATACATATATTATACTATATAATATAGTATAACATTATAATATATTATAACATTTAATATTATAACATAATATATAATATAGTATAATATTATATGTTATATGTATAATTGAAGGGATATATGTGCATATAAAGAGAGAGAGGCAAGATCTTGCTCTGTCATCCAAGCTGAAGTGCAGTGGCATGGAGTGTGGCTCACAGCAGCCTTGGCCTCCTATGCTAGGGTGATTCTCCCACCTCAGCCTCCTAAAGTAGCTAGGACTACAGGTGCATGCTACCACACCTGGCTAATTTTTGTATTTTTGGTAGATATGGGGTTTCGCTATGTCACCCAGTTCGGCTGCTCTTCAACTCCTGGGCTCAAGTGGTCCTCCCACCTTGACTTCCCAAAGGGCTGGTATTACAGGGGTGAGCTATCACCCCTGGTGGCAGCAATATTTGTTAGCATTTATTGATGCTTACTCTGCATCAGACAAATATTTTACCTGGATGATGTGTAAGTCTCACAATAACCCTTCTGAGGGAGATTCGATTATTATCTTCTCTTTATATATGAGAAAACGGAGGCATAAAGAGGTTTGGTAAATTACCCAGAATCACAGAGCCTGTAAGCGAGTTCTCTAGCTTTGGCTGGGGAGTTCAGTGCACCCACCATCTCATTCTGCTTCATTTCCAGCACTCCTTCTCTCCTTGAAGTAAATTTGTTGGGCCCTCTCTTCATGGCACCCTCTACATGGGCAATTCATCGAGGTCATTGAAGTTTTACAACACAGAACCAGTGGAGAGTACAAGGAGGTAGCCCTGTCTTAGCAAACTGAATAGGGGGCTGGGGAAGGGAAGGCGGCTTGGGAGCCTGTCAGTTTCTTCTGCATCAGTGACTGTCTTTGCTGTTCTCTCTTCTGAGGGCCAGTGATCATTAGATTCTCTGAAAAGGGAAATAGAGGAGCTTGAACTGGGATCCTGTCTCGTCTCTGATATCTAGCACCTGGGGAGCATTAGAAAATCACATCTTCTCTCTGGATCTCTATTTTCTCATCTGCAGAACAGGTGTGATAATTTGTGAATGAATGAATACAATGCGTCATTGTAAGGGTAAATGAGATGAACAGTGGAAAAGCACCTAGTAGACTGTAATGTACTGTATGAAGGCCACAAGAAACATTCTTTGTCATTGGGCGATTAATACTGAGGATACTGTTTAAAATGTGATCTTGTGGGTACCTCTGCCTTTGGTGTTTCTTTATATACCTTGGCCCGGTTAAGTAGCTGCAAGTAGGCCAAGGTGTGCTTTTTATCATAGCAAAGAGAAATAGCAGAACAGGGTACAGGAAAAAAAAGGAAGATCTTTTTGGTTTTTTTTAGTTTTCAAAAGTCTAGGCCCTTTTATTGGGAAACTTCTGGGTTAAAGAAAATGCTCTGTATCTTGTTGAAACTGAATGCTTAAGATCTGTGCATTTTCTTATGTATAAATGACACTTAAAAATGCAAATCAAAACAAAATAAGCCCAGAAAGGACTCGGGGCATGCACAACATATTTGGCAGAAAATGTGGGAGGAGACGATACGGCTAAGAGCAACTCTTTCTTGCCTCCTCCCAGGCGCGGGGTTGGAGAGAGAATCAAGAGGTAAGTGTGGTGTCCAGG
Source organism: Piliocolobus tephrosceles (assembly GCF_002776525.5). Lineage (NCBI taxonomy): Eukaryota > Metazoa > Chordata > Mammalia > Primates > Cercopithecidae > Piliocolobus > Piliocolobus tephrosceles. Next base: position 58,212,287 of record NC_045440.1, read on the forward strand.
TGGACAGGTTCTGGAGATAACAGGACAAGCAGCCCATTCCCCAGGCTATGAGCCTCAGGGAGGCCCCAAATCCTCAATAGGCTTGTAGGCTCCAATACTCAGAAGTCATGGCTTCTAGGAGAAGATGTGGTATGATGTGACCAGGTGGACTGGACATTTGTCCACCTCCCATTACACAGCAGATGCTGAATTTTGTTCACGGGTCCAAGAGAGGGCACAGATCAGGCCTGGTGGACAAATTGTGTGGATGCTTGGTCACAGGCCAGATGAGACAGTGGAAGTTTCTGTTAATAACACAAGTTGAAACTAGTGTGTAAAGATGAGAGGTCCCCTTTCCCAAAGCCTCAGAACCATGTAATTCTTGCCATCATTAAACTGTCCCTGGAACTTACTGGAATCTCAGAGGAAAGAGGGGAAGGGAACTCCAATGTGACCGAGATTAGTTGTTAATGGCCCAGGAGAGTTGGAGGTAGTAACACACAAAAATAATGTCATTTATTTTGCATAGTTGTGGTTTAAAATTTTTTTTTTAATTTGAAACAGAGTCTTGCTCTGTCACCCAGCCTGGAGTGCAGTGCCACGGTCACAGCTAACTGCGGCCTTGACCTCCTGGGCTCAAGCAATCCTCCCACAGCCTCCCAAGTAACTGAGACTGCAGGTACCCACCATCATGCCCAGCTTTTTTTTAATTATTAATTTTAGTAGAGACATGGTCTCACTATGTTGCCCAGGCTGGTCTTTAACTCCTAAGCTCAAGCAATCCTCCCACCTCAGTTTCCCAAAGTGCTAGGATTATAAGCATGGGCTACCGCACCTGGACAGCATAGTCATGTCTGATTTCTGAGAGTTGCACCACTTCACTAAATTTTATTTTACTATATTTTCAAATCATGTAATCTACAGAGAGTGTCTCTGCAATGCCCCTAAAGTGCGCTCAGAACACTACATAGCTTAATTCAATTAAACTAGAAACCTGAATGCTACAGAAAGTGTTCTGAGTTAAGAAAGAAGTGTTTCCATTAAGTATGCTTGCCATCTAAAAGTCTTGGTAGTGACATTCAACATTTCTTTTTGACATTTGCTTCAGCTCAACACAATGGTTTTATAATCTAGGACCATGGGGACTGTGTAATATTCTCCAAGATTTTCTTAATTAATAGAGGACCTTGGAACATTTGTTTAATCTACAGCAACGTCCTTTCTTTTTCTATCCCAAGCCTCTCCCAGAACTGTTGCTGAACTTGGCTTCCCAATGGAGGGCTGATGACAGGAGATGCCTGCTGGCTGTCCACTGCACCTTTGTATCCAGAGTGAAATTGAGACTTGCTAGAAAGATTTTAAAGGCATTTTGTTTAAACATAAGAGGGCATTATTAACAACTTTATGCCAGTACATTTTGGTAAAATGTATACATTCCTAGAAAAACAAGAGTTACCAAAACAGACACAAGAATAAATAGAAAATCTAAATAATGTATGCATCATTTAAAAACCTTCCTGTAAAGAATACCCCAGACCCAGATGACCTCTCAGGTGAATACTCCCAAACATTTAGAAAAGAAATGGCATCAATTTTACATAAGTCTTCCAGAAAACAGAAAAAAAAACCCTCCTCAAGATTTTTATGATGCCAGAAAAACCTGATTTCAAAATTTGATAAGAGCCTTATAAGAAAGCAAACTTAAAAAAAAAAAAAGCACTAGATGAAAAAAAAGAATGCACCATAACCAAATTGAGTTTATTCCAGGAATGCAAAGCTGGTTTATCATTGAATAATTCTTCACCACACTAATGAAATAAAAAAAGAAAATTGTAAATTATCTCAATAAATGTAGAAACCGCATGTGATAAAATGCAACACATATTCCTAAACAATTCTTAGCATGTTGATAATAGAAGAAAACTTCCTTAATTAAAAAAATCTGTTTTTAAAAATTCACAGCAAACATGTAAAGGTGAACTTTTGTAACTTTTCCCTGTAATAACAGAATAGTACAAAGACACTTGCTTGAATAGTACCTTACTTCTCAATATTTTACTTAAGGTCATAGCCAGTGCAAGAAGGTAAGAAAAAGAAATAAAAGGTATAGGGATTGTAAAGGAAGAAATAAAGCTAAAGTTACATGCATATTTCATGATTTTGTGCTTAAAATATTCAAGAGAATCTAAAGATACACTCTTAGGTTTAGTAAATAAATTTAACAAGGTTGTTTGAAGCAGTCAATTTATAAAAATCACAATTATAAGTTATATTTTCAAAGGATAACACTTAAAAATCTCATAAATTTAACAAAATAGATTTTGTTAGAAATAAATCTAACAAACAGTTTAAGAGTTCTATGCTGAAACTACAAAACATTATTAAAAATATAAAAGAAGAGCTAAATAAATGAAGAGATGTTTATGGAATAAAGGTTCATTTATCTCAAGATGTCAGTTCTCAAATTGATCTATTCCAATGCAATGCAAATCCAATAAAAAATTCCAAGTATTTTGTAAAAATGAAGAAGCTGATTCTAAAAGTTTTGTGATAATGCAAAGGGGCTAGAATAACCAAGCAATTTTGAAGAAGGACAAAATTGAAAGAATTTCTTAACTGGATACCAAGACTTTGGAAAATATTCAGTGTGGTATCGACACAGGAGAGACAAACAGATCATCAGAACAAAGCGGAAAGTCCAGAAGACAAATACACATGCACACTTAATTTATGACAAAGCGCCATAGCAGAGCAGTGGGGACAGGACAGCTTTTCAGTAAAAAACAATGAAAGTTGGTGTATACAATCAACACATTTAAGAATCAGTTCTGTAGGTGGAAGAAACCAGACACAAAAGGCCACATTTTGTATGACCCTAATTGTATGAAAACTCAAAAATAGGCAAAACCAAGATGTGGTGTTAGAAGTCAAGCTAATTGTTATGTTTGGGGAGGAGCAACAGGTAGTCATTGGGAGGGCCAGGAACACAGCTCCTGAGGTTATATGAGGAGTGGTTACATGAGTGTATTCACTTTGTAACAATTCGCCAAACTATTACATGTACTTAAGGTATGCACACATGTTATATTTTAATTTAAAGTTAAAATTTTTTTGACCTTTTCACTTTATAGCGTCATAATGTTTTATTTCGCTAGGCCTGTTTTGTTATTGTTTTTGTTTTGTTTCATTTTGGAAAGGCGATTATGTTACAGCAGGTAGGTAGTCAGGCAGACATAAGCAGGGCAGAAAAGCCTGCCCCCTCACCCAACCAGGAATGTCAGGCAACCATCAGCCGATAGGCAGTTGTTAAGCTGTCTCTCTAAAATAATAATTGGTTGCAGCCAGCACCAGGGAAAGGCAGTCTCCCAATAGACAGAAACACCTGGAAGTGATGATCACCAGCTTCCAAATAAGATCTCAGGAGTTGGACAAGTGGACTCAAGTATGCACACTAAGAGGCAAAGTGGTGGAGTTTAACTGGCATGTGACCTTCCTCTAGGAACACTTGACTGATAAGGGAGGAGAACCTCATGTGAGCATGTGTACAACTCCAGGAAACATACTGAGCATGAAACCCCCCTCCCAAGTGCTAACAAGCCACTGCACATGTGGACAGCCTGACACAAGGGAAGAATTGGGGAGAAGGGATGCAATTCCCTGGAAGTTTGTCAACGTATAAGACCCCAAGTCAAAGGTCAGACCATGCACTTCACTCTCAGGTTGCCCACTTGGCCCTCTTCCAAGTGTACTTTACTTCCTTTTACTGCTTTTTGAAAACTTTTTTTTTTTTTTTTTTTTTGAGACGGAGTCTCGCTCTGTCGCCCGGGCTGGAGTGCAGTGGCCGGATCTCAGCTCACTGCAAGCTCTGCCTCCCGGGTTCACACCATTCTCCTGCCTCAGCCTCCCGAGTAGCTGGGACTACAGGCGCTCGCCACCTCGCCAGGCTAGTTTTTTTTTTTTGTATTTTTTTAGTAGAGACGGGGTTTCACCATGTTAGCCAGGATCGTCTCGATCTCCTGACCTCGTGATCCACCCGTCTCTCGGCCTCCCAAAGTGCTGGGATTACAGGCTTGAGCCACCGGGCCCGGCCTTGAAAACTTTTTAATAAGCTTTCACTCTTTCTTTGAAACTTGCCTTGGTCTCTCACTCTGCATTATGCCCCTCAGTCAAATTCTTTTTTCTGAGGAGCAAGAATTGAGATTGCTGAAGACCCATAAAGATTTACTGCTGCTAAAAATTGTAATAGTCTCTATCTTTTAGGAGGTGAGAAATAAATATGATACGTTTCGTAAATAAGCACTTTGTTTAGTGACTGACCCATACCAGAGGCTTGATAAATATTCAGTGTTCCTAGGTGTTAAGGTCACTTAGATAGTTAGCAGTGGAATTGGAATTAAAACCCATCCAAACAAGGTATTTAAAAAACAAAATCACATGTCCTATATCACATGGCTGCTTATTAACAGGACTTGAATGAAATGCTGGATTTAAATAGCATTTGCTGTGAGTTATCATAGTCTCCATTCTCAGTTTTATATTTTGCAAGAGATCGAGTGTATTCATTCCTCCCGGTTCTCAATTCCTATGAATATACTTCGGAATCTAAAGTATTTTAGTGTATCTACCCCCACAAAAAATGAAAATAAGCCCTAAATATTCCAATCACCTCATTAGAAAACTGTTCAGAATTGTTGGCTCCATCCGGCCCCCAAAAGGGAGAACATTCAGCTTGACTTAGATTGTAACCAAGATCTCATTAATCAGCATAAAGGAAAAAAAAGTTAAAAGACATACTAACTCCCAAGAGGAATGTTTGGAAAAGCACTCAAAGATGAAACAACTGAAAAAAGTGCTGTGTGTTCATTAATTAGCACATCAACAGACTTCTGTCCAGTGGATTTGATCACAGTAAATGCACTTCTAGATGTGAATCAGCGGTTCCCGAATCTTAATGAAATCAGTCAGCAAGACTGCTGGATCCTGGGCAATAGTAAAGACAGGGCTCAGACCAGGTAAGAGTTTGAATTCATCTGAATTGGACCCTTCTAGATCTCAAACATGTTTTTGGAGGGCCCTGTTTAAAAGCAATTTGATTAAAGATGTGTTATAAGATTCATGGGCCATATAGCTTTTAATGATTTATCAACAAAGATTTAGAATCATTGGTAGAAAAGAGAGGATTATGTCTTAATCCTGTGGTTAGGGCACATGAAGAGTGTTTGTAGTGTACAGGCACCATCTCTTCTGGCTCCGGTTCAGGAGCCATCATGTCATGTTCTTTATTGTATAACGTGTCTTGGCTGGCTTGTTTCATATTTCTCATTGTAAGGAAAAAGTAGCAATGCTGTTATTGCTGGCAATGCCATGGCTCTTTAGGATCTGTTATTATTGAAACGATAGATCAACTTGCCTCTGGAGTTCTCTGATGTCATTTGTTTCATGCTGGGTGCATCATTACTCATGACACTGCATCCTCCATCCTGGCCCTGGTAAATATCGACTTCCTATGGGTCCCTAAAGGTTGTCACTGTGCTTGTTTGTGATGACCACAAATGCAAGCCTCACCCTCCATGTGCAGGAAAATGTTTTCTGGTCATCTTGAACTTATCGTCTTAGATTTTATGGTGTAATACATTCTGCATCCATGTCTTCTCTTGATTGCCTTAGGCCATGATTGCTGCATTCCTAGAATGAGATCTCTTTCAATGCTGATCTCATCCCTGCCTTTCATAAACCATCTGCAGTGGGAAGACTAGGCTAGGGAAAAAGAGTGATCCTATTCACCAAAGAGGTCCATCCCTCATCTGGCATAGCGGAAGACTGACCTATGAAAACAAAATGTCACCACATGATTGTAGGCAAGAGAAAGAGGATATCAATCAGATGGCCTGCCGACATTGTGGAGCAAAGACCTCGAAAGCCCTTGGAGGAGGTGTTGTTCTCCCTGGAGGACTGCCTGACATGTGGCATAGACCTGCAGAGAAGATAGAGTGGCCATCCTGGGTGCCAGCCACAGCAGATGCACAGGTAAAGGACTCGACTACCACTTCCTGCCATCTTTGATGCTATACAATGGAGGCTGACAGCTTCCATGCAGTTGGAACATGGAAGGGCATGAGCCAACCCATGGGCACACAGATGTGGTTCAAGAACAAGAGCTTGTCGTTGATTCTTAGCAACCCAGAGCCCTGAACTTGTCCTTTGTCCAAAGCGAGTGAGAATCAACCCAAATCAGCAGATTAGCATGGCAGAATTCTGATGAGACACCTCTTTCTGTGTGGTTTTCTTTATCCCTGCACTCAAACAACCACATGCTGTTGTAACAGCTTTGGTGTGTGTTTTCCCAAATAATTGGTGATCTCCTTAAGGTCGGAGATTGTTTCTATTTATCTTTGTATTTATAGTCCCTGTGGAGTAAGGGATACATATTTGGTGTCCAATAAAATGCCTGCTGATCAATAAGTGACTTAAGGAATGTGTGATGGGCCTGAGACTTTTTAGTAATAATTGTAAGAGTATTTACACAGACTCATTATCATTTATAACATCTAATTTAAAATGTTTCTTCTACAGTAAACATGACGTACCTTTCAGTTCTCATTATCCCTATTTGAACTGTCCTGGGTTTGGGAGTTTGCTACGTAGGGCTGCAGTCGCTTCCACAGTTTCATTCTAGATATAATGTATATAACACCATGAGGACAGTGATGGACATAATCTTAGTGTGCAACACATTTATCATGATTGTTGGGAGACTCAACTTCTAATTTCTGGTTATTGTGAGCTATTTTTCAAGGCAAACACTCCTAAAAAACAACTAAAAATGTTAAGTGAGTTGTTTTTTGACATCCTTTTAAACCCAGCATATAATGAAGCAAGCAGCATGTGTGAAAACTGTCTGAAAAACAGACAACAGACACAAACCCGGGAATACTTTCAGATCTTGAAATTACTGGACATGGACTATAAGGTAACTATGCTTACTGTGGTGAGTTGAGTCATGACCCCTGAAAGACGTCCATATTCTAATCTCTGGAACCTGTGAATATGTTAGTTTACATGGGAAAAGTGACTTTGTGGAAATGATGAAATTAATGATTTTGAGATTAGGTGGCTTATTCTGGAATATCTGAGTGGGTCCAATGTAATAACAGGGGTTCTTATAAAAGGGAAGCAAGTGGATCGGTGTCAGAGAGAAAGAAATATAAGGATGTAAGCAAAGGTCAGAGAGGAGATAAAATGTAACACTGCTGACTTTGAAAATGGAGGAAGCGGTCACAAGACTAGACATGTAGGTGGCCTCAGGAATCTCCAAAAGCAAAGGGAGTGGAATCCCCCCCAGACCCTCCAGAGGAAAGCAAGCCTTCAAATACCTTGATTTTAGCCCCGTGAAACTGATTTCAAAATCCTGACTTCAAGGACTGTAGGATAATAAATTCATGTTGTTTTAAGCCACTGAGTTTGTGGTAACTAGTTAGAGCAGTAATAAGAAACTAATAAATTTACTATGTTTTAAAAAGTAAAGATAAGCTTAAGGATAAGCTTATCTCTGAAAAGATAAAACTATAGTTAGATTTCAAAAATTTCTAAATAGTACTTCCAGAAGTTAAAAAACACAATAGCCAAAATGTAAAACTCAGTGAGTGGGTTTAATAGCCAGTTCAACACAATTGAAGAGAGAATTGATGGCCTGAAAGTTAAATCAGAAGAAATTCAGGATGCAGAATAGGAAGACAAAAAGATATACAGTAAATAAGTTAGAGAGGCTAAAGTGTGAAAGTCCAACTTAAATTTAGTCAGAGTCCAGAGGGAAAATAGTGGATAGAAAATAATCATATCTCAAGAGTTATTGGTGTCTTTCTTACTTCCCAGCTGTGTTAGTGGCTGGTCTTGGTTGGGGAGCCATCTTGTACCTAAGGCAGGAAGATGGTGACCACAAGGAAGACAACAAAGTCTCTGGAGGTGATCAACTCTGGTTATGAAAAATGGAAACTACGTGCTGGGGTACAAGCAGACTCTGAAGATGATCAGACATGGCAAAGCGAAATTCGTCATCCTCGTTAACAACTGGCCAGCTTTGAGGAAATCCAAAATAGAGTACTATGCAATGTTGGCCAAAACTAATGTCCACCACTACAGTGAAAATAGTATTGAATTAGGCACAGCATGAGAAAAATACTACAGATTATGCACAGTGGCTGTCTTTGTTCTAGATGATTCTGATTTCATTAGAAGCATGCCAAAGTAGGCTGGTGAGAAATAAACCATGCAAAATTTTTTAAAATAAAACTTGCCAGAGCTTGTTTTAAAAACATTTTAAAAAAGAGTCATTATCTGAAATTTTCTGCTACTAATGAACAATATCAAGGAGCAGATTTAAGGGTAAACTCCGTCAACCCTAGATATTTTTGGATGGCTTTATAGAGGCAGTATAGAAAAGTGGTCTAGATCAAAGTTTTTTAGTTTGTAAGACACTACTGAATTCTAGTTTTGCCACTTAGCTACATAATTTGGGGCAAGTAAATTGACCTCTCTGAGCCTCCATCTCCTGATATTAAAATAAGGATAGCATCTGATTTATTGGTTGGTTATAAGGAATAAAAATACATAAATGTGGTTAGCACAGGAACAGGTCCAAAGTAATATGAAGTACATAATTGATAATATTTTTAGTCGTGTTCAGAGTGTGTTTTCTCATAATGAGTTGAAGTCTGTTTTCTGATAACTTCCACTTGTTTGTCTTAATTCTGATTTCTGGAAAAATAAAGAACAGGTCTACTTTCTATGATATCTATACATTCACTCTCCAGCTTTTTGAAGCTTGTCAACTGCAGAAGAGCAGGGAATAAGGTAAGTGGCCAGGTAAACATCAAGGCTCCCTGACACTGGCCATGATAAGCCAGTAGTTCATATGGTGGGAACAATTTTCTTGGCAATAAGAAGCCTCTCAAAGACTCCTAGGGGTCTTAGAATCCTAGAGTATCAGAGCAGCAGTGGAGTATTAGATTACAGCATCCTCATTCTGCAGGTGAAGAATAGGAGGCCCAGGGAGTGGAGATGGCTGAGCTAAACTCAACTGGTGGCCAAGCCATGAAGGAGCCTCTGAGATATTGAAATACTATGGACCCTTGGAGATAAAAATTTGATTTCCTTCTCATTTGGAAGAAATAATTTGAGAAATTCTCTATCATAATTGAATTAAATCAAAAAGAATTATCTTCCAATGGAAGCAATGGAAGTGCTGTGTGATGGAAAGACTATGGGCTTTTAGAATGAGTTCTACCTTGGGCAGATAACCCTTCTGAGGCTCAGTTTTAAGTTTGGGTGGCTATATCTCCCTGACCAGGTTTGTCATAGGGATTAAATGAAACAATACATAAGGTCTAGAATAGAGTAAGAGGACAAAAAAATGACTGGTTTTTACTATGTTATTTTCCCATGAAACAAATTTACATTAAAAATGAGTAAAAAACCCAAGTGACCTCCGAACCCTAAGAAAGCAATCAAGGAGTTCAAGGTCTTTGCAAACTACTTAAGTCATGCTTTGATTTTTGAATTTCACCATTTATTTGCCAATTACATCGATTTAAAGAATAGATTCACAATTATGATTTTGAGTATTACATTATTTTTCTTTTATTTTTTTTGCTTTTATTTTATATTTTAAAATATTTTTTAGTTTCGATTTTTGTAGGTACATAATGGGTATGTATGTAGTACATGAGATGTTTTCATACAGGCAGGCAATGTGTAATAATCACATCCTGGAAAACGGGGTATCCATCCCCTCAAGCATTTATCCTTTGTGTTACAAACAATTCAGTTATACTCTTTTAGTTCATTCCTTATTTTAGGTAGATGTTAAAATAATAGAAAATGCCTGAAAAAGCATTCACAAATCATTGTACAGTGATATAAATTTTATACTTATAAAACTCAGATATGTAAAAATCAAACTTTATTTTTACATATCTGGATTAAACTTAACTCTTGAAGTCCCTCATTTACATTCAATAATGGAAAATTTAATTTTGCTAATTCAGGATAAACTCAGATCACTTCCAATTTAAAATTTAGATAAATAATTAAGTCATCCTGATTTACTCCCTCTCATCCCCTGGTTAGTTCCAGAGAGCTGAACACATGTGACCCAGGGGAGAGGGTGTCTGGTCCTGATCATTCTCTGTCCACATGGTCTCTGCTGAGATGTTTCTTGTCTCATCTGGTCCTTGTGTGTAGAAGGGCATCTACTGCCAATGCCCATGGTTCTAACAGGTTGTCAGGTGCCAGGCCCATGCGTTCTGGGTTATCCTCACTGACCACGCTGTCCCTCTGAGTTCACTGGCCCTCCCTCCCCTTCTGTGCTCCTCTAGTGGCCCTCAAGGATTTTGGTGCTCCCCACACCATGCTGGCTTGTGCAGGATACTGGGAGGCTTCCATGGGCCCCCTTAAATGCTGTTTCTTCTCCTGCTTTTCTCTTTTCTTTATATTTTAAACAGGTACGTGGGTGATTGTTACACTTACCAGATTTCCTCAGTCACCACTCACTCCTTTCTCCTTCTGGCATGCCTTCTTCACTATAGATGTTAGAAGATAAAGATTACATTTCTCTTTAGTCTAAATTAATTTAGACTAAATTATTTATCTAAATTTTAAATTGGAAGTGATCTGAGTTTATCCTGAATTAGCAAAATTAAATTTTCCATTATTGAATGTAAATGAGGGACTTCAAGAGTTAAGTTTAATCCAGATATGTAAAAATAAAGTTTAATTTTTACATATCTGAGTTTTATGAGTATAAAATTTATATCGCTATACAATGATTTGTGAATGCTTTTTCAGGTCACAAACTTAGTGGCTTAGGACAATACTCATTTACTATCTCATGGATTCTGTAGGTCAGAAGGCTGGGAGGTCTTGATGGGTTCTCTGCTCAGGGTCCTACAAGGCCCACATCAAGGTTTGAGAGCCAGGCTCTGCTCTTGTATGGAGGGTCTACAGAATAACCTGCTTCTGTGTTCATTCAGATTATCATTGTTGGCAGGATCCACTTCCTCGAGATGGTAGGACTGGGGTCCCTGCTTTCTCACTGGCTTGATCTGTTAGGCAAAGCTACTCTACTCCTGGAGGCTGCATGCATTCCTCCTCATGTCAACTCTTCCATCTCCAAAGCAGCAATAGTGTGCTGAATCCTTCTCTTGCTTGAAATCTCTGACTTGCCCTCATGGTATGAGCCAGAGAAAACTCTCTGCTTTTAATGGGCTCAAGTGATTCATTTGAAACTGCTCAGATCATCTCCTTTTTGAGTAACTCAAAGTCAACTGATGAGTAACGTTAATAACAACTGAAAAATCCCCTGTGCCATGTAATGGAATCATGGATTTGATATTTTATCATACTCACACTCCTAGGATTAGAGTGAGAAATCTTATGCAGTCGTCTTAGGCTCCTGTCCACCACACAGGCCATCCTACCCCTGCAAGACTTGAAACAAAGAAGGATCAACATGAAGTGGTGACTGAGCATGTGAGGAAATGGGACCCTCTGATAAAAGCGAGGTGGCGGGAACATTGAATTCTTCTGGTGTTGGCTGTGGAAGCAGCAGTTTCTGATCAAGGTAGAAGCAGCATGGCCCTGGGGGGGCCCCATTAGGTCCATTTTTTTTTTTTAGTGTGGGTCTGAGGATTTTTCTCAGAACCTAATTTTATAATCCGTTTCTCTGGTCCTCCCAGTGATTCTGTCAGTTATCTCTACACCTCTCTGTTTAGCCAGAGTGGACTCTGTTATCTGCAGATAAGAACTCTAACCAACAGAGTGGTATAATCTCTAATTCTTCATACCTGCAATATTTTTTTTTGTTCATCCCAGCTGGGTATAGGATCCTTGGAGTTGTGTTATTATTTTTCCCCATTGGTCTATATATTCTACTTCATTGTCTAACGTCGAGAGTTTAAGATGAGAATCTGAAACAAGTCTAATTCTTTGTCTTTGTAATAACATTGTTTCTGATTGGAAGCTTGGAAGACTTGATTTTTAATTGGGTGTGTCATGTTAGGATGGTGATCAATGTCTGGAAAATCCCAGTGAATACCATGATGGGATAAGAAGTTTCCTAAGTGGAAAAAGACACGAACACTTTTCTGCAGAGCTGGTCACATAAGGAGGAAATGAGGCAGTCACCTCACAGCAGGATGTGAACCCCCAGAATCCTCACAGACATGCCCAGAGCTGAAGGCCCTGCCCTCATGGAGGGGCAATCCACCGGGCACCAGGAGCCCACTTTTGCCTTTCTTAGGCTTTTTAAATGCCCTTCTGGCTCTTCCAAACTGTTCTTGAGATCTGTCTACGTACTTCAAAGACAACCAACAGGTACCAACAATGCCAGCACATTCTTGAGTATTCAGTGTGTGGTTGTTTTAATAATAATTTTAAAAATCTAGTCTCCAGGCATTCCTGGTTTTAAACCATTTTTTGGAATGATTCTTGCTCTTTGGAATATGAGAATTTTATAAGAATATGCTCAGATGTGTGTCTCATTTCTTCTATCTCTCCTGATTTAAGGGATTCTTTTAATCTTCAGATGAGATCTTTGTTTCTATTGTTTGATCATTACTCTTTTTCACCACTTGTTTTTTCACCCTCTGAAATTTGTATTTTTCCCTGTTAAGTCTGACTTTCTCCTTTGCACATCTTTCTTTTCCATTGTGATTTTCAACTCTTTGTAATTTTTGGTCTGTATTTATGTGTTTATTTTTGAGACAGAGTTTCACTCTGTTGTCCAGGTTGGAATGCAGTGGTGTGATCATCACTCACTGCAACCTCTGCCTCCTGGGTACAAGTGATTTTCTCACCTCAGCCTCCCAGGTAGCTGGGACTGCAGGTGTGCACTACCACACCCAGTGTATTTTTTTGCAGAGATGGGATCCTACTATGTTGCCCAGGCTGGTCTCAAACTCCTGGACTTGAGGGATCCACCCACCTCAGGCTCCTAGAGTGCTGGGATTATGGGCATGAGCCACCACACTCAGTTTTTGCTCTGTATTTAGAGAAGACTTTAAATCTGCCTGGTCATGATCTAGGGTGCAGGGGATATTCTCCTTGGAGTTTGATGATTGCATTCCTAAATTTGAAAATTCTTTTACTTTAATTTCCAAAAGTCATCTTGTGATTTAATTGAATTCCCAAAGTGCTTTTTGTTAAGGTGTCATTTGGCTCCTCCAAGAATTCCCTTTCAATGGAAGTCGTTTTAAATGGGCCCGTCGCTTACGCACTTGCTGAACGTTCCTGACTCTGTATGCCTCCATCTCTGAATTTGCCTGAGCTTCATCACTTCGTTTTATCAAATTCCCTTCTGAACTCTATTTTTATTTATGTATTTTGCATTCCTTGCCTTCACTCTTAGCAAGGCAAGTCATTTGCTCTTGTAAGAGGGGTTGAAGGGAGAGGTAAACCCCAGCAGTATTCTATCAGTAATTTAGTAACATGTAAGCAAGATACACTTTCATGTGCATTTCAAATCTCCACTGCTCAACTGAAGCACACAAATAAATCTCTCTCAAGGTGTGAGTCTTTATGAGGACTGGCTATTTTATCTTCATTATGTCCTGATTAATAGTGACTGAATTATCTGGGACACTTACATACAATCCTAGTCTATTAGGGGATACATCCTCCCAAAATGGGCACTTATTTAAGCTTTCAATATCTCAGTTTATAGATGCAACTTCAGTGTTTAGGGCCCAATAGCTTTTGAATTACTCTCAGATGTTTAAGGCTGCAAGGCATGGGGGACACCATTCAACAGAATCATTTTCTGAAATATGGTGGTAAAAATGAAATGGTGCTGCCTTTATGAATTGAGTTAACTGGGGCCACAATGCCAATAGTATGAGTTCTGTACAATTAGGGCTGAGAGAAATAATTTGTCTTTTTTTCCCATAGAAAAAAATATAGGCCTTTTAATGCTATATGGACCATTTTGTTCAATTCATAGGAAATTACATTGGCATACAACTGAAAAGTGGAATAATTTTCAGTATCAACCATGATCATTTGTAATATGTCAAGGTGGAAAATTGGACTCACAACCCTTGGCAAGCCTCCAGTCTGAGAGCTTTTGAAAGCAGTGCTGGAATGAGGTGATTGTGTTACTATGCTTCATGTCAGACCCATCCAGCCATTTTCTCAACTTGCTGGGCACATGAATTGGCTTATTCTGTAAATTTCATTTTGTAGTGCCATCAATACAGTGAGGGTCGGTGGAGCCAGCTGGCTTATTTAATAAATATCTGCCTTTCTGAAAGGAAAAGAATGAAGAAGCCCATTCCTTGTGTGCTTGTGAATTTCTAATGGACTGCCTATAGAAATCATCCCTAGCATGTGGCCTGAAGAGCCAGAATGAAGGGGAAATTCTCCTGCAAAAATCCCTTACCTCAGACTTAATCATCCGAAACAGTTTTTTTTTCCAACTGTAGTCTAAACCACCAGACATGTCATCACAAAGGAACAGCAATGTGACTGATGGACAGATAGTTAGAAGAAGTTACAAACTTAATTTAATGGCAAAAGGTAAAAAATTACATAGCAGTTAGATATAAGGCAGAAGCCCACCCAGCTATAAATGCGGGTTTCCCAGAACCCCAAGGGCTGGCTGACTGACAGTATCACTGCCCAACCTGCGGACTCCTGGGGTAAAGTAGCTTGTCTCTGCCATTCTTGTGAGGAAGCCACTATTTAAACTCTCATCCCCCACCTTTACCTGACTTTGGAGACTCTGTTTAGGTGTCTAACTCCTCACTAGATGAAAGGACTTGGTACAAAACACTCCCAGCACATACAGAATGTTTATATGACTGGATTAATCAAAAGTCACTTTGCACGTCTTATCATATCACTAAGCAAATCTAGAATTCAGCCCCAAGTTCATTTCTGTACTTCAGTAGAAATCATTTCTCTATTGTCAAATGACAAAATTAGAACAAAATTAACTTTAAAATCTTTTTCCTTTCTTTCTTTTTCCTTCCTTCCTCCTTTCCTCCCTTCCTCCCTTCCTTTCTCCCTCTTTCCCTCCTTCCTTCCCTTCCTCCTTTTCTTTTCTCTTTTCTTTTTTTCTTTCCTTTCCTTTTACCTTTTTCCTTCCTTCCTTCCTTCCTTCCTTCCTTCCTTCCTTCCTTCCTTCCTTCCT
>NC_045440.1:58227459-58336110 GCF_002776525.5 Piliocolobus tephrosceles
CCTTCCTTCCTTCCTTCCTTCCTTCCTTCCTTCCTTCCTTCCTTCCTCTCTTTCTTTCCTTTTTCATTCCTTCTCCCTTCCCTTTCTTTCTCTTTCAATTTCTTTCCCTTTCTCTTTATCTTCTCCTTCTCTTTCTTTTCTTTTCTTTCTTTTTTTTTAAGAAACAGAGTGTCTCTCTGTTGTCAAGGCTGGAATGCAGTGACACAAACACAGCTCACTGAAGCCTTAACTTCTTGGGCTCAAGGAATCCTCCCACCTCAGCCTCCCAAGTAGCTGGGACTACAGGAGCATGACACCACACCTGGCTAATTTTTGTATTTTTTGTTGAGATGGGACCTCACTGTGTTGCACAGACTGATGTCAGATTCTTGGGCTCAAGTGATCCGTCTCCATCCACCTCAGCCTCTCAAAGTGCTAAGTTTACAAGCATAAGCCACCATGTCCATCTAGTTTAAACATCTTGATTGGCTTTTATTTGCAATTTTATAATTGGGCAATATCTCATTCTGTAAAATAGAGTGTTCCAGTGAGTCAAACAGTGAAGGCTGTTTTATAGACAGAAAAGGGCTGAAGAAAGCAGAAACAGAGCACAAAAAGCAGATTGGTCATCGAAAAGTTATTTTCTTTATAAAGGTTAAAGCAGAGGGGACTTCCTTATCATGCTGACTAAAACTGGCCTGTTTGGGGGATTTTGCTGTTATCTTCCTCCTGAATTTTCAGAAGGATGTATAAACAACTTAGTTTCAGTTGAAAACTTCAGCATGAGTGACTCCATTTTGGTTTGGTCTGTTGTGTCTAGTGCAGGAGCTCAGTTCAAACCAAGAGCCACCTTTGAAACCACTTTTGCAAAATTATAACTAAGACAGTGAAATAGATCTGACCTAACCAACTCCATTTTGCTTCTATCCTCCAAGCTGTCCTTGTTCATTTCTGAGCACAGGCTGAACTAACTTTGGGAAGAACTTAGTTTATAGTTTAAAACAAAGACAATAACAACCTTTTCCAAAACAAACTTCCTACTTGCCTGGGCACTAGACTTCTTTTGTGGGACTAACAAATCAGCTGAAATATTAAAAATTATGGTTGAGCGGTCATATAGCTAGAGGTTACAAGATTCTGACCCTCCTCAAATTGTTTCTGGGTATAACATCACTATTGTAAAGCCTAAGATCAGTGCTTGAGATATATTGCAGACCCTGCACTTGTTGGATCAGCTGATACCACTCAGATAGATAAACTGACTCATCAGATCTTGTGGCCCCCACCCAGGAACTGACTCAGTGTAAGAGGATAGCTTTGACTCCCTATGATTTCATCTCTGATCTGACCAATCAGCACTCCTGACTCACTGGCTCCCACTCACCAAATTATCCTTAAAAACTCTGATGCCCGAACGCTTGGGGAGACTGATTTTAGTAGTAATACAACTCAAGTCTCTGCCACAGCTAGCTCTGCATGAATAACTCTTTCTCTATTGCAATCCCCCTGTTTGGATAAATTGACTCTGTCTAGGCAGCGGGCAAGCTGAATCCATTGAGCAGTTACACTATAACTCTAATTAAACACTAAGAAATCCCCTGGGGCAACATAGCAATTGCACCCTAAATGATTCAGATCATTCCAAATTGAGGGATGGGGCCTGAAGGGGCAGAAAGAGGGAAATCCCTTTCCTACCCATCATTAGGGTCATGCCCAACACCCCTATAACAAGAGAGAAGCATGAGTTTATTTGATCATAGTTTTATGTGACATGGGAGCCTTCAGGATGAGTGGCAAAAAGATACAGGGGAACTGATCTATTTTTATGCTTAAGTTCAATGAAGTATAGAGAGGCCTGTAGAAAGGTGATTGGACAAAAAGCCTGGGGTCTAATGCTAATAGGCTGAGCAGGGAAACCCAGAAAGGCCTGTCTGTTCTTCTTGGCCTTTCTGCGAAATATTCCTTCCTCTCTGGTATGGGGCAGGACCTTTCTGGAATAAGGCTCTTAATTTCTTTATGGCCAACTATCACACAGAAGGGCAAGGAGGTAGGGATTAGAGTAATGTTTTTGGGCTTTATGGCTGGTTTTGGGGGAAAGGCGTTCTGCTTTTTATGATCAACCTCTGGGAAGAGGGATTCCATTTTCTATGGTTTGCCTCAGGGGAGAATGAGGGACGAGGGACAGGAGGGCAGGAGAAGGTCAGAAACTTTGCTATTGAGGCTGCTTCTTAGGTCTCTACTTAGGGTATCATTTTCTGGGCACCAACAAGGCCAAATGTTTTTCCTTTTTCCCTTCAACATCCAGTGAAAGGGAGCTGGAGTATTGGAGCCTCTAGTTTCCATCTTTGAGACATATCCCCATTTCCTTTTCCTTGGGAAGGTCACTGTTCAGCCTCTTTTGATAAAAGCACAGGACAGACAGAGCCATCAAGATGTCAAATAGCTACAATTGCTGTGCCTGCCAAACAGTAGATAAAGCTGACTAAGAAGATGAAACCCATAGATAGCCAGCCCTTAAGACTGTAAGCCGAAAATAAATTTCTATGGCTCCCCAGCCACGTGAATGGGTCCCTCCTCTAAACTAAGGTTATTTCAAAGTTAACTTGAAAATCTAATTCAGACAATGATGAAAGAAGAGGTTGGACATGCCTCACTATACCCCTTCAGCATTAAGATCAACACAGACCATAAGTTTGATAAGAAATATTTATAATTTATTCTCTCTGAAGCCTGCTCCCAGGAGACTTCATTTGCCTGATAAACCCTTAGTCTCCACAACCCCTTATCCTAACCCAGACATTCTTTTCTACTGATAATAACTCTTTCAATCAATTGCCAATCAGAATATTTTAAAATGTACCTATGACCTAGAAGCCCCCCCACCCATTTTGAGTTGCCCCACCCTTCCGGATCGAATCAAAATAAATCTTTCATGTACTGATTGATGTATTATGTCTGTAAAGTGCATAAAAACAAACTGTACCTAGACCACCTTGGACATGTGTTTTCAGGACCTCCTGAGGCTGTGTCATGGGTGTGTCCTTAACCTTGGCAAAATAAAAAAATAAAACTTTCTAAATTGATTGAGACTTGCCTCAGATACTTTTTGGTTCACAAGGCAGAGGGGATATTACTAAATAACCTTTGAAGCTGTGACTACCAGCTCAGGTTTCAGGCAGCTGGGGCTGAACTCAGTCTAGATAGACAACTGCTGGTCACCAGACCAGTGGAGAAATGGCTCCTGTAGAAATGGAGCTTTGACTTATGGGAGAAGGATGAGCCAATAACCGACTTCAAAAGACAAGGGTATAATGACTGAACCAGGACAGTAATGTACCAGCCCCCATAATCAGGGGTGCAGGTTTTTTTACCACAGGAAGGTAGGGCAGGTGTGGTAGGCAAAGAATAGCCACCACAGGTGGGTGAGATTTTAAGCCTAGTTTTTTAGCCTGCAAAGATGGCAGGCGTCCATTTCTATGTTAATCCAATGTCACCTAGCATAGAGTGGCCTCATTATCCAAGGAATCATTATTCAAGTTGCTCCAGTTTTTGTTTAAATTAATTAATTAATTTTTGAAATGCCAACTTTTATTTTAGATGCAGGACGTACATGCGCAGATTTGTTACATGGGTATGTTGCACCCAGGTAGTGAGCATAGTACCCAATAGGTAGTTTTTAAGCACACACCCCGTTGCTTGTCTTCTCCCTCTGGTAGTCTGCAGCATCTATTTTTTCTATGCACCACAGTGTTTTAAAGACTGTACCAAGAAATGGTTTTTAGTTATATCAGGAAATATTTATTAAAGGACTAAGGAACTGACCACTTGAAAAACCGGTCCCCATTCAAATGTCATTCCACTTAATATGAGCATCTATTCTGGATATCTCTAGCTACATCTTCACAAATATCTCACAAATTATATATGAAAATATAATGCAAACACATGTAAATTGCTGGTACGATGGTATCATAAACTTTTTCAGAAGATGTGGGATCTTTATGAAGTTGATAAAGTGATTCTGGAGAATTGACTGATACCCAGTGAAGATGGACAAATGGCTGAACAAGAGCAGAAGAATGCTGCTTGACAAGAGAAGCGTTTGAATAACAAAGGATTAAGATAAACCATGGGGAAAATTTATGAAGCTTGGAGTGTTTTGGCAGACATGCCTCCTGTATTAGTCCATTTTTGCACTGATATAAAGAACTACCTGAGGCTAGGTAATTTATAAAGAGAAGAGTTTTAATTGATTCACAGTTCCACATAGTTGGAGGCCTCAGGAAATGTACAATCATGGCAGGAGGTGAAGGGGAAGCCAGGCACGTCTCACATGGCGGCAGGAGAGAGAGAGAGAGCTAGTGAGGAACTGCCAAATACTTTTAAAAGCTCAGATCTCATGAGAACTCACTCACTATCATGAGAAGAGTATGGGGGAGACTGCCCCCATGATCGAATCCCTTCCCACCATGTTCCTTCCTCAACACGTGGGGATTACAATTTGAGATGAGATTTGGGTGGGCACACAGAGCCAAACCATATCACCTCTCTTTAAGATCATTTTTTGTAAGGCAAATGGGAAGTGAAGAATATGGTTGGTAGTTATGGGGTAATAATGCCAATAAAAGCAATCAACACTTAGTTCCTTCCTTGTTCATTCTAAGAAGTAGATTGTCATCACAATGATAAATGTAAGGTATATTTTTATCTTTGAGAAAAAGCTCCAGTCAATCTTTTTTACTATTTTCAATAAAAATTTATGCCTGTTGTATTCTTCAGTTATTCTTCCCAGTATCAGTTATCTTCAGAATATGCTATTATAACGATACATATTTGTCCTTACACCTAGAATGATAAGTATTTTAAAACATTTAAACACAAGCATTGAAATTTAACTTTTTCCCTCAATTACACTTAGTCAATTTCACATTCTGTTAGCACATCCAACTCATGAATGAATTTACATAAACACTAGTAAAAAGTTTCTAGATTTTGTTCTTTATTTTCTATGTAAACTGGTGTGTCAATTGAGGTTACCAGGTGAAGTTAAATAACCTTCTAAAGGCCTGCAGTGCTGCACAATACCAGTTTTATTTCTGGCTTTGCCATTCATTAGCTGTGTGTCCTTTCACAAATTATGTTTTTTCTCTGGGCCTCAGTTTCTTCATCCACAAAGTGTGGAGCTAAAAGTAGATCAATGTTCTTAACACTGATTGGGCATTAAAGTCACCTGGGGGAGATCTATAATATGTGTTTTATTCTAAAAGCTCAGAGTGCTCTTGCCTAGATCAACTGAACAGAATCTCAGAAGTAGAGGAGTGGGATTTCCTAACACGTGCAGATTTCAAATTCCCCCAGGTGATCGTAATCCAGCTAAGAGTATAAATAACTGAACATTGTGGTTCTTAACATTCATTCCAAGTTTCTTATTATTTATTTCTCTTATAACTTGGTTTTAGTCCTAGGGATATGTATAGGTGCAAAGGAAGGGTTTAGATAACCCCATCCCATTCTGATTAGGTTTTAAGCCTTTGTCATACATAGCTTTCTAAGAAATAATGGAGTTTTGGGGGGAAAAGCACACCACCACGGTTTTTGCCACATTTTCTGGTGAACATAGCATTCTCACCTCACACGAATCCATGTTTCAGTGAAACAGGGTGCTGCTGCCTTCCCATAGAAATACCTCACAACTGCTGTGATTGAAATAAGGTGACAGACAGAAAAGGCGCAGATATGGCAACACTCTGGATTGAAATACTCTTTGGAATTTTCTTGGCCACAGAAAAGGGCTCCCATGTCACCTAACTCCTCTGGGTTGTTCAACATGGCCTGAGGACCTTCTGAACGGGGACAGCTGCCTGGCCCAGTCATGTGCAAGGCGAATGCTGATTGGGCAGTGCAATCAGCTTGACCTCTGCACCAGCCAACTCCAGGCATGTCTTCCTGTTTTCATAGTAGAGTATGCAGGTAATTAGCCTGAAACGTAGGATTCCCTTCTTTTGTCTTTTTGGAAAATGAGACTGATATTATTTCTAGAGAAATTGAAAGAACCTGAATGATAAAGATTTCACAGCAGCTGCTTATTATGATTAATTATCACAGACAGTCTTGGTGACAAAGATGCTCTCCTTGATCAAATATTAGTCAAGCTCCTCTGGGCCCTCTTACTCACTAGGCCTTGTCCTTGGGCCTTGTCTTTAGCCTGTTTGGTACAGTTTTAGCGAGAAGTCCAGACTCACAGGCCCTAGTCCTTGAGCTAAATCCCTCTCTTAATAATCAATACTTATAAATCAGAAAATATTTATAAACCCCCTGCTATGATATCTGTATTATGCTCAGAAATTATATTGTATTAGTTTGCTAGGGCCACTACAACAAAGTACCATAGACTGGGTGGCTACGATGTATATACCATATGATACACAAACGACAGAAATGTATTATCTCACTGTTCGGTAGGCTAAGAGTCTGAGATCAAGGTGTTGGCCTCTGAGGCCTCTCTATTTAGCTTGTAGATGGCTTTCTCCTTGTGTCTTCACATGGTTGTCTCTCTGGCTGTGTCTTAATCTTCTTTTCTTAAAAGAATGCTAGTCATATTGGATTAAGCCTACCTTAATGATTTTATTTTAACTTCGTTACCTATGTAAAGACCCTGTCTCCATATAAAGTCACAGTCTGGTTAAGACTTCAACATATGATTTGGGGTGGGGGTGCAATTCAGTCCATAACACAAGTGTAGCATAGAGATTTATTTGCAATTTAATGTAGGATGGAGATCTATTGATATTTGTCTACAGTTTGTTTTTGTTGCTATAGACCTCTCTGGAAGAAATTAAATTCTGTCTCCCATTCTCTTGAAGCCTGAACTCTCTTTTTCCTCAGAGGGAGAGCCCCTTGCTTGTTTTTACTATTTGAAAGAATAGAAGAGAATATTCTAGGGGACTGAGTTGGACACCCTGGAAATGATTCATCCCAGAGTTTTGTGTTTGAAAGGTTTATACTCTAAAGGGAATTAGCTATATTGCCCTAGAAGGGAAAGGACTGAAAGGCTGGGGATTAAGGATTTGTGAAGCGGATTATTTGAGGCTGGGAAGGGGAAGTATGAAGCAGGGACCTGGAACACATACAGGTAAGAGCTTTGGCTGCGGAATTTCCTGCTCCAGAGATTGATATTCGGGTCTTAACAACCTCAGCATAGCTGAGATGCCTAATTGTTCCCCAGCATCCATTCTACTTTCCTTTCTCTCTTTGTTTCTTTCCTTCCTTCCTTCCTTCTCTCTTTCTCTCTCTCTCTCTCTCTCTCTCTCTCTCTCTCTCTCTTCTGAGACAGGGATTTACTATATTGGTTTTGAAGCCCTGGGCTCAAGCAGTCCTTCTGCCTCAGTCTCCTGAGTAGCTGGGACTTCAAGGTACTTGTGTACCGCCTCCTTGGCACATTATCCTTTTCTTGCATGTAGGGACAGAACTTCTGGCAGTGTTAGCAGGGCACATGATCACTCAACTAGACTCTACAGTTCCCAGCCTCCTTGTGGTTAGGTGTGGTCACATGACCAAGCCTGAACCAATGGGATGTGAGCAGGAGTGCTCTAAACGGTTTCTGTGCTCTTGGAGACAAAGCAGTGAGATCTGGTGTTTCTCTCTCCTCCTTTCCATGGGCCAGAACATAAACATGGATGGAGATGAGTCAGTTTCAACCACGCCATGAGGAACAGTGCCTTAGGAGATGGCAGAGACACTGGAAGAATGGAACCGGAGTCATGGAATGACCTCATAGTGTAGAGCTGCTTTGCTAATCCTAGACTGCTCACCTCTGGACTGTTACTAGAGGAATAGATAAAGGTTTAAATTTTTAAAGCCACTGGGTTTTAGAATCTTTTTGTTATAAGAGCTTACCCATATCTTATATTTAGCAAGTAAGAGCTTGAGTCAAACTTCCTGTTGTGCAGAAATTTAAATCAATTATATAAGCAGATAAAGCTAAAACATCTTCCTGCTTTAAAAAAATCTGTTAAAATTGATTTTATTTTAAAACATATGAGAACCTTTAAGTAGATTATATTTCAATGAGGGACAGCATCTTTTTTTTTTTTGGACTGCTATATGAAAATCTTTTTGGCAGAGGGAGGGTTACACTTCATGTCAAAAAATTTAATACATTATGGAAAACTTGAAAATTAAAAAAAGTAAAAAGTAAAATCAACTCAGATGAACCCATCATAAATATTTTGCTATATTCTTCAAGCTTGATTCTACACACATAGAATTTTATTTTTGAAACTGGATTATCTGCATACACAAAATTGCATACTGCTTTATTCCTTGTAGCCTCATAGCATGAGTATACCATATTCCAAAATAATTAGAAATCCTTGGAAGACATGATTTTTACAGGCTTCATGATTTGTTTTCATAACTATTTTGTATTTTGTTTGATCACTGCCTTTTACTGCAACTTAGGTTGTTCCCCATTCTCTTTGCCATTATACATTGCAATGGCTGTCTATAATGGACAAGTGTCAAAGATATGCAACATCTTTGAGTGTTATCCCCATATTCGGATAATCTGGAAATTTCACACTTTCTGAGCTCTACTTTTGAAGGCAGAAGCCAGAAGATTCTCATTAACAGACTCCTTCGGACTATAGTTGCAATCCTGGGACACAGATTCAGATACACCCAGTGGCCCCTAGCCTCAGAAGAAGTGGGAGATATAAGGAGCCCATCATGCACAGTGCTGTGGGTTGTCTAGCAAGGGTAGAAGTGGCAGCACATGGTTTTCTTTTCTTTACTTTTACTTTAACTTTTTCTTTTCTTTCTTTCTTTCTTTCTTTCTTTCTTTCTTTCTTTCTTTCTTTCTTTCTTTCTTTCTTTCTTTCTTTCTTTCTTTCTTTCTTTCTTCCTTCCTTTCTTTCTTTCTTTCTTTCTTTCTTTCTTTTTTGAGACAGAGTTTCACTCTTGTCGCCCAGGCTGGAGTGCAATGGTGCAATCTCAGCTCACTGCAACCAACCTCTGCCTCCTGAGTTCAAGCAATTCTCCTGCCTCAGCCTCTCAAGTAGCTGGGATTATAGGTGCTTTCCACCATGCCCAGCTAATTTCTGTATTTTTAGTAGAAACGGGGCTTCGCCATGTTGGCCAGGATGGTCAAGAACTCCTGACTTCAGGTGATCCACCCACCTCAGCCTCCCAAAGTGCTGGGATTACAGGCATGAGCCACCACGCCAAGCCAGCACATGGATTTCAAAGACTATGGTAGAAGAACCCTGTGTGCAGACCTCATGCTACGGAATGGCAGCCATCAAATTTTGCGAGAGCAGTTTCTATGACATGAGTAAGCATTGTTCCAGGCATCAGCCACAGAGCCCAGGATTCTGTGTTTCCAGAGTTGAGCTCTCTGAGCTTTCTACTATGATGTAATAAAATAATATTCAGTTTAAATAGCCAGAGTGAATTTTGCTGAAGAGGATTTGGATAAACAGAAACTCTCATTCATTACCGATGGGAATGCAAAGTGTTGCAGCTACCTTGAAAGACCTTTTGGCAGTTTCTTTCTTTTTTTTTTCTTTTTGAGACAGAGTCTTTCTCTGTTGCCGAGGCTGGAGTGCAGTGGCATAATCTCAGCTCACTGCAACCACCGCCTCCCAGCTTCAAGTGATTCTCCTGGCTCAGCCTCCCAAGTAGCTGGAATTACAGGTGCCTGCCAACATGCCTGGCTAACTTTTTTATATTTTTAAATACAGACAGGGTTTCCCCATGTTGGCCAGGCTTGTCTCGAACTCCTGACCTCAAGTGATCCGCTCATCTCAACCTCCCAAAGTGCTGGGATTACAGGTGTGAGCCACCATGCTACTGTTAACCACAGTTTTACCTAAGGATTCACTACTCAAACTATTAGGTATTTACCCAACATGTCCACACAAAAACTTGCACATGAATGTTTGTAGCAGATTCATCTAACACTGGTAGCAACCAATGTCTTTCAGCAGGTAAACAGATAAACATATCATGGTATATTCATATAATAGAATGCTATTCTGAAATAAAAAGGAATGCATTGTCATGCCACACAAAAATATGGATGGATGTTAAAGAAATATTGTTAAATGAAAGAAGCTAGTCTGCATAAGTGATATAATATATGATTCCATTTATATTATATCCTGGAAAGGCGAAATTGTAGAGATTGTAAAGAGATCAGTGGTTGTCAAGGATTTAAGTGGGTAGTGGGAGTTTAAATACATAAAGCACAAGGGATATTTTTAGGGCATAGTTCTCCCCCACCAGGAAGTGATGGGCAGAAAGTGAGAGGTGAGACATCTGGGTGCCTTAGGCAAGACTTCGTTAGATGGTATCTGTGTGAAGCTGGTCCCTGCTTGAGACAGATGATTTGAAGTGGAGAGCAAGAGATGCCTGGCACGTATAGATGTTTGTTTGTTTGTTTGTTTGTTTTTGAAGTAATAAAAAGTTTAGAGTATGTTTTGCTTTAATCCTAGGATGCCAGGATTGAAGAACTGATGTTTCCTCTTTTGGTAATGCTGCCTCTCAGATACTTACTTAGAAACAACACCAAGATGGCAATGGATAAGCAATAGAGTGGAAATTAACGTACCATGGCATCACATATAATTTGAGAGCTTCAGTGTACCTCAGAGAACACAGAATTTCAGTGCTAAAGGACACCGTGAGCGCAATCTAGTCATAGCATCTATCTGAAACATGAATTCAATTCCCTTCTCCATGCTCCGTCTCTTCTGTCATTGACTCTTTGCTACCAGAGTTCTTTGGTGGCAAATAATTCCAAATAATAGTAACAGTTATATTCCCCATCTAATGTTAATGTTTAAATTATTTTCTAATGTCACTAGAAAACTGAGCAACTAAAATATTTAGGGTATCTTGCCAAGTAAACGTTAAACTGGACAAAATAAATTTATAATAAGATTCGTGTTTTGCTGCCAGGATAAGAAAACCAGATATATCTTCTTCTGGGGAACTAGGAGTTCGTTCTTCAATAGATGAATTTGGGGAAACATAATTCAGCCATAACACAAAGTAAGACTTATATTACAGTCTGATTCCATTTCTGATGTTTGACTGATGATGCATTTCATGTCCCGCCTCTCCTTTCTGTCCCACATCTGGGCAAGCTGATCAGAAAGCCCAGGAGCTCCCTCCTTTGGCACCAGCAGCAAGTTCAAACCACATAAGCCCCAGCCGACAGGTGGGTATCTCACCTCAGGCTCAGCCTCCAACCACAATGAAAAACCAAGCCAATCTCCCTTCCCTGATCTCTCAAGCCATTGTTGTATCTGCTTGGGAGACTGCCCTGCTCTTCCCAGAAAGCCTCCCTATGTGAGTGGCAACCCTTTTAGTATCCTCTTGGAGTGCCTGGGGTCTCATCAGTCTCAACATCCAAACCGAATTTTGCAAAGGGAAATTCCATCCTATTGCGACAGGATGACTCAGTTTACTTTTCATATATGACTAAAATAATACTTACAAAGTCAACCAAGGCAATAACATTAACATAAAACATAAAATCATTTTATTTATTTATTTTTAAAGTTGTAGAGTCCTGGACAAATATTTATTCATTTAGTTATAGGTTGGTGCAAAACAAAAACCACACTTACTTTTTCTCTGACCTAATCTTTTTATCAGTATGGGCTCACGGATTTTTTAAATTCTATGCATTCTAATCCATTGCTATCATTATTTATTTTGTTGCTCAAATTGTTCTAGGTTTGAGTTTGAATATTTTTATTTATTTTATTTTATTTATTTTATTTGAGTGAAGATCTTGCTCTGTTGTCCAGGCTATAGTGTGTGGCATGACCATAGCTCAGCATGACCTCAAACTCCCGGGCTCAAGAGATTTTCTCACCTCAACACTTGAGTAGCTGGAACTACAGGCATGTGCACCATGCCTGGTTAATTTTTTAATTAAAAAACATATATATATTTTTTGCAGGGACAGGATCTCACTATGTTGCCCAGGCTGGTCTTGAACTCTTGGACTCAAGTCATCCTTCTTCCTGGGCCTCCCAAAATGCTGGGATTACAGGCATGAGCCACTATGCCTGGCTTATATACTTTTTTTCACAGATGTCAAGCATCAATCTCTTTTTGACTAAAAATAAACATCTAAATATAATAGGAATGAAGTATTAATTTCTTTACATGATAAAGAATACATATTTAAAACTAACTCAGCATTATACTTAATGGAGAAAAGTAGCACTACTTCTCTTTTAAATATAGGAACAAAGTCACTGCATATCCTATCATCACCCTCTTTAGGAAGTGTTTGTGCAGTCATGAGTAAGGTCTTTCAGCTCTAAACATACTTTTTTAGATTCTGCTCTGTGTTGGTGGGGCTGAGACTGTAAAAAACAGCTCGGTTTTGCCAGATGGCTCCGTGGTTCTATCATTGGGAGGCATACATGGGATTGGAAGGCAGGAATTGAGAGAAGGGGGTTGGTCCTTCCTGTTTGGCTCTTTCTGTTGGTTTGCCCCAGGAATGACTTTTCCTTCCAGCAGTAGTGGTTAGTTCCACTATTCAGTTTTCTTCCTGACACACGAGGAACCAACCTCAGCACACCCATTTAGAGGTACAAATAGCAGTCAGCCTATGTCTTACCTCAAAATTCTGAGCCCCACTCTACAAGACCCCTCCCTCAAGTTCCTGAAGATAGCAGCAGCTGATGATGGTGCCCCCCCCTTAGAGGCCTAGACCCCAACTGTGTAGATTCCTTCCTCTAAGTTTCCAGTTCCAATTACCCCAGTCTCTTCTCTTTATCTCCCCAGCTTCTTCCTGCAGTTGTAATCTCTACATTACCTCAGTATTCCCTTTCTGCATTTTATACCTCTGAATGGAAACTTAACCAACTTAGGCGAACTTTGTGTTAAATTATTTCTGGGGCTTCTGTTTTCCTGACTAGACCATGGCCGATACAGCATTAAAAATGCCAGACATAGCTACTTAAGAAGAAAAATAACAACTATAAACACAGAAAGGAAAAAAACTGTCATTTCTAACACAACTCATTTAAAGACAATATATGAGGAAATGACCAAACAGAATAAATGTGCTTATAAAAGCTGCAGGATATGAAAAGTCTAAAAAATATTTTTATTCATATATATTTGATATGCAATTAGAAAATACAATGTAAAAAAGTTCAATTCACAGCAGCACAGAGAACATAAAGGGAAACAGACAACCACAACAACAACAACAACAAAAAACTCACCACGATAAACAACCACCAAAGCAGCAGCAACAATACATTCCCATCCAAACTGAGCCTGCAAATCAAAATTCTAAAACACAGATTGAAATGGCAAGAAAGTTATCCAGCAAAATTAATAATGAAAATATTTCTCATAATTTTGTCTCCTATGAACTCAATTTTATAAAACAATCCGGAGAAGTCTTTTAAAATCTTTAGCATTTGCAAAGAGATAACAAGGAATAATATTAATTTTAAAATATTTTAAAAATTATTAAATAAAAGCTTATAGAAATGATAAACAGGTTTATATTTTTAAAGTGCAAATTGAAAAACTGAATAAAAAATTAAACATACAGAATAAACTCTAGACGGACAGTGTCAAAAAGAGATTCCATGAATTGACAGGAATTACAGAGGACTTCACTTGAAATAAAGCACAGTGAAGCAAATACATAAAAATATAAAACAATAATGAATAACTGTGGAGGATAAATTGATAAGCTCAAACATACACCTCATATTGTTGTCACCTGTTGTGAGACACCTTGGTTCTTGTTTTTCTTTCGTTTAAAAGAATTTAAATAAGAGACACACAGCAAAGGAGAGGTAGCATAGTAATTTATTGTAAAAGAAAAAAATATATTTCAAAAGTTAGAATAGACAGTACACTCTGAGAGAGAGCGTTTAGGGCAGGCTGCTCGCAAGGATGAGAGAGCGTTGAAGATTGTTGAAGAAATTCTTTTCATGGGAGTTTTATATGATTATTTATAAGAAGATGGGAAGAAGTGAAACTCGTAAGCTTGTTTTGGGTGGTCTTTGGGGAGTACATGCGCAGTAGCTGTATGTGATTGTTTATACATCACATGTCTCATTAGTATCTGAAATCTCTACCCAGGAATGTTTCTTACTATTATAATGAGCAAAGGGCCAGTTTAAGGACAGGTAAAATCAATGTGTGCATGATCTCTACAGGGGAAATTTTCTACTGGATAGCTTTGTTTGGATGAACTCAATTACAATGTGAATGCTTAGGCTTATTGTGTTGACTGTACAGTCACCATGCTTGTTGTGTCTCAAGGACATTGTCCCTTCCCTGACTACCTATTCTACTCCAATTTCTCCTTAAGAGATTTTAGGGCACATAATTATATGGGAGGTTGAGGGGTTAGGTCATTTTATTCTTTTTTTTTTGGAGTTGTTTTTTGTTGAGTGGAGCCTTGTCCTTAGAGTCTGTTTTTGTCTGGTTTAACAGGATGTAAGCCATGGTATTTATGGGACTGGTGGCAAGATGTGAGATAGCTCACTAGCAGTCAAAGGTTGAAAGTCTTGTAAAACCGTCATGTAGACCTGGAATTGTTGAAAGTGAGAGAGTAAGGAATTAGCTACTATTTTAAATGAAGTTGAACCAAAAGTAAAAGTTAAAAGTATGGTGATAGCTGGCATTATTACAGGGGGTAAGGCAGATGGTAGTCATTGTTTTTAAGTTTTTATGGAAGTTTTTAAAGATTTAATTTTGTCTGCCTGGGTAATGATATTTAATTTTTTTTGATTGATGTAAAAGCAGTATTTTTAAAAAGATATAAATATGTTTCTGTCTTGTTTTGTTTTGTTTTTTGCCTGGCTGTGAGAAGATTTAAGGCTCTTTGGTTTGTAGGATTATAGCAGCCAGGGAGTCTAGCTACAGACTAGTGAGACCCTCTGCTGTTTGCCAGAAGGTCCCTGTGATTTTTTTAAGACAGTTAATGCTAGATTTTCAAGTCTCTGCTCCTCTGGTAGCTGACCCTACTAATTTTGATAGAGAGGATAGAACTAACACTAAGGAAATGAAGGGTTTTCCTTGGAGGCGGATTTTGTGATGCTGGTACATGGGGAAAGGGAGAGATGTGTCCGTCTATGTGAAAATTAGGGGGAAATGTAAACAATGGCACATCATCCCTTCCACCATGGAGGGAGTTGTCAATATGCTGAAGATTTATAACTTCCCCACATTTTTTGTGATGGTGAAATTTGTGTTGTAAAATGTTTTGTATTAAAGTGGTGAAAGTAGTGGAGTTTCTTTAAAAAAAATATTTGTGGTCTATATATGAAAGGTTTTGTGTATTTAACACAAAACCTGGTAGTGGTTATTAGGTCTATTGATGAATGGTTAAGTTGGATGGTGGCATTAATAAGTGTTTGGAATAAAGTTTTATTTTAAGGGTCCCACTACAAGGTATAGTTATATTTTGATCAGATATGTTGACAGTTCCTGGAAGATATATTGAGATTGGATGAATAAAGGCTTCACATGCGAGCTCTGCCCCATATAAGCTAGAGATTCTAGTTTATTGACAGGAAATAGAGGCCATATCAGTTTCAGGACATGATAGAGCAGGAAATTGGTTGGACGAGTAAGTTGTTATTTATTAGTTTAATTTTTGTGGAGGTATTGACTAAGATAGATGACCTAGTGACAACAGTTCAGCTACATTGACTCCTGACATTTTCTTACGAAAGTAGTGGAGCTAAATGATTATTGTAAAGGCAAAAGGGGAATAGTGCTGGAAAAGAGATAAAATAAATCTTTTTTTTTTCTTTTGGGACATTTGAATTATTGTTAGTAGTTAAGAGGAAGAACTTAAAGAACCTATGACTTGACCCCACAGTTTTTTTTCTTTTTCGTATTAACTGTTAGGCCTGATATCCCCATTCTGTGGGACAGTGAGTTTTTCTCTGGAGATGCGTTGGGATGCCAGGCCAGTCTTTTAAGGACACAGGTCTGGTATATTTTTAACTTTTTGGTCATACAAAGCCAACAAAGTTGAGTTGAGTTTAATAGACTAACGGTATAGTTATTTATTTTTCTAGTAGACATTTCAGTGTCTCTAAAAGCCATTAGAGCATGGCAGGCAAGTGACAAGAAAATGAAGATGTTATTTATTTTTCAACTTGGCTCCATTTGGGGTGGTTTTTTTTTTTTTTGAATAGAAGTTTTTGATCCCCTATGGGCTTGCAGGTATAATTAGCAGCTTTTTCTGTTTTTTTTTTTTTTTTTTAAGGTTTATTGTAAAGTTTAATTTCCATCCTGTGGACCTGACTGGCTGTTTTTTGTAGCTTTACAGTTGTTGGGGTGCCTAGTAGTACTTGTTAAGTTTTTATTTTATTTTTTTGACGAATTTAGGAAGATGTTGATCTGTTGGGGACCTTTTTCTTTTTAAGTTTTTAATAGAACCCAGTCTCCAGGCAGGATTTTGGGGTTGTGTTTTATTTGCCCAGGCAAGGGCAGCATCGTATTGTCATATTTTTAGATGGCCTGTTGTACCTAGAGTAGATTTTGAGTATATTTTATAATAGACTGAGTTTTTGGCTTGACTAGCATGTCTAAGGTAAGGAACGGTCTTTCATCAGTCATTTGAAAAGGACTAAGTTTTGCTTTTTTGGGGGTGCCACTCATTTTTATGAGGGCTATGGGTATACCAAGACTTAGAAGTTTGCTGGCACAATTTTGCCAGGGTCCGTTTTAAAGTTTCATTAATCCTTTTAACTTTGTCAGAGTCTTGTGGCCTCCACGAGGAGTGGAGATAAGATTTAATTTCTAGAGCTTGGACTATCTGTTGGGTAATAGTTGTAACAAAAGAGGAGCTGTTGTTGATCTGTAAGGCATTGGGGAGGCCAAACTGTGGTACGATTTTTTTTTTAAGTAGTGCTTTGTCCACTTCTGCAGTTTTGTTTGTGTGTTTTGGTAGGAAAAGCTTTTACTCATTGAATAAAGACGTTTCCAAAAACTAAAAGATATTTAAATCCTCAACGCGAGGGCGTCTGGGTGCAGTCAGTTTGTCAGCCCTCTTCAGGATAGGTTCCTGTCACTGGAAAAGGATTAATAAAGGAGGGGGCCTTTGTTTGGGTTTGCTCCCAGAGTTATTCGGGGAGAAAAGTTCACATATAAGGTGAATGGCTTTTGTAAGTTTGGAATTCCCAGAGCAGGAGTCTCAATAAGGGTACCCTGGGTTGTTTTTTTTTTTTTTTTTTCATTGTAAGGGTTCAGTGTCAGACCCTTTCGTGGCCTCATATAGAGGAGGACAAGCCATTAGTACAAATCCTAGAATCCAGGTTTATGATTCTCAAGTCTTGTACTGGTAGTTACATTTGGTTTGGTTTTATAGATGGTACAATAGGAGTATTATCAGGTGATTGACAGGGCAGTGGTAAATCATGCTGCAAGAATTTAGAAATCAAGGACTCTAATCTTTCGGTTTGTTTTTAATTGGGGAATATTGTTTTTTACTGGTGTACTTATTGGGTCCCATAGTTTAAAGACCTCTGGTTGAGCGGTTGAGCCTGAAGGGTTCTTCCAGGTACCCCATCCTGCTAGATGGTAGGATTTACTTGTTCTAAGATTGACACAGGTAGGTAATCTGTTGGTCCAGCAGTGAGGACCATTTGGTAACAACTGGTGCCTTTGAGTGATATAAGGGCTTCCATATTTAATAAGTGTCTGCCTAAGAGTGGTGTAGGACACCCAGGAATAAGCAAAAAAAAGTGATTTATATACTGACATGTGAGTAAGGGTGTGAAATAGTAAGAATGGGGTTGCCCATTGACTCTGGTTACAATTTGTGGAGGTTAATGGGGCAGCATGAGAAGTCAGGACAGAGTAAGAGGCCCTGGTATCAATTTTTAAAAATCAATGTTTGTCCCTGCCGGGGGAAGGGTCACCTAGAATTCCAGGTTGGTGACTGGAATGTTCTTTTTGGAGGGGGCCATCTGGATCCTAGGCTTCCTCAGTCTTGGGTCAGTGTCATCTCAAGGGAGGATGTTCCCTTTTCCTTTTGGAAACAATCCACTCCCTAGTGGCATGTTTACAGTGGCTTGTTTACAGATGAGGCATGGCCCCGGTGGGTAGCCAGGTGCACTCTAGCCCAGTGCCCAGCCTGCTTGCATTTAAAGCAGGCCCCTTGATTGTTGTCACCTCATCATTGACCAGTTTCCAAGCTTTGAGGTTCCCAGAGGTGACCTTGGGATTGCAGAATACTACTCACAGCAACAGCATGTAAGTCTGGGCCTTATTGTGCCTGTTCCTATGATGGACTCTGTCTTCCTCCTCAGCCAGATCTCTATCATTAAACACTTCAAAAGCCACTTCTTTTAGTTGAGGCATAGGTGTTTGTGGCCCTAACTGTAATTTTTGTAAATTTTTTCCTGATATCTGGGGCAGACTGACTGATAAAGTGTTGCCCCAGTAAAACTTGGCCTGCAGCAGATCTATGGTCTATGTTGGTGAACTTTTGGAAGGCCTGTATTAAGTGTCCTTGAAAGAGGGCAGGGTTTTCATCTTTTTCCTTTGTGACTTCTTTGAGCTTTTCATAGTCAACAGGATTTTTAATACATTGTCTCATTTCTGCCAGGAGGTATTGGACCATGTAGTCTCTATATTTTATTCCTCTGGACCTGCTGTAATCTCAATCTGTGTCCTGGGAGGGAACAGCAATAGCTCTTACCTCACGGGTAGCAGGCTGGTCAGCGTCCCCACTATCTGGCTAGCCAGATTCTCTGTTTTTTCTCTGGAATACAGCAAGTCGAAAGAACAACTTGTACATCATTCCAAGTTAAGTCAAAGGCCAAAGTTAGAGCCTGGAGGCCTCAGTAATGCACTGGGATTCTCTGAGAACCCTCTGAGCTTTGGCTTGCATTGGGTTAGAACATTTATTGAGAATGGAACATGTGCTCTGATGGTCTCTTCTCCATTGGGGAGTTCCCATAAAGGGAGCCATTTCTCTGGCCCTGGATGGTATGAAGTCCCACTGTGTAACTCCAGCTGGGCTATTCCCGGTTGAACTTGGCAAAGGAGGATAGAGATGAGCATAAGGAGGAAGTGAAATGAGATTAGATTCTACAGAAGGCTCTGATAGCACGGGGGATGCTGGGGACTCGGAAGGAAGTCTAGGCCTATGGAAGCCTCTGGCTGGAGCTGGCATTGGGCCGTGGGATCTAGTATCCCTTCTCCTTAAAAAAAAGAGGATCTTCTGATGGGTCTGGATGGCTTTCTGGCTTACTGGGTTTTAGCCCACAGGTGCCGCATAGAACTGGGTTCTGTTTTCAGACCATAAAGCCCTGTAATAGGGTACCTTAGACCACTTTCCCTAATTTCTGTAGAAAAGATCTAGCTATAGGTTGCTGCTGAAGTTTATGGTTTCATTCTCCAGCCATTTTTCATTGTCTGCTAACTTGTACCCAGGCCAAACAGTGTTATAAAAAAAAGAATAAGTTTTTTCTTTTCTTTCTTTCTTTTTTTTTTTTTAGCTCATCTAGCCAAAAGGTGTTCTAGTTTTTAAATATACACTCCAGGGTGTTTCAGTGAGAGTAGAAGCGGTGGCTCCCATGGTGCTGAGAGAATCCCACAATGACAGAAACATACACTGACATCTAGGAGGTCATGGGCATCCCCATGAGCCAACCTGGACCACAATGGCTTGAGGGTGTCCCCTTGAACCTCCATTAAATCAAGGCCCTAGGAGGTCATTGGCATTTTCCACGCACCGTCCTAGGTCTCACTGGCGCTGGAAGTCCTTAGGCCTGAACATAGTGGCCCCCATTGATGGGTGGGGGCCCCAGATGTCTCTCTTCCAAGCCTTTCTCTATCTCACTGGTTTGCCATTTTTGATGTCCAATTATAATACCTGGAATGCCAGGATGCAATCCCCACAAAAAGGCGTCCACGTGACTGTGCATCTTTTGTTCAGCAAATAAAACCTGTTGAAGGACAATCTGAAGGAGTTTGAAAATGCATGAAGCCTAGAGGGATGGAGTGCTTTTAACGTGTCCCTCAGAACAGAAAATATTGTGAACAGAAACCCTGAATAGAAAATAAATCAAAGTAGCCACTAGGTGGCGGGCGAGTATTGCTGGAAAGACAGCAAAGCGGCTGAGTCTAAAATGAGGCCAGAAAGATGTGAAACTAAGCAAGAAAATAACCCGAATATTGAATGTTGAGAGCAACCCATGGTGCCATGTGGTTAGTATAAATAGCACGGAAGCTGCAATTAAAAGGAGAGCAGGGCATACATTCACAGAAAGAATATAGGTGACTTAAAACTTCTCTCCCGAAACTTCACTGAAACAGCTCTGGAAAGAGCAGTGATAGTTAACCAGGTAATCTACTCATCTCGGGGAAAGGGAAACTGAAGTCAATGAAGCGGAGAAACCTCTCTCTGTGTCATGGTACCATAAATGTTGACAGCTGTTGTGAGAGACCTCAGTTCTTGTTTTTGTAGTTTGAAACAATTTAAATAAGAGACACACAGCGAAGGAGATGTAGCGTAATTTTTTGTAAAAGGAAAAAGAAAATATTTTGAAAGTTAAGCGCAGAATAGACAGTATATCCAAAAGAGAGTGAGTTTAGGGCATGCTGCTTATCAGGATGAGACAGTGCTAATTATTGCTGGAGAAACTCCCTTTATGGAAATTTTACATGATTCATAAGGAGCTCGGAAGAGGTATCACTAGTAAGTGTATTTTGGGTGGTCTTTGGGGTGCACATGCGCAGTAGCTGTAGATGCTTGTTCATATGTCACATGTCCCATTAGCATCTTAAATCTCTACCCAGGGGTGTGTTTTTCTTTATTATAATGAGCAAAAGGTCAGTGTGAGGACAGGTAAAATCAAAGTGTGCATGCTCTCAACAGGTGAAATTTTCTACTGAAGATAGCTTTCTTTGAGTGAATTCAATTACAATGTGAATACTGAGGCTTATTGTGTTGATTGTACAGTCACCACGGTTGTTGTGTCCCAAGGACATGGTCACTTCCTTGACAACCTATCCTACTCAGTATGAACTCCCAGAGAATAATGTTGAAGAACCAGCAAAGTAAATGAAACAATAGTGACTAAAATTTTTCTAAACTGAAGAAATAAGCATAACCCTTGGATTAAAAGTATACTCTGAATAATTTGCAGGCTAATTAAAAATAAATTCATCCCTTAACACACAAGAGTGAAAGTGTAGGACATTCAGGATAAAGAGAAAATCTTAGAAGTTACCTCTGATAGGTGATAATAATTAGTAACAGCAAATTTCTCATGGAGGAATAGAAGCCAGGAAACAAAGTAAGAATATCTTCAAAATGTAAACTTAGAATTAACTAAGTTGGCTAGGTGCAGTGGCTCATGTCTGTAATCCCAGCACTTTGGGAGGCTAAGGCGGGCAAATCATTTGAGGTCTAGAGTTTGAGACCAACCTGGCCAAAATGGTGAAACCCCGTCTTTACCGAAAATACAAAAATCAGCTGGGCATGGTGGCGCACCCTGTAATCCCAGCTACTTGGGTAGCTGGGGCATGAGAATTGCTTGAACCCAGGAGGCAGAGGCTGTAGTGAGCTGAGTTGGTGCCACTGCACTCCAGCCTGGATGACAGAGCGAGACCCTGTCTCAAAAAACAAAACAAAACAGAACAGAATTAACTAAGTTGACAAAAAGTGTTCACTTAGAATTTTATACCCAGTTATATAACCATTCAAAAGTGAGCTTACAATCAGGATATTTTTCAGACTATACAATTGTATGAGTAATATAAAATTCTAACATTCATAGTAGAAACACAACCTCTGAGAGAAAAGGATGGACTATAAGAAGCAAATGTGAGCAAAGAAAGTGATGATTTTGATAAATTCAATTAATTTGAAAAGATAGTGATAACTATTTTTGTAAAACAACGTAAAAAATGACAAAGTGAATGCAGGGTTTTATTGGGCAATTAAAGTATGCTAAGGTCTTTACCATATTCTTAAGGAAGAGAGACATTCTAAATAACGGTATATTGTATTAGAGAAATTCATAATTGTTTATGTTGAAAATTAAGCACAATGATGAAAAGAATAGAAATGGAATCTACAACATCAATACAGTAGAGAAAAAGATAAGGGGATTTTAAAAAATAGAAGGTAGTAAAGAAGGTAGAATAGGAGGTAGTAAAGAAGAATAAAAATGAAGCTAAGAAAAATGAGAAATGGAAATCCAGACCTCTGAGAAGGAGCACTGCTCAGCTGGTACTGGGATCTTTGAGCTTGGGATGGGGTTGAGAAAAGAAAATAGAGCTGTTTCTACAAGCAAACTGGACCCAGATAATTCAGAAAGGAACTATTGCTGCTACGGTGAGGAACTATTGTTGAAATAACATTCACAGGAACAGAAAGCTGGCAGGAAGTCACACAGGAAGTAGATAGAAAGTCATAGGAAGGAAGTTGGAAGAAAAAAATCCCTTTTTCCTTTCCAGATTTGTAGACCTTCCCAAGTACCCTTACTGACAGAAGCAAACATGGAGCTGTTGGCAAAGCAGAAATGTGATTTGCAGAGTTTGAGCCCTGGTGTCACAAAGCAGAGTGTAAAAGGGTGAGTTTCAAGCTAATAGATAATAACTCAACGACTGGCACACATATTTCTTCATTCTGCTTTTCCAGCACTGTTCAATAAATTATTATCTTCCCTCTGTGTGTGTGTGTGTTTAAGGTAAATAACAACTTACAAGCAGAAGTCATGCAGACCTTACTGAAAATAACCATAACATAATCTTGCATCTAAAGACTTTCCTAGCTCTTCCTGTATAGTTCTCTGCTGAACTTGCATACACACCAGGTTAATTTATAGTTGGAGAAAACTCTTATAACTCTTAAAGCCCCCTAACTCTCTCTCCAACTTCCAAGTACATAGGGGTTATATCAACATGCTGGGATGCTGTAGAGACATTAAAATGACAAACGTGCTGACTAATGTCAATATATGGACATGGTAATATAAAATTTAAAAATTAAAAAACAGCCCAGAAGACAACATCCTAGGGGTACTTTTATATAACAATATAAAGTTTATAGATATACATGAAAAGATTGGAAATAAAATTGGAACAATGTGAATTAAATTGAAATAAGTCATTGTACCTCACTGTTCCATTTTTTTCTTTCTGTAAAATTGTGCAAGTTCATAATTTTTTAAAAGAAAAAATGAGAAAATTTGCTCATTTGTGTTTCCCAAACTGCTTCTCTGTCAGATCTGTGTCCATGTCAATGTTTTTTTTGTATCTTCTTTGAACAAATAAAATAATGTTGGTTTTGTCTGACCTATAACCCCAGCTTTTTAAACACTTTATGCTTTTATAGCTGTTTATTATAATATTCATAGACTGAGTAGAGTTCACCCTCTGAATTAATTTTCAAAATAAGATCAATATGTGCAATTAAAGAAAATTCACGCCGGGCGCGGTGGCTCAAGCCTGTAATCCCAGCACTTTGGGAGGCCGAGACGGGCGGATCACGAGGTCAGGAGTTCGAGACCATCCTGGCTAACACGGTGAAACCCTGTCTCTACTAAAAAAAACAAAAAGTTAGCCTGGCGAGGTGGCTGGTGCCTGTAGTCCCAGCTACTCGGGAGGCTGAGGCAGGAGAATGGCGTAAACCCGGGAGGCGGAGCTTGCAGTGAGCTGAGATCCGGCCACTGCACTCCAGCCTGGGCGACAGAGCCAGACTAAAAAAAAAAAAAAAAAAAAAAAAAAAAGAAAATTCACTATAAAAACTATTACTATCTATCATATAATGTATTGTTGGACCCCTCGGACCCCTTGTTTTTTAAAAGTAATAACATGCCTGACTTTGTCCTGCTTTGTGCAGAATGAGACATGATGAACGTATTTTGTGTGCTGACAATAAAACACAGTGGAGGGGAAAAGGAAAAAGCTGCTCCTGTGAAAATGCTTTCCTTTAGTAGGAAGCTCTTCATCCCTGGTTAAAGAGGCACAGAGAAAACACAGTCATGAAAACATATTTCTTCTTTTAGGCACAAACATGCCTTTGGCACTGATCAAGGTAGCCCCCAAGGATGAGGGCTGGGGCAAAGGACTATTACATTAGAATGATCTCAATTTCTCCTTTACTGTCTCAAGGCCATCTAGTAAATGTTCTTGCAACTACACCCTCTGTCTCCTCATCATTCCTGTTGTTCTTCTCTTTATTTTTTCAATCCATCTTACAGGAAGGTTATTCTAAAAGTTCAATTCAATATCACCACTATATATAAGGTAATTACCATGTGAAAGATATACCAAAATCTCTAAAAATAATTTATTTTCCCTGTTAAGTTAGCTTGAGCGCAGCCAATGAAATCCTAATGTACATGCTTATTTCTTGTAAAACAAAGTTCAAACTTGTAAGAACTGTGTTCAGACAACTCCATAACCTGGCCTTCATTCACCTTCTGTATCTTATTGCTTATTGGTTCTTAATCAAAACCTTTCTCCAAGCAGCGTTCTGTCTTCTGCATTTGAAAACCTACCTGGCTCATTCTCCTACCAACCACACCTTCGCTCACTTCAATCTCACCTCCAGTGCTTTCTATAAACCCCAGCCGTCTTTCAAACTCATTTATTTTAAAGCTCTTTCATAGCAGAGACTACTCTTTGGATTATCTGTAGCATTTTTTGTTTGTTCAATTGACTTGGCATTTGTCATACACACTCATGAATCATTTATTGCTTTTTCTCTCTGTGTATGAATAAAACTAAGATCCATGGGTTCAGAAATCACATCTTTTGCTTGTTTTCTAAAAGAGAAGCAAAACAAACACCTTCTCATTCACTACTGATGCCATGCGACTGCCAAAATTCATGCCCAAATAGGAGATTATTCTTTTTCCCTAGGCAATGAAGTATAATCCTTACACTTATTCACTAAATCTGTGTTTATTGAGTGCATTTTAAGTGCCAGGTACTGGAGACACATATACACAAATAGCTCTGCCCTTGTAGGCGTCACAGCCGACTGTGGCACAAACAAGTCATCTGCAGCCTAGACCAGAGCCCATATGGTATGGAACATGGTCCCTCAGGTAAGAGAAGGTGAGAGTACTGAGCTGACAAAGCAGGAGAGCATTTGAGAGTCAAGTGTCTTCAGTTGCAGGTGTTTTGTGAAACCAACAAGTCTTCACACCTGTTGACACTTTAGAGGGGATAAACAGCATTGCTTCAGAACGCTTCCTTCTAGAATTTGAGTTCAGCTGAGATAGAGACACAGAATCCAGCCTGATGGAAATACCAGCTTGATTGCTGTGAAACACCAGGATGAGCTTGTGGCCTAGATTTGTGGCAAGTGGGAACACTATTATTCCCCTGAAATAAACTCACCCCACCAGCAGCTGGCCTCGCCCGCAGACAGCATTAGCCCAGCTAAGCTCATGGGCTACCCGGAAGCAAACCGGGACCTAAGGCAAATCAGCCTTCACACCAGGTGAGAATTTTGAGAGAAACAGAAAAGATAATTCAGAGTTCCCACACTCTGCTTCTGGAAACCCTTGATGCATAAAGTTATCTCCGTGTTCCTCTCTGGGACTCTGGGAGTCACAGAAGCAATGTCTGTCAACACACTGCCCTCTGGGAAGGCATCTGGGAGAAACTTTTGAGGGGCAATGTCACAGGAAATGCAAAAATGACTTGGTTTTAAATGCCGTTTCTGTCATTTATGTAGTGTAAAACTCGAAATAATTTTACTGAGTGTCATTTTCCTCTTCTGTAAAATGAAAATTTTTACCTCACAAGGTTTTCATTGAAAATGCATATGGTATATTATAGACCCTCAAGAAATGTTTCTAAAATATTTATTCTAAATTTGACTTTTGGGTCTCTAACTTTTCTCCTAATTAAGTAAATAATTTCTTATCTAGTAACAAAAATATAAAAGCAATAATTTACTACAAAAGGGATACTTTAGAGATGAGTTGACACTATGTATATATGTTCAAGCTTAGAGGAAAGAGTGAAAACATCTCTTTTTGTTTAATTTCTCCTCAGCACCTGACAAAATACTAGAATTTGGAAGTAGTTGGGATGAGGACAGTTGATAGAAAATACATTTAAAATTATGGAAGTGCACAGGCCTTATGTATGGATTTTTCCAAATTTCATCCTGTAATACTGAGTATTTTAGAGATCTCAGATACATCAACTCTGTGTAGCATCAGAGGGATGGATACTCCTTATAACACATAGACATGCACTTGCAATGCCACCCTGTCCTTCTCTGACATGGAGCTCCAAGGGTAGGGTCATTCTATGTGTGCCCACCCTCTTGTGTTAATTACTGTGATGAATTGTACTGACCTAACAGGTGACATTCCTTTAATTTTTCTTCCTATAGCAAAATGTAAAACTACTCATTAAGAACAAGGAGTATTTGTGAAGAGAACTTAATATGTATTTTAAAATATTCAACGAGATACTTATAATACCATTTTAATAAGCAAATTCTAAATAAAAAATATCACTTTAAATTCAGGTAAATAAGGCAGCATGAAAACAATAAGTAAAGAAAGATGATTTCAAAATCAGAAAAAAGACATTCCAGCAAAAAATAAAATCAAATTGGCTTAAAGCCAGCTAGTCATCTTGACTACCCTTTGCTAGAGTTTCCATTTGCTATACAGTAGCTCTGTTCTTCTTATTGTTGGTGTGATTTTTTTCCAGGGCATCACAAATTTGTGATTTGCAATAGAAAAGACATGAAATCAACCCAGGTGCCCATCAGCAATGGACTACATAAAGAAAATGTGGTACATATACACCATGGAATACTAAGCAGTCATAAAAAAAGAACAAAATCATATCCTTTGCAGCAACACAGATACAGCTAAAGGTCATTATCCAAAGTAAACTAATGCAGAGACAGAAAATCAAATACCATATGTTCTTCTGTAGAAGTAGGAGCTGAACATTGGGTACACATGGACATAAATATGGAAACAATAGACATTGGAGAATATTATAGTGGGAAGGTGAGAGGGTTGAAAAACTCTGCTGGGTTCTATGCTCACCCACTGGGTGATGGGTTCAATCATACTCCCAACTCCAGCATCACGCAATCTACCTGTGTAACAAACCTGTACGTGGACCCCCTGAATCCAAAGTAGTAGATAAAAAATGAAATAAAATAAAATTGGTGATCTGATGGTTGAAAAATTAACAGCATAAGATTTTATTTTGGCCTTGAGCAGTGGCTCACGCCTGTAATCCTAACATTTTGGGAGGTCCAGACAGGCAGATCACTTGACCCTACGCATTCGAGGTCAACCTGGGCAACATGGCAAAACCTCATCTCTACCTATATATACATATATAAAATCTCTACCAATATATATCTCTACCTATATATATATACACACACATATATCTACACTATATATGTATATATACACAAAAAATTAGCCGGAAGTGATGGCGTGCATCAGGAGTCCCAGCTACTTGGGGGACTGAGATAGGAGGATTGTTTCAACCTGGAAGGTGGAGGTTGCAGTGAGCTGAGATTAGGCCATTGCACTCCAGCCTGGGCAACAGAGAGAGACCCCTGTCTCAAAAAACACATTATTTTACTCAACAATCTCTATTGACCATCATGTGACCTCATTTAACCACAAAGAAGTTAAACTCAAAAGCAGGAAACAGACATACAAATAGGGGACTACCCAGCAAGAAACAGAATCCTGGCATCGTTTCCATTTTTTGAGGCTTTTGTTTTTTGAGACATATTTGGTTTTCTATTCCTGCATTTGCTAAAGATAATAGCCTCCAGATCCATCCATGCTCTCCCAAAAGACATAATCTCATTCTTTTTCATGGCTGCATAGTATTCCATGATGTATGTGTACCACATTTTTATAATCCAGTCTATCATTGACAGCATTTAGGTTGCTTCTATGTCTTTGCTATTGTGAATAGCATTGCAATGAACATTTCCGTGCATGTGTCTTTATGACAGAATAAGCTATATTCCTCCGGGTATTTACTCAGTAAAAGAATTGCTGGTTCAAATGGTAATTCTGTTTTTAGCTCTTTGAGGAATCGCCACACTGCTTTCCACAATGACTAAAGTAATTTACACTCCCGCCAACATTGTATAAATGTTTTCTTTTCTCTGCAACTTTGCCAGCCTCTGTTATTTTTTGACTTTTTGAAAATAGCCATTCTGACTTGTGTGAGAAGGTATTTCATTGTGGTTTTGGATGGCATTTTTCTAATTATCAGTGATACTGAGGTTTTTTCATATACTTGTTAGCTGCATGCATGTTTTCATTTGAAAAGTACCTGTTCATGTTCTTTGCCCACTTTTTAATGTTGTTTTTTGTTTTTCTCTTGTTAATTTGTTTAAGTTCCTCATAGATGCTGAATATTAGACCTTTGTCAGTTGCATAGTTTGCAAATACTTTCTGACTGGAGTACTTTGGGTCTTTGTTTATATGGGTCAAAAGAAATGAAGAGACAAGATGAACATCTGACTAATTCAGGGAACATTATTGTCCCCTAATGCTGCTTTCAAAGGAAAAGCAAGAGGCTTGAGCCTGAATTAGGAGAGATGGTTGTGGAGTAATACAACTATGCACTGGCCTACACAAACAGTTGTCATTCTGACCATAGCATATCTCATGTCTCTGCCTAGCTGCCTGGCTGCTATTGTGATGTGGAATCCCAAAGCCACACCATGTCTCCCCACTCACAGATTGGACCCTCACCCACACATCTCTTCTCACTCAC
Source organism: Piliocolobus tephrosceles (assembly GCF_002776525.5). Taxonomy (NCBI): domain Eukaryota; kingdom Metazoa; phylum Chordata; class Mammalia; order Primates; family Cercopithecidae; genus Piliocolobus; species Piliocolobus tephrosceles. The sequence goes on from NC_045440.1 coordinate 58,256,212, forward strand.
AAAGAGCCAGGTGGCCCAGCAGGTGGCATCACCAGGATCTCCAGCCTATGGGGGAAGAGGGACAACTCTGACTGTGTTTGACTGGATTTGAATAATGTCTCTAGGACATGTGGCCATAGCTGCTTCATGGCTAAATTTCAGTTTCTAAACTATAAAATGAGGAAAACCATAATCCTAGCCACCTTACCAAGTGGAGATGATAAACCATAAATTGCGTAGCTCGTAGTAAGTGTTTTCTCAAAGGTAGAAGTTTGTGGTGACATTCCCACAACTAGTTTGAACATTCGCTGATGATTCTTGCCTAAATCAATTATTTGTATATAGTTGCAAAATGATAATTTTCCATGTCCACCATTCTCCCTAAACTTATTAATTACATTAGAAGACCTTTCTCTTCTCTCTTATGTACTTATTTCTTTTGTTTAATCAGTAGGGACTAACAGATTCTTATTTTACCCAATGGTTTGTAATCCATTACTAACATTAGTGATCTTGATGCTCAACTTTTCCTAGCCTTTGATCAGGAAAAATTCCTTCAAGCTTTTCCTCATGTCCTTTTAACATGTCCCTAGCATTTCGTTTCCTTCCTTTCTTTCTTTCTTTCTTTCTTTCTTTCTTTCTTTCTTTCTTTCTTTCTTTCTTTCTTTCTTTCTTTCAGCACTTGTTATGGCATAACAAAGTGTTTAGGGCTTGTATTGCATTTTCCCTACCCTAGCCTTTTTTTTTTTCTTTTTTCTTTCTTTCTTTCTTTTCTTTTCTTTTCTTTTCTTTTTTTTTTTTTTTTGAGAAGTCCTGCTTCTTTTCAGTGGAAGACAGTATATAGACATCTGGACACTAGATGTGTTTATTGCTTTTTGGTGTCATTGTTTTTAGGTCCTTTCAGCAGAAAAACTGGAGAATACACACACGTACTCACAAGTGTAACTATGTCTATAATATTATTTGAAAACCATGCATTCAAGCTAATACCACCAATTCCAATTCAGTGTCACAGGGTTCTTCTTAGCCTTTTGCCATTATGTATTTGTATGTCTCTTTTCAACATCGTCAATACATGTACTCATTGCTAACTCCTACAATACATAGGAAGTTGTTCAGAATTGCTAACCCACAACACTGCTAAAACAAACCCTACTAAATAGAGTTCAAGATTTGCCCACAATCAGTGTTTTTCTTATAGTCAAAATTTCTTTTCAAAAAACTCTTCAGAGTGAATTTATTTTTTAAAAACAAAGTTATTTGTGTTAGTTTCCCTCCTCTTCACTGTGGTCATGCTCTCCATTTTAAATACACTTACATTTATTTGTTTCATTTGTGTTACCTTTTAGGACTTGCCCCCTTCAATTTTATTTAATTTAATTCATTTAATTTTATTTAATTTTGGAGTATGTAAACATTAATGGGTTCAAAAAGTCCATACTATACAAATATATACTCAAACATTTGACTTTTCCTTCCCTATCCCTTCCACTCAATTCCCGTATATCTCTACAGGCAACCAATCTCATCTGTTTCAGTTTTATCTGTCCTGTGTTTCTTTTTACAAAAATAGGCTAATGGAGCCATACAGAGATATAGATATCTATATCTATATCTAACCTCTATATCTTTTATGTCTTTCATGCACAAAATATATACATATATACTCTTCTGTCCTTTTATTATTATTATCCTTAACAATATGTCCTAGAAATGACTTTATATCAGTTTGTAGATATCTTCCTTATTCTTTTTTTTATAGCTGCATAGTGCTCCATTGTGTGCATATACTATCACATAGAGTTTTTGTGGATTTTTACATCTCATTTTATCCTAGCAATACTCTGTGAAGTAGGAGAATGTGTGTTGTTATACTCATTTCATATTTGAGAAAAATAGATTCAGGGAGTTAACACAGATGGGTATTGACAGAGCAGGATCTGAGACTGGGTCTTAAGTTTGAGGCCAGCCCTCCCCTGATCATGCTGTGCTATTAGTCTTTTTTTTCCATTAACTTTTATTTTAAGTTCTAGGGGACATGTGCAGGATGTGCAGGTTTGTTACATGGGTAAATGTGTGCCATGGTGATTTGCTGCACCTGTCAACCCATCACCTAGGTATTAAGCCCCATATGCATTAGCTCTTTATCCTGTTGCTCTTTCTGCCCCCACCCTTCTGACCAGCCCCAGCACATGTTGTGTCCCTTAGATCTAAACCATCTATGTCTTAGGATAACTCAGTCTTTGTGGGCTAGTCTGGAACAGTGACCACTACTTATAACCTGTCTCTATGTTTAATGGTAATAATAATAATAATAATAATAATAATAATAATAATAATGTATTCTGAGTTCTGAACAATCACTTTAAAACAAAATTTTGTAAAGTAATCTACATCAGGGTCCTGAGTGTGCTTAAAGTTGGTAACTTGGGAAGAGTTAATAAAGGACCTTGTTGCAGGGAAGTAGAAACTAGAACAATAATGAGACACTCTCTCATGGTCATCTGACCGACCAAATTTAGTAAGCCCAACTAAACCAACTGTTGGAGAAGATATAAAGAAACAGAAATGCTTATAGACTATTGGTATGCATTTAGTCAATCACTTTGGAGAACAATTTGGTAATAGTCTATACATTTACAGTTATACACAGCTTTAATGTAATAATTAGCATATAATGGGTTTATTAGTGCTTTTTAAAATGAATTAATATATATTTTTAAATTTTCTCAGTTTTTATATATAATATGATAAATATTGATAGCTGTAAGACACATATACAAATCTCGTTATGGTCCTAAATAAATTTTAGAAGTGTAGAGGGGTCCTGAGACAAAAATGTGTGCAAACTGCTGCCCTAGAGAAACGCAGGAATATGTACATAAGGAGAATTGTTTAAAAACGGTCAGACTGTTAGTGATTGAGGAAATGCAGACACAAATGTCCATCATGGGAGCATGACAAATTTAGTGCTGTATATTCACACAATGGAACTTCATCTAGAAACCAAAATGGAACAACTTGGATAAATCTCAAAATCTGTTGCATGAACAAAACAAGTCACCTTGAATGTAGCATAGAGTATGACACATTTTCTTTTTTTTTTTCCTGCCTAGGCTGGGGTGCAATGGCAATCACAACTCACTGCAACCTCCACCTCCCAGGTTCAAGCAAGCCTCCCACCTCAGCCATGTAAGCAGCTGGGATTACAGTTCCCACCACCACATCCAGCTAATTTATGTATTTTTTGTAGAGACAGGGTTTTACTATGTTGGCCAGGCTGGTCTCGAACATGGGGCCTCAAGTGATCTGCCCACCTTGGCCTCCAAATGTGCTGAGGTTACAGACATGGCCACCATGCCCAGCTGACACATTTTCTTTAACTTAAAAAAAAATTGCAAAACAATTGCATGCATTGTGGATACATCCATGCATGTGCAATGAAAGCCTGAATACATTCCTGGGAATTATGTATTTCAACTTCAAAATAGATAGTTTCAACTTTATTATATGATGTTTTAAAGAAGATATATGTGAGGCAAATATGTGAAAGTAATGGGATTTTGTGGGGTTACAAAGGTAATGGCTACTATTCTTTCTGGTTTTTGTTTGTCTGTTTGTTTTGAGAAAGGGTTTCTCTCTGTCACCCTGGCTGGAGTGCAGTGGCATGATCACTGCTCATTGCAACCTCTACCTTCTGGGCTCAAGCAATCCTTGGATCTCAGCCTCAATCCCTCAAGAAACTAGGACTCCAGAAGCACACCACCACACCTGGTCAATTTTTGTATTTTTTTTGCAGAGACAGCCTCTCCATGTTTCCCAAGCTAGTCTTGAACTCTTGAACTCAAGAGATCCGCCTGCGTTGGCCTCCCAAAGTGCTGGGATTACAGGTGGGAGCCACCGCACCTGGCTTGGTTACCATGCTTTTCTATGTATTTGAAGTACAGAAAAGGAAGGAAGGAGGAAATCTAGGCTATTTAGATAATTATTGGAAATGGGATAATTATCGTGACAGATTATCAAAAATCACTCAAAGCAAGAAGAAAGAGCATGCAATAATGTGAAATTATACCTTGGAAGATATTTTAGGTTCTTTGAGAAGAAAGGAAGATGGCTGAGGTGTATTTATGAAAAACTCAGAAGAAGGAAATGAATGTTATTGAATATTTCTTACATGGTTGACACTATCTCACACAATGTTTAACTGAACCTGTAAAACAACACAGCAAGGTGTAATACATAGCGTTTGGCATAATAATACATTATCACAAATTTACAGATGAGCAAATCAGAGCTCAGGATAGTGGCTCAGGGTAAGTGCTCAGGATAGTGGCTCAGGGTAAGTACACAGAGGAAGCCCACTTTGAGCCCAAGTCTTCTTGACTGGGGAGCTCTGCACTATGCAATTCTCTGTGTGCTTCCCAAGGAGTAGGGAACACAAAAAGAGATTGGAAGAGAGAGCATTTCTCTCTCTTTAATGGTAATTTGTATTTATAGTAACTAACCAAGGGGTTCAAAAAATTCTAGGGCTATCATAAATTAAATATCATAAATTATTCTGACTGTATATGAGAAACTTTAAGAAAACTGAAGTATCATAATGGTCAAGCATTTTCCCCTTGCTTAGAACATTAGTTGCAAAGTGTGGAATATAATTCTGTTTTTGTTTTGTGGAATAAAATAATCACATGGATTACATCTGCCTTTTAGGGGAATCTAGATATATTTTAAAATCCTAATTCATTTCATTTTGCACAAATTAATGAATGAAAAGGACATTTTTGAGCACTTTTCTGTGCTATGCTATACCCCTTTTTATACATGATCTCATCCAATCGTCACAGCAAGTGTGTAAGGGTTTTATTTCCCCCATTGTACAGATGAAGCAGTGAAGTCTCAGAAGTCAGAAGAGACTTACACAGAGTGAAACAGCAAAGGGAGTGCAGTGCTGTTTCCAACTCAGGCCTGTTTTTCTTATATTATAATTTTGAAAAATCATTAACTAACCATTCTTAGGATAAGACCTGAAAATGACTTTGAAATACTTTTAAGTTCTTAGGGCTTGCAAAGCTCTCCTTTGTGAGGAGAAAGCAAGCGAGAGCCACACCATCCTGCTGTTCATTGAAAGCTTTCCAGGAAGTGCTTATTTTGTGGGCACTGCCCCTTCTTGATGAATCCTTGCCTGCCACTTTAGGAGCCAGGCTTAGGCAGTAGTGGAATTATTCACATTGTTATTATTGTAATGTTAGTAATTTTGAGCATAAATTCAAACATTTTACTTGTATGAAAATAATACAGGCATATAGTTTAAAATGTTCCCAAAAGTCTTGAAAGATTCATGATTAAAGAGAACAGTCCCTTGCCAACCTTCCCTCCATAGTCCTGTTCCCAGAAGCAATTGCCGGACCCTTCCAACTGTGCCTTCTGGAATATATCTCCGTATTAAAAAATAATTTGCACACCAGCATTCTCTTGATCTATAAATTTTAGGCGTAATGCACTGATGTCTAATCGTGGTAGATAAGGATTTAGCTCTGTTATCATCCCTCCCTTCATCTTCCTAATTTTTTTGTATAATAGCTTTATTGAGAAATAATTCACATACCATGCAACTCACTTTTTTAAAGTATAAAATTCAATGGTTTTTATTATATTCACAGAAATGTATGACTATCACCCTATCTAGTTTTAGATCATTTTCATCACCCCAAAAAGAAACATGTACCCTTTAGCAGTCACTGCCATTCTTCCCTCCCCTCAGCCCTAGGCAACCACTCTACTTTCAGTCTTTGTGGATTTGCCTATTCGGGACATTTCAGATAAGTCATACAATATGTGGCACTGTGTGTATGGCTTCTTTCAGTCACCATAATGTTTTCAAGGCTCATTCATGTTATAGCATGTATCAGAATTGTATTCCTTTTGTTGACTCAGTAGTATTCCATTGCATAGATATACTATATTTTGTTTGTCCATTCATCAGTTGATGAACATTTGAGTAATTTCCACTTTTTGGTTATTATGAATATTGCTGCTATGAACATTTGTATCAGGTTTTTATGAGCATCTGTTTTCAGTTCCCTTGGATATATGCTAGGAGTGAATTGCTAGTATATTAACTATTTTTAACTTTTTGTGGTACTGCCAAACTGTTTTCCACAGCAGCTGCACCATTTGACATTCCAACTAGCGGTGAATGAAGGTTTGGATTTCTCCACATCTTTGTCAACACTTGTCTGTTGTTTTTATTTTGGTCATCTTATTAGGGATGCAGTGGTATCTCATCATGGTTTTGATTCACATTTCCCTAATGGCAATGATGCTGATCATCCTGTCATGTGCTTATTGGCCACTTGTATATCTTCTTTGGAGAAATGTCTATCCATATCCTTCACTCATTTTTAAACTGGGTTACTTGTCTTTTTATTGTTATGAGTTGTCTGAGTTGTAAGGGTTATTTATATATTCTGATTACAAGTCTTTTGTCAGATAAATTATTTGCAAATATTTTCTCCCATCCTGTAAATTGTCTTGTTATTTTCTTGATGGTGTCCTTTGAGGCACAAAAGTTTAATTTTGGTGTAATCCAATGTATCTACTTTCTCTTTAGTTGATTGTGCTTTCAGTGTCGTATCTAAGAAACCATAGCTTAATCCAAGATCACAGGGATTTACTCCTATGCTTTCTTATAACAGCTTTATAGTTGAACCCTTACATTTGGACCTATGAATCACTTTGACTTAATTTATTCTCATATATTGTGGAGGTAGGAGTCCAACTTCATTCTTTTACATATGCATACCAAATTGTCCCAGCACCATTAATTGAAAACCTTAGTTTTACGACAAACTTTGATTACATCACTATTCAGTATTTACACTATTATGTGTATGGAAATGTGTCCTCTGCTGAGCCAAGCAGTGTATTGTTTACTGTTTCCTTTCTTGTGAAAAAAAAAAAAAAAAAAGAGCCCTTGCTTTTCCAAGAGTTAACATTAGCCTCGTTTTTATTGTTGTCATTTCTTTAATTGAATTTATATTTATTTCTTTCCACACTTTCCAATAGCCCCTCTTTCTGCAATATCAAACCTATCAGCTAATCTATCACTTCCCATTTTTTTTCTGGAGACACTCCTTTGGGGCATCTGTTTCTCTGCACCAATCTACACTTCTCGTTCCTAAAAATAATTCCTACCCAAACCTTCTGCCGAACACTGAATGCTTAAACACATAATCTCCCGTTTGCATATATATATATATATATTTTTTTTTTGAGACGGAGCCTTCCTGGAGTGCGGTCGCACATCTCGGCTCTTCCTCCCAGGTTCATGCCATTCTCTTGCCTCAGCCTCCCAGTAACTGGGACTACAGGCGCCAGCCAGTGCGCCTGGCTAATTTTTGTATTTTAATAGAGACGAGGTTTCACCGTGTTAGCCAGGATGGTCTCGATCTCCTGACCTCATGATTCACCTGCCTCGGCCTCCCAAAGTGCTGGGATTACAGGCCTGAGTCACCACTCCCAGCCTTTTTTTTTTTTTTTTTTTTTTTTTGACATGCTCCTTGAGCCCTCAGCACTCTTGCTATTTTGGCTAGGAAATCTCTTTAGTGAGTCCTGAGAATTACCATTGCCTTTCTCTTTTGTTGGTTCCTCTGCTTCCTGAATCCCATTTTCTCCTGTTTTAATTTACTCCCTAATTTGGTGGGCTATAGACTCCAGAAGCTTCTTGAAAAAATGCATGGGAAACAAATTATTTTTTATCTTTACATGATTCTTTGTTTTTAACCTTATATAAATAGCTTAGCTGGGATCTGAATTCAAGTTTAGAAATCCTTCTCTATCAGCACTTTGAAGGCATTCCTCCACCCTCTTCTGGCCTTCACTGCTGCTTTTGAGAAGTCTATGCCATTCTAATACAGCATCTGAATCCTTGGTATCTGCCTCATTTCATCTCTCCAGACGTTTTTATGACTTTCTTTTTTTCTATCTGATATTTTGAACTGTCATTATGATATGTATTGTTCTAAACTTGGTGTATATTGTACTGAATACTTAATGAAGACTTTCATACAGAATACTAAAGTGTTTCAGTTTGAGGAAATTTCCTAATATTGCTTCCCTGATAATTTCTTCCTTACTCTTTCTCTTCATAGAATTCCTATTATACAGATGTTACACATCCTGGATGGTATTTTACATTTCTTACTTTTTCTCTTCTTGTCCATCTTTATCTCTTCATTTTCCTTTTAAAGGGATATCTTAACTTTATCTTACAAACTTCCCACTGACATTAAAAAAAATTTAAACTAGTTTTTAATTTCCCAGAAGTGAAGTCTTTCTTGTTCTCTGACTGTACGTGTTTTTTTTTTAATTTTTAATTTTAATTTTATTTTTATTTTTTATTTTTTTGAGATGAAGTCTCGCTCTGTCACCCAGGCTGGAGTGCAGTGGCGCGATCTCGGCTCACTGCAAGCTCCGCCTCCCGGGTTCACGCCATTCTCCTGCCTCAGCCTCCCGAGTAGCTGGGGCTACAGGAGCCTACCACCACGCCAGGCTAATTTTTTGTACTTTTAGTAGAGACAGGGTTTCACCGTGTTAGCCAGGATGGTCTCAATCTCCCAACCTCGTGATCCGCCCGTCTCGGCCTCCGTGATTTTTAAAATTAAATTTCTGTTCTTGTTTTGTGGATACAATATCTTTTCTCATCTCTCTGGGGATATTAACATGAACTCATGTTAAAAGTGACTAATTTCCTCTAGCCTCTGAGGTTTGAATTACTTCTGTAATATAGCTGTCCCCGAGAAAAATGGTATCTTCAACAAGTAGGTAATCAGAAAGATTGTTAATCCAACTGCACCCTTAGGTGCAGATGTGTTTGGGTGATTTTTTTTTTTTTTTTTAGTTATTAGTATTATGCTTTTCTATGGAAACATTTCCTCAAATGTATAGCTCATATTTAAGAGCAAGACACAGAAAAGTTTAATGGCAAGTGTGTACTCATCATTACATAATGAGTACATTCAGGATTTTGTCCTCTTTGGAGAGCAGCCTAGCACATTTCACAAATATTTATTGAATCAGAAATTGCTCTTCACTGCAGGTGAAAATGCCACTGGGTTTTCAGTTATCTTGGGTAGAGTTCCATATTGTAGCTAAAAGAGACAGATCTTTCTGGGTCTTTTCAATCTCAGACAAACTCCTGAAACCTGATAACATCTGAAACATAGAATAAAGAAGTTCTTGGAAAGTTAGATAGCGTGATTGGCAGGAAAATCTCAAAAACTAAAGTTCAAAGTAACTGTACCGAGTAATCAATAAAACCTGGCAAACAAACTGGCAGGAGAAAGAGGCCGTGTAATTCAACAAAGCATTTAGAGAAGCAGGACTGCCTTATTTCTTTCTGTCATGCAGAATCCATTCAAATGCCAGCTTTCTATACAGGTTTTAGAATTATTTCTCTTGGTATCATAGTTTGAGTTCCAAAAGGATTCTAGAGGGTAGCATAATGTGTCTCCAAATATTGTCAACTTAAAACCATGGATTATAGTTATTATTTAATTAGGCTATTGGTTAGCCCCATATGTTGATTTCAGGTCTAATATTTGCTTGCTTCATCAAGATAATCTCATCAGCTTAGTAAGCCTTGAGTTTCCCTTGTCTATTTACAGAGTTTTTATACCAAAAAATGTTTTTGAGCCTCAGACTCATACCAGTAAAAGTGACTTTTGCAGCTCTGTCCCCATCAGAACAGATCCGTGATGTCCCTTCCTAAGTTATTCCTAAGTCTCTAGAGATTCCATGTGCTTTTGGTCCAAAGGCAGAATTTTGTATAGATATAGATATAAAATATAAAATATATATGAAATAGTATATATTAATTATATAACATATACAAATATACATAATATATGATTGCATATATTAATTATATGTGTAAATAATATACACTGTATATATTCATATGCAAATAATATTTAATTTAATAATAAATATATATTTATATATAAATATAAAAATACATATGATATATATACAATTATATATTTATATATCTCTATATAAATATATATGAATATATGAAATTGTATATTTATATATCTCTATATAAATATATATGAATATATATGAAATTATATATTTATATATCAATATATAGATATATACACATATATCTAATCTCTTATGAAGAACACCAGGAAGTAGTTGGGGAGGGGGTTCTGCTGAAGTGGTGCTCATTGGGATATGAATATATATAAAATATATATGAATATACGAATATGTACGAAATTATATATTTATATATCTATATATGAAATATATCAATAGCTATTCCAAATACATAAAAATATCACAGTTGATATATCAAACCGATGTATCAAAATATATCTATATATTGATATATATATCAATATGTATGAATATATATGACTATATAAATATGAAATTATATATTTATATGTTAATATATAAATATATACACACACATATCTAATCTCTTGTGAGAAACAGCAGGAAGTGATTGGGGAGGGGATTCTGCTGAAGTAGTGCTCACTGGGAAGTTTGAAAACACACACATAGGTCCTCAAGTCCCCACTTGTCCCTGTCCACCCAGTTGACAGGGGCTCCAGACTTTGAGACAGAACTCACAGAGGAAGGTGGGGGTAATTGATTAAAATCTGCACACCGAATGATTATAAGCCCCACCCATATATATATATGAGAAATATATTTATATAAACATATATGAAAGTAGTCTAAAAACATAGTCTAAAAACTACATTTTACATAGGAAGACCATAAACATAACTTGACCTGTGAGATAAAACTACATATTATGCAACCGGGGTGCTGAAATATCTTGAGATACTGGATGGCAAACGCTATACAACTCGGATTTGGAAGGTTAGAATTACTTCCATAATGTAGCTGGCCCACAAAAAAACACTAGCTCCAAAAAGTATGTAATTAAAAGGAAAGATTGTTTATCCAACCTATTTTTTTTATTATTATACTTTAAGTTCTAGGGTACATATGCACAAAATGCAGGTTTATTACATATATATACGTGTTCCATGTTGGTGTGCTGCACCCATTAACTCGTCATTTATGTTAGGCATATCTCCTAATGCTATCCCTCCCACCTCCTCCCCTACCCCACAACAGGCCCCGCTGTGTGATGTTCCCCTTCCTGGGTCCAAGCTTTCTCATTCTTCAGTTCCCACCTATGAGTGAGAACACGCGGTGTTTGGTTTTTTGTCCTTGTGACAGTTTGCTGAGAATGATGGTTTCCAACTTCATCCATGTCGCTACAAAGAACTCAAACAAATTTACAAGAAAAAAACAAACAACCCTATCCAACCTTTTTTTAACTGCACCCTTAGGAATATATCAGATGCCTTTCAGTGGCGTTTTAATTTTTTTGTCTTTCTGTATTTCCACATTTTATACAATATCTATGTATTTTTTTCATAATTGCATTGGGAATAATGAATTCTGCTTTGAATCCTTTAAAATTCAAAAGATATAAATGAATTTTGGGAACTTACAACAATAAACATTTTTGATATACTCACAGTAAAACAAATTACTATCATCTAGTTAAATAGCAGCAAAACATTCTGACATTTAATTTAGTCATTCCACTCTCAATTATGTGATGATCTCTTAAAGATAAATATTAGAAATTTTATCTCTCCAGACACTTATTAAAGAGGAAATCATATGCTCTATAGAAGGTATGCTGCCCACTGTTATAAGAAAATAGAATGTTCTTCTTTAACCAAAGTCTTTTATTATTCAGATCATATTTTGAGGGTCAGATTCTGAACTGCAACTTGGAATTTCCTCTGACTCTTTCCTTGGAGTAATTCAAAATTGGCAGGAAAGATTTTGTTTGCTAACCACCAAGTAATTATTTCATCATAAGCCTCAGAAGAGAAAGAATGACTATTACTTCTGCTTTTGAAGAGGCACCTTCAAGAAAGATTCAAACCCATTGCACTAGGGATGGAAAAATAGACAGACACGTGCAATTTGAATTTGGCAGGAATATGAAACGCCTTTGAGATATTAGATTTTCCAGTTGCATTGCCTAGCAGAGTGAGAGCTGTCAGACTTGGAGAGACCAGTATGTTTTTAGTATATATAAATAACATATTGTTCACAGGATTAACAAAGGGTGGGGAAGTCCTGTGTTATAAATAAAAGAATATCTTTAAAATATTTAGGTCTTAGACCAACTGCTGTAGATTATGTATATAATCTTGGATAAAATCCCTAAATTAGAGCTCTGTGTCTTTGACATGAACCTATTAAAGTTTGCTATTCTGAATCCTCTTATTAGATTTTGTGAGAAAAGAGGACTGGATTAGGAATCGGACCTTTAGGCTCTGGCCCCATCTTTATCACTTACTGTGTGGCAAGGGGTTTGAACTTCAGTTTCCTCATCTATAAAATGGGGATAATAATTCCTAGCTACTTAATAAGTTTAATAGTCATGAGATGATACATTTAAAAGTATTTCACAAACTATAAAATGTTATAAACATGTAAAGAATTATTATTAGTAAGCATAGTGCATGGAAAGGAATTTTCCAATTATGTAAAATATCTTATGCAGATACTATCACTGTGCCCTTTACTAGCTGTGTTGTCAAAGCTTGAGAATCCAGAGAGCTTTCTATACTGCTCCACCTGATAAACCGAAGGCAACGAATTGTAAAATGTGTGGTCACTGAGGACTTGTCCCATGCTGGTTACATCATCAGGAAGTGGCACATGGCACGGAGGGAAGAGTGCCAAACTTGGATCAGAGTGCCTGACTTGGATCAAGTTGCGCCTGAGTTTGGTTTGCCAACTACTTGTATAACCTTTAGGAAGTGGCTGAGCCTCTATTTTTTTTGTCTCTAATGAAGGATTGAACTAGATAACCTCTAAATTTTTATCCAGTAATAAAATTATATTATTGTATAATTGCTTAAAATATCAGTTGCCTTTGAGGGTTCACTAGAGTGATTCAATCTTTGTGCTACAAGCCCCTGTGAGGGGCTGCAACTACAATTCTACAGGAATCACGGAGCTACTTAAAGGCAGGATTAGGGAGAGGTATTCTTGTTTTACTGCCCAGAGTTGACCCTACACAACCAAGTGCCCACCAACGATAATAGTAAACAACCCAGGAGCCATGATAATATGAATAAACAGCAAGGATCCCACCTGCCGGACCAGTGAGGTGTGCTTTATTGTCATGGTGTTCCTAGGAGCAGCTGAAGATAAACCTATACCAGGGGGCCTGACTCCATTGCTTTGAAATTACCACCTACTTTAGAGGGGAGTCCTAAGCTCTAAATCTCCGGGGAACTGATTAATTAAATCAACCATTTTTGAAGATTATATTTTGTCTTGAAGCTATTCATAAGCCAAAGGTATTCAACATGAATATATATATATATGTGTGTGTATATTCAACATGAATATATATATGTATATTCAACATGAAATATATGTGTGTATTCAACATGAATATATATATATGTATTCAACTTGAATATATATATGTGTGTATTCAACATCAATATATATGTGTATTCAACATGAATATATATATGTGTATTCAACATGAATATATATGTGTGTTTTCAACATGAATATATATATGTATATTCAACATGAATATATATGTGTGTTTTCAACATGAATATATATGTGTGTATTCAACATGAATATATATGTGTGTATTCAACATGAATATATATATACAGTCTCACTCTGTCGTGCAGTACAGTGGCACTATCCTAACTCACTGTAACCTGTAACTCCCAGGCTCAAAGGATTCTCCCACCTCAGCCTCCCAAGTAACTGGGACTATGGGCATGCACCATCATGCGTAGCTAAGTTTTTCATTTTTGTGTGGAGAAGGTGTCTCCTTATATTGCCAGAGTGCTGGAATTACAGGCATGAGTTACCGTGTCCAGCCAACACATACATTCTGAATCAAATAGGTATGTATTTGAATCCTAAATCGTCAGTTCACTAATGGGAGACGTCAGGTAAATTGTTCGATTTCTCTAAGTCTCAGTTCCTTCATCTCTAAAATGAGATAATGGCTACTTTGGAGATTTATTATACAGATAATGCATTAAAATATCTGATACATATTAAGGATTCAGTAAATGGTAATTACTGTTAATTGATGAAAAATCTTTCTAAAACTTTTGGATAGTTAACAATATAATTCATATCAAAATGAGTCTGAAGGGTTTCAGAATTTCCACATCTGTTTCTAACTTTGCATTCAGTGACATTGTTACTAGCTGAGATTGGCCATAGGGGAGTATTTACACCATAGAAATTGGCAAACACTACAAGTTAGATCTCTCTATCTCTTTTTATTCCACAGCCAATTGTTAGATACTATAAACACACCACTGGATATAAAATTCCTGCATTTTATAAAATATTTGGCTTTATTATTTAAAATATACCTTTCCAAATAGTTATTTTTAGTTTCTCTTTGAAATGGTGCTTCATAAGAAAAGATACTTGGTTTCATTTACTGATTAATTCCAAGTGTCTAAAACAATAAATATCTGAACAAATATTAGAAATAAGCAACTGTGCTTTAGTAGCATTGCCCCTGCCATACGCTTACAAATAGTTCCTATTCTCAATCTCTTCAAATGTTCAAAGTATCTCTAGATTGAAGTCCAAATTTATCTTGGTAAAGCATGAAAGGCCTAGAAGATTTTTAGGAAAGAATCTGAATATCAAACAGTAATTTCTAGCTTAATGCAGCACATTTTTAAAGCATACAACTTTGAGCTAGATGGTATTTGGAAGCCCTTGATACAATAAGTTATTCACAAATCAACCTCCAGATAGTTGTTGGCATTAACTATCTGAATGCTTAAAAGATAGATTTGACTTTGAGGTAATTGATAATAAGTTGTCCTTCTAGGGAGGAACTAAGAGTATAAGTGGCTTCTAGGAGCCAATTCAATGATACAGTAAGTTCCTGGCATCAGCACGTAAAATGGTGCTTTGTCTTTTTATCTTAAGTTCAAAAACAGGCTGATATACCTCTCATTAGACATGAGTTAACTTGATAAAGTGGAAATGGTAAAGAAGAAATTTTAAAAATTTTATTAATGATAAAATAATTGAAAAAATGTTAGACTGGTTGGAGAATTTGAAAGGTGTTGTCAAAAGGTTAAGTTAGCATGAAAGTTTTCTGCAAAAGTGTAGAAGTGAAAAATCAGTTTCCTGTCACTGAAAGGAAAGCTATGAGCTTGGTTTTCAAAATGCGAAGTTTCAGGTGTCAGAGAGACATTCAAATGGAGATATTATGGAGGAAAGTTGAGACATGATAAAATAGGCACTGAGCATTTCCCCATCTCTGTCTCCTCAGGGCCATTCTTCTGCCATTAACCACCCCCACAAGCTTAGAAAAGATGATATTTCCTCTTTCTAAATAATTGCAAGAACTGCAATTACTTTTGCTCCAACCTAATACTTCAAAAACCCAATGTCTTTGCTTTTCTCAACTACCTCTTTTTAGGCAAACCTTCTCTCTCAATACGCCCACCATGATCAAGTTCAAATAGTGTGTAAAATTCACCTCCATACTATGAAGGAAGTTTGAGAGTACAGCTCTAAAAGTTGAGTGATGTATCAGATGCTGTAGTATAGTGTTAAGAACTTAGACTCTGAAGGTAAACTTTGCTTGAATCCTAGCCCTACAATCTACCAAAGGTCTGGCCATGGTCAAATTAGTTTTACTAAACCTCAGTTTTCTTCTCTGTAAAATGCATATAATAAAAATTTCTTATAGTACTGTTGTCAGGATCAAATGAGATAGTTCATGAAAAGAACTCAGCCTGGGTCCCAGCACAAGGTAAACATCCAGTAAATGAGAGCAAGTATATCCCGTGAGTTCTACTTGTCTGACACTTAGCCCAGGGGATGCATTCCTGGAAGTGGGAACTGTAAGTAAACCAGCACAATACGGGGCTGGGGGCAGTGTTGTGTATTCCCTGTGAAGATGAGTATGGGTGTTATACATTGGGAACTGCTGTCTTGTTCTCTTCAAACTCTTAGAAGTCACTGAATGCTCTGGTCATAGGTACCTCTAGCCACTATTTACGTGCTTGGTCATTCCTCCCAAGCTACTTTATGATATCCTTCAAGATGTTGCAGGACTTCCAATCATCCTTAATTGCCTGCTTATCAGTAACCTCTATTCTCTTCACCATATTTTTCCTTCTCAATATAAAACTTGACTTTTGACATCCTGCTTGAAAAGTTTCCATGAGACTTTGGCAACCTGTGCAGCACTATCATTTGGACAGGTCACCATCTATAGACAAATCTGTTCACCAGAACATGAAATATTGGCAGAAGGAGAGTTTACAACAGTGTGATCACCAGATACACGAGCACCTTTCAAAACAAGAAAACTGCCCTGGAGCCCCCGCTGTGTTGTAAGCTACACAGATGTTTGGGGGTGAGCAGGGCTAGGGTGAGTCAGTGTAGTACAAGGGGGAATTGAAAGAGGAGCTTGCCCTCAGCCATGTCCTAAAACAGAGGATTTCCCCAGAACATGATTCACTTTAGAAAAAAACCCCAAATTCAAACAAGGCTTGGAAAATCTGGATAAATCTTAGGGCTCTCAAAATCCTAAAGAGTTAGAGGAGATCTGAAAGTAAAGAAACCCTTCTGACTCAGTTTAACCCATACTTTCCTGAATGTGTGGACAACAATTTTTTTTGTGCAATAAGTAGAAAACCCCATCAAGTAACCCTTCCAGGCACTTCCTGTCCTATTCCATTTTGGTCAGAAGGCTGCCCTTCTCCTGAACCTTTGTCTTCATGGTTACAGTCCTTGTAATTAATAGACATTACTTCTACCCCTAGCCCCAAATAAACTACTGTTTTAACCATTTTTTGTTTTCTTGTTATACCAAAATCTTTTCTCTTTGAGTCTCTGGTACATTCCAATTGCCACCAGTTCCCCTAATCTTCATAGCTGTAACTTTACAGATGTTATTTTTTATACTAATAGCCCATTCATTTTATTTTTTAGAGCAGTGCTGTCCAATAGATTTTTCCATGATGACAAAAATGCTCTCTTTTTCTCTCTCTCTTTTTCTGTCCCTCTCTCTCTGCTGTGTCCAATACTCTAGCACTAGCCATGGGGGACTGTTGAGCACTTCATGTGACTAGTGCAACTAAATTTTAGCAAAATAGAATTTTAAATTTTAATTAATTTAAATTTAAATTGTCACATGTTGGTAATCACTGTCATATTGGAAAACACCATTTTTGCAGAAACTCCCTGCCAGAACAGAGAATCTCCCTCTGGAAGCAGAGACCAAGCTCAGACCAAAGAAAAATGTGGACCACTTCAGATTCATAGGTGGTTAAAGGTTTATTCAGGGGGATCTTACATACGAGGCACTCTAGAGTGGCAGCAGGACAAGGTAGATCTCTGCGTTTACAATGCACACTGTTCTCTTACATCATGAGAAGAAAAGGGAAAAAGAAAAAAAGCCACTGGTGGTGTGTCAAACCATGTGGTTGTTTTCCTAATCTATTTGCTTTTCCACTTAAAGGGACTCTTTGAGTTCCCTACAATCTGGTCGTCATTCCTAAGAGAGGGATGCTTTAGGAAGCAGCAGATATCTTGTTCTATGAGGTGCTGTATCCTACTCACTTCTTGGTCACATAACCAGAATACATTTACACAACAGCAGTCTTAGTGGATCCTGTATACATACCTATACCCAGCAGATAAATAAGATAATAGTTAGAAGTCATGTGAGTAAGACAAAGCCACAAGAACCTTTACAAGGCACAAAACATTGTTGATCACTAGTCATCTCTCACAATGCATCATGTTGAATATTCTTTTGATGCACCATTTGTATAATTTTTAATAACAAGAATATTGATAATTTTGGGTACGATATAAAGAAAAAGTACTATTGAAGTATAATAAATGAAACCAGTTAGTGAAAAGGTGAATGTTAATGAGCCTAAGAGGAAGGTTTGGAAAAGTACACTTTAAATAATGATGGAAAGGTTGGAAATAACCTCCAGGGATATTCAATTCGGATCCATCCTGATGTAAAATTGACTTTCAGGTATTCCGGTGGAAAAATCCAAATTTGAAAAATAAGAAATCTACCTGAGGAAAGTACCTGCTGGTGTCTATGGCTACATCCAGGGTAGAGGGGATGGCCTCCCCTCTGGTGAGAACACAACCCCTCTGGCCTCAGTGATCATGAGTGGGTGCTCTGCCGCTTACACATCTGGTAACGGGAGTGTATTGATCTCCTGTCAGTTACAATATTGCTTATCAGTCCTTCAGCTTCTTATTAGAGACTCAACTTATGAACTGTCTGAATGCAGTTCGTTTCAAAAGTCTAGCTGAGACAACTGACATTTGCCAAGGGCCCTGTTCCTCAGGGTTCCCTGAGTTCTATCCTTGTGTCAGGTCTAGTCTCAAGTTTCTTCATCACAAAAGCAAAGCCTCACAGCGTGCCTCAACTTCATAAGAAATAGTTGTGAGTAGAAATTCTGTGACTTCTTTGTGAAACTACTGGAGGGATATTGTTTCAGGATGTCAGTCACTATATCCACCCACTTGAGAACTTGCTCGCAGACACCAGAGCCAGAAAACATTTGCTTTTTGATGGACTAGCGTGTTTCATTTTCTAAGACAATGAAAAATATGTAACGGTCGTAGGAAAATCCAGATTCTTGTCACACAACCAGGAAAGATTAGGCTCACAGACACTTTGAAGGGTGAGGGGGGACGGAATGTAATGGGCGAAAAGGAAAGAGGAAAAACAATACAGCAAAGCGAGAGACGGGTTCCTGTTAACAGACCCTCTTCTCACAGATTGAATCCTAGGTTCCCACCCAGGAATAGAAGGGGCCAGGCTCCTTCCCCTTGCAAACGGTGAGAACTTCCCGTGGCTCCAACCTGTCCTGCCAGAGCACAGGTCAGTTGGAGAGTCTTCCAGACTGGCAGTTCAGTTTTTCAGCTTTCAGGCTGTTCTACGCTTGAAGGCAGGATTTTGCAAGGGTTGGGCCTTGGCTGCCTCCTACCTCTGTCATAACCAGTGTGCTTCCCTCTTTGACTTAATCCTTAAGATACTCAGAGCTAATTATGTACTTATTTGCAGATTTTCTCAACCTGAGATTGATTTATTTCTCTTTGTGTTGTTTCCTTTCTTTTTCTTTTTTCCTTTCTTTCTCTCTTTCCTTTTTCTTTTCTTTCTTTATTTCTTTCCTTCCTTCCTTCTACCCTCCCTCCCTTCTTTTCCCTTCTCTTCTCCTCTCTTCTCTTATTTCCTTCTTTCTTTCTTCTTTCCTTCCTACTTTCCTTTTATTTTTTTCTTTCCTTCTTTCCTTCTCTTTTTGCCTTCCTGCCACTGCCGCCACCACCGTCATTGTCGTCTTCTTCTTCTTTCTTCTTCTTCCTCTTTCTCCTTCTCCTCTTCCTTCTCCTCCTCTTCATCTTTCTCTCTTTCCTCCTCTTTCTTTCTTCTTCTTCCTCTTCTTCTTTTTACCAACATTTTTTACAGCCAATATCTGGAGAAAACACTTTTAAGAAAATGTTAACAAATAGATATAGTAATTGATAAAAATTTAAAAATATATGTTTCCTTATAGAGGAAAAAATAACCAGAAGAGATAAAATCTTTTAAATCAGTTTTACACAAAGAATACTAACATTTTTAAGAATAAAACTGATCTTATTTAAGAAGATTCAGTTTACATCCTTTCCTAGGATCAACCAAATGATTAATGTCAAATCCCGTGCATAAATGAGTTTGCATAAATGAATTTGCATAGTGCATAATTAAGAGCTAATGCATTTTTTTCCTTACATTTTCCAAAATTATAATACAGTTGTATAACATAGAATTTATCATCTAAGCCATTTTTATATGTATAGTTCAGCAGGATTAACTGTATTCACATTGTTGTGCAACTGTTCTCTAGAATTTTGTCATCTTGCAAAACTGAAACAACAACTTTCCAGTTCCCTCCCTTTTCAGCCTTTGTCTACTACTGTTGTTTCTTTTTGTGAGTTTGACTATTTTAAAGACCTCATATAAGTGAAATCATATAGCATTTGTCTTTTTGTGACTGGCTTTTTCACTTAGTATAATGTCCTTCAACTTTCATCTATGCTGTAACACTTGACAGCATTCCTTCTTTTCAAAGGCTGAATAATATTCCAGTGTATGTGTATACTACATCTTAAAAATCCATTCATCTGTTAATAGACATTGTATTGCTTCTACCTTTTGGCTATGATAAATAATAGGTTAGTAAACATGGGTGTGCAAATACCTTTCTGGGGCTCTGTGTTCAATTATTTGGGATATGTATCCAGAAGTGAGATTGCTAGGCCAGGTGGTAATCTTTTTTTAAATTTTTAATATTTTAGAAACCTTCATACTGTTTATCATAGCAGCTGCACCATTTTACATTCCCACCTACAATGAACAAGCTCTCTAAGAGCTAACTCATTTCTTAAGGCCTGTTGCTTGTGTCTTGTGACTAGGAATACATAAGTGACCACTTCCAGGATTACTCCAAGCCTACCTGTGTCACCACTTCCAGCACATGAAAGTGTACCCTGCTATCTCACTGACACAGCAGGGAATGGATCATGCTCTTGGAGAAGCAGAGAAATGGGAGCTTGTACTGATATCCATTAGGCCCCCAGGCAACTGAATTGTGTGTTTCCTTTTTTCAAGGAACAGCTTTATTCTCATCTGGAGACCCCAGAATATACAGCGATATCAACCCTGCCGAAGGGAGAGAGTCCCTGCTGTGTGCTCTGTTCCATGACAGGCATAAGAGTCACATTAGTGGCAGCTCACGTCATGATCAGGGATCTTATCAGTTGCCTCCAGATGTGTCCAGCTGGGTTACCCCCCAATTCTTCCATAATTGGATAAACATACTAACAAACTCAGATCGAGGTTTAGCAAATAAGATTTTTTTTACAACTTTAAGTCTGTAAGAGTTCATCGGTTTTGTCATCTAACTAGAGTTTTATTAAATGGTGTATTGATCTGGGGAAATCCATGTCCAAGAAAGGTATTTCTAGAATGCCTTCCAGATACTTCTGGACAGTTTAGTACCTCCTTGACTTATGCAACATTTTGGTCCCCATATTCTCCACCCCCGGTGCTGTGCCTGTGACTGTGCTACACTGCATGGCAAAGGGAATTGAGGTTACAGATGGAAAGGCAGTTGTTAATCAGCTGACCTTATAATGGGAAGATTATCCTGGGTTATCTGGGTGATCCTGATAAACATATGGACCTTTAACATTGGAAGAAGAAAGGCAGAAGAGCCAGTTAAAAGATGCCAGGACAGGAGAGAGCTCAAGTGGGAAAAGGACTGGACCCATTGCTGTTTGCCTTGAAAATAAAGTCAGGGGTCCACAAGCCATGAGTTTCAGGCTGCCTCCAGAAGCTCGGAATGGCCCTCAGCTGACCACTGACGAGGACACAGGATCTCAGTCCTACAACAGCCAGAAAGTGAATTCTGCCAACAGCTTCAAAGAGCAAGGGAACCGATTCTCCCCTAAATCCTCCACAAAGGAACATGGCCCTTCTGACACCTTGATTTTTGCCTGGTGAGAGCACTGCAGGATTTCCAAATTATAGAACTGTAAAACATTTTTTTGCATGGTTTTAAACTGATAAATTTGTGTCAATTTGTTACAGCAGCAATAGAAAATGATTACACAACTTTATCACAGTATTTTGGGAATTAAATGAGCCAGTGTTAGCAAAACACAGAGTCTGATCAATAGCAAGTGATCAGTCATTTCTATTATCATCATTGACAAAACATAACACAGCTGAATGTGCTGTAGGGAAGCCAGGCGCAGAACAGGAGCCATGGGTTGTCTACCTGCAACCTGTCTACTGTCAGGTGGGCACAGTTCTGGCGTCATGTTGTTGGTAGGACCTTGGCCAACTAGGGTGAAGCCTCAGGGGACCACTGAAGCCACAGACACATCTGGAAATGATGCTCCATAGCAAATGGTGGGAGGAAGTTTTTTTGCACAGCTTAACATTGGGAATGCAGGGGCATGAATTCCTTCTAAAATAAAATGAAAGTGTTAAACTGGTATTGCTCCAGAGAGTAGGATTGAATGAATCAGCAAAAACTACAGACAGATAATTTTGCACTTGATATAAAAGATCACACCCTTATATCTTGAGCATTTCACAAACTCAGTGGACTGTCTGGCAAATCAGTGAGCGCTCAGTGCCTAGGAAAGTTCAGACAGGATCAGGAAGCAAGAACATGAGGTGGGGGCTCTGCCCAGAGGGGCTGTGTCTGGATCTCTTTTGGCTCGTTCCTACCTCCCAGTCCTATTCATCACAGGCATGCTTGGGCAAAAACTGCACGCAGTTCACAGAATAAAAGACGTCTCCAAGCGTGCACTCAGAAATGTCATCAACGTGAATACAAAAATGCTGAGAGTTTTGCTCTTCGGGCTTGATTACATGGACCACGTACATCTCTGTTGAGGTTATGTTACATATTACAGGAAAAACAAATTCACAAAGAGGTTTGCCTTTACAGTCAATTGATGCAAGCAAGGGTGTTGTCTTTACAATCAATTAATATAAGACACCTTTGTGGATGTGGAACTAGATGAAATATTTTTTCATTTCTTCTCAACAAAATATTTTAGCTGAGTCAAGCCTCTCCAGACCTGATATATTATATCTTCTAATGGATTTATTATTATATTCATTGTGCTTATTAAAGGCCAGTGGACATTTGTGACACTATAACTTATATATCCAATCCTTTATCTAAGTACATTGACATTCTGCTGCTTTTAATAAATAAATTGTGATACTTTATCATGTTTGGTCAGAGTCTGTTCATCTCAGGTGGATAGCTACATTTCTTAGCATCTAAAATGTTTTGATATTGCTCTTTCATTGATATTACCAGAAAGTGTCAATAGAATGTTTATACTAAAGTACATTATATTTGCTACTTAACTCACAGTAACCATTCAGTTGATTGTAAGAAGCACCTCAATTTTAGAGAAGCTAAAATATAAAATGGTTTATTCCTAAGGGGTAGACAAAAGCTGTTATTAATATAAAACTACGTGTGAGTGTGTGAACTAATAAATGTAGGATTCTTTAATTCAGAAGGAATTAAATTAAATATTTAGACAATCGTCATTTGCAACAATCAATAAAATGACTAATTCAAGCAAAAATCAATAAAATATATTAAAATCACTAGTGATAGCTATTGAACAGAATATTGGCAAAGTTCCCAGCAGAAGGTCCCACGTAATCACAAAGGGGAAGCCTGCCTTTACAGTGAATCTCTCTGGTGGGCACCAGTTTAGGACAATGATCCAATTCAGCTTTAAGAAGAGTGGGTCAACATAAAGGTATATATTTCATGATTCAGTATGAAATACCCAACATCATTTATACCATATTTCTACCAAGACCAACTTACAGGAAATAAAGTAGACATTTAGAAAAACTTAGAATGTTCTCTAAGACAGAGAACCTACTCTCTCCATTTTCACCATGAAAAGACAAAGGAGATGTTTTGGTTTTGGAAACAATTATTTATATTTTAAATTGACATGTAATAATTGTATAATTTATCAGGTATGATGCGATGTTTCAATATATGTGTATATTGTGCAATGACCAGATCAGGATAATTTGCATATCCATCACTTCAAATGTTTATCATTTCTTTATAGTAAGAACATTTAAAATCCTCTCTTCTAGCTGTTTTGAAATGTATATAATACATTATTGTTAACTCTAGTCAACCTACTGTACAGTAGGACACCTGAACTTAGGCCTCATATGTCACTCTAACTTTGTACCCTTTGACCAGCCTTTCCCTATGCCTCCACCACCCCACATTTCTCAGCCTCTGGTAATAACCGTTCTACTCACCACTTCTATGGGATCACTCAAAAGATTTCACATTTGAGTGAGACCATGTGGTATGTGTCTTTCTGTGCCTGGTTATTTCACTTGGCATAACGTCCTCTAGGTTCATTCACGCTGTCACAAATGACAGGATTTCATTCTTTCTTATGGTTGAATTGTATTCTGTTTTTGTGTATATGTATCACATTTTCTTTATACATTTATCTCTTGATGGACACTTAGGTTGATTCCATACCATGGCTATAGTGAATAGTGCCACAAAAAAAAAAAAAAAAAAAAAAAAAAAAAAAAATGGGAGTGCAGAATCTCTTTTGCATACGAATTTCATTTTCTTTAGATAAATACCCATAGTGAGATTGATGTGTCATTTGGTAGTTCTAGTTTCATTTTTTTGAGGAAACTTCATACAGTTTTTCATAATGGCTGTATATGAGATTTTTAATTAAAAGAAAATAATTAAATATAAGGTATAGGGTTCCTATTTTTAAGAATAATCTCTAAGAACTATTTCAGAATAATTAGGGAAATTGGAATATAAACTATATATTATAGGCCTTTAGAAAATCATTAATTAACTTAGATGTGAAATGGTTCTAAGATTATATGGGAAAATGTCCTCAACTGGGGGAAATGAGTGCTAATGTATTAAGACTGAAATGTCATAGGGCTGCAATTCATTTTTAAATGCTTTAGCAAAGATAACAAAAACACATATCTATAGATAAGTGTTTTTATTGCTAAATGTTAGTAATTATTGAATCAGGAGTAAGTATATAGATGTTTATTGTCCTATTATTTCAAATTTTCAACTTTAAAATTGTATAATACAAAGTTAGGAGGAAAGTAAATACTCAGATAATGACTGTTGATTCAAGAACATCTTATGAATCAATAAGTAACTTTTTAATGTCCAGAAAAATCCTGCCCCAAAGTGATGTGACTTAATAGAGTTATCGACCTAAGCAATATAAAGTCATTGAGCCAAGAGGATCTGGACAACTTCTCTTTCAGTGGCATTATAGGAGAAACAAGCAAATGAATAAGACCCATTCTGACATGACAGCTCCCCACGAATCACAGCTCAGCTTGATATATCTCCATCTGATGTAGCCTCCTTGGTAAGAGGAACCTGTGGGAAGCTGGCCTTGCTCTGAAGACACAAATGTGAGTATGGGGAAGGATATGGTAGAATGGCTTCATGTTGAAAATAGGTTGAGCTGGTGCAGTTCATATTATAGATGTATCTTAGGATAGAACTCAAGCCTCCTTGTCCAGAAAAGAGGTGAGACCTTGTGCAGCAGACCTCAATCCAGGAAGAACAATAATCACTGTGTTCTCTCTCAGTCACATGAATCAGGAGAAAAATCCAACCCAGACATTCAGGAGTCTTCCTAGCAAGAGATGATGGGGGGATAATCACCATTTAAGTCTATTCATTATTTATCCTGTACCCATTACATGAATTTTTTTAAAAAGCTATCTAATATTAAAAGGTATTTACTTTCTTTAAACCAAGCATGTGTGTTAGAAATAAAATAGAAGGGGCTGTGAATTACTGATGTTGGCCCACAGAAATGATTTTACAGAAGAAAGACCACAAAAATCTTCTTAGACTAGGCACAGGATCACAGGAACTTATAACCTTTGTGGGCAATCAGTGGAGGTGGAAACAAAACATTGTAGGCAGGGGTATCAGGATTTCTATGAAAGCAGAGTTTTGTTTTCAGTGGTTTGGTGTGGATAAGGTGGGAATATGTGGAGAAATGAGCCTGCTTGGGCTAGATCACACAGGACTTTTCATATATACAAATATAATAGTTCTTACACTGAAATCTTCGCATTTTCAATGAGCATTTCTGTAATTTGGTGTTTTAATGTTTATGGTAGTCTAAAAAATGGGCATGAATACATTTGGAAACTTTTAGATGACTATCTTTATTAGTTACCATAGGTTATTTGTTATAACAAGTAAGCTATAAAATCTATAATGGTTCAAATGCAATAGAAGGATATTTCTTTATCATATAACTGCATTGGGTGGATGGACAGGTTGGAAGGACAAGCTTTCTCCATGCAGACATTCAGGGAACCAGGCTGTCAGAAGCTCTGTTAACTTTAGAAAGTTTATTCCAAGGTTTCCCTGAGTGCCTCTCCATTCCAGGGAAATAAAGAGCCCTGAGGATATCATATGAGAAGTATTAATGGTGGGTTTGGAAATAGTGCACATCACTTCTTATATCCCCTTGGCTAGAATTCAAACCCATGACTCTGTACTGGCTAACTGCAAGGGAGGATGGAAAATGTTGCCTGGCTGTGTGCTAATGGACAGGAAAAGAACTTGGATTTTGATAGCTTCTATATTACTTATAATTGTGTACAAATATTTACATTTATTGTCCATGTTTACTTTTATATTTAAGAGCTTACTTGTTCAATGTCCCTCAACTGAAAGTGCCTCTCAAAATGAGATTTATGAATTTGTACATTTGAGTTCTGTGTTCACTCTCAGCCACATATGATATGAAGTGTAAACAAGCATCTTCATGAAACGGGTTGGTTGAAACCTTACGCAGAATTTTCTAAGATGAATCAAAACTTGGCTTTGCACACTCCTAGCACCAGCATCATGGGTGAAAGGGAATGACAGAAAGGGGAATGACAGATCACTAAAAGTTCATTTTCCAGAAATAATCACTTTTTATTTGGGTTGGGAGATGTGCATGGATCTTCAGCTTGTTCACTTGCTTTGCTTTAAATATAAATAATAACACTACCTTGTAGTTGTAGGGGTTCAGTCAGGATGGTGGGAAAAATTGTAAAATAAACCTTCTTGGAAGGCCAGAAGGTTTTTGCAAAAGCCTCAGGATAGAGTTATAGTTGAAGGCAGCCTAATCCTCCTTGAGCAATAGCAAGAGTAATTAACATAAGAATGTAGAGGAGTCTATCTAAATAACTTGTTTAATTATGTGGTCCTAAGACTAACCTTTGACCATCCGTGGGTGCATGATTGCTCTCTACTCAGGGGATCGGCAATGGTAATTTGCTTCTAATGGTGTTTACTTCAGACTTTGGTCATTTAATGTGTGCCAGATAAATGCTGGGAAGGCCACTGAGTCAGGGACATGGTTTCTGCTCTTTACAGCACTCTCCTGGGAGTCTGTAAGTGGCCTGACTCTCAGCCAGACTGACAAGCATAATATCTGTGTCAGTGTACGTTATTCATCTGTTGTTGGGTCAGGGTCTGTGGGATGGATCCCTGCAGATAGTGCCCAATGTGAGGAACACAGTGAAGGAAGCACAATGGACCCCCTGAAAACAGCGGTGAAAAGGACTGTGCAGTCACTGAGTAATCAGTAAGTCATTGGTGCCCACTCAGAATCTCCAAGTTTGGGGGGAATTGTTCAGACTGAGGTTTCATCATGGGACAACAGTTATCAGCTCAATGGAAACAGTATATAAAAGTGTTGAAACAGCTGCTTAAAGCTAGTGGAGCCTCAGTTTCACAGGCTCAATTAAGGGACCTACTGTAAATTGTTGTAAACTATAATCCATGGTTCCCAAAAGAAGGAATGATAGATGTAGGGCTCTGGGAACAAGTGGGGAGAAATCTTAAACAACATTATACACAAGAGCAACAGGTCTCAGTAACAGTTCTAACACTATGGGCTTTAATTAAGGTGACCCTGTCTCCATTATACACAGAAGAGCCTAAAAAGGGGAAGCAGGAGGAACCATCACCTGCCTTACTGCATCCTCTTCCCACAGCGCAGATATCACTGGGCCAAAATAACTAAGAGGAAACAGAAGTTTTGCCTGAGCCCTCTCATCCAATAAGTAGAGAAAAAGACAAGAAACACACTCCAGCTATAAAACCTTGTCTTAAGCAAGTGGCATTAAAAAGGGAGCTGTTAGCCTGCCCAGTAATGCAAGATCAGCAAGGCAATCAAGTATACAAACCCATTTCTTTTAATGCTTATAAAATGATGAGAAAAAGCATTAGAGGCCTGAGCCATGCAGTCAAACGAGCAGTAAGCAAAAGGGAAAGCTCGTCAGCAGGGAAGCTTGTGAACCCCAAGCCAGCAAATGCTCCTGGGAACTTGGCCTGCATGGTGATGGCCCTGGCAACAAGGAGCCAGTTCCAACACGCTGGAGCTGGCCTGCTGGGGAGGGGCAGGAGGTTCTAGTGAGAAGGTCCACCCGGCCAGCAGCAACCGCCCAGCAGTGGGGATAGGGAGTGGCACAGAAAGAAGCAGTGCCAATAAAAAGCAACAGCACCTAAACAAGCACAAAGCAGTTACTGCCCCGGGACCCACTTGCTCAGCTCTCCAGCTCCTCAGGTGGCCCATGGCAAAATTTCATGTTTTCCTTGTATACACAAGACATCCCAAATTATAATTATCTGCTAAGATTTAAGTAAAATGTAAGAATTTAAAAGACCTCTGATAATGGCCACTGTTGTTATCTCTCTCCTAACCCTAACATGACTCCCTCCAAATCTAACTTAAGTAAAACAGTAACCTCTAAAAGGAGAGAAATTACAGAAAGCCCATAACTGTGGCAATTCCTCAAGATTGGCCTATAATCATTATTGACTTAAAAGACTGTTTTTATATGATTCCCCTAGCAGAAGAAGACAGAGAAAATTTTGCCTTGATAATACCCACTATCAATAATGAAAAGCCAGCTTGTCAATTTCACTGGAAAGTGCTTCCTCACTGAATGCCAAACAGTGCTACCATGTGTCAGTATCATGTAAATTTCCTTTTTGCTCCCCAGTAGAAAATAATTTCCTGATTGCAAGGTTATTCATTTTATGGATGATATTCTACTAGTAGCCCCAACAGAGTCAATACTTTTGAATTTATACACCCCTGTCATAGAGAATACACAGCTAAGACGTTTAGTCACTGCATCTGAGAAAGTACAGATGTCTTCTCCTTAGAGATATCTTGGGTACATATTAACTTCCTGGTCAGTAAGACCTCAAAAGTTTACATTAAATACTATCAGCTTACACACCTTAAATGATTATCAGAAATTACCAGGTGATATTATTTGGCTCTGCCCCACTTTAGGCATATCTACTGATATGCTGTAAAGCCTGTTTTCTATCTTAAAGGGCAATACAGCCCTGGATTCTCCCAGATATTTAACCCCTGCAGCAAAAAGGAAATTGAGGAAATAGAGCAAGCCATCTCTCAGAGGCAGCTAGATCGATCCTGATTGAATACCGATCCACAGTATTCAATTCAGTTGTTTATTTTTCCCACCAAACAGTCCCCTACAGGATTAATAGGACACATGGCCCCCAGGCTATGCTTCCTAGAATGGGTTTTTTGCTCACATTCTGGGACTAAAACACTGTCTCCCTATATTTGGTTAATTACTAAAGTCTTCTACTCAGGCTGCAAATGATGCAATCAGTTGACAGATTATGACCCTGACATCATCAGGATTCCTTTAAGTAAAAAGCAATTAGAAACAGTATTGCCAGTATCTATCAATCTGCAAATAGCTTTCTCTGATTACACAGGACAAATAGAGCATGTCCTCCCTGATGATAAACTCCGTTTCTTATCTTATCTCATACTCCAATAATCTTGCCCACAAAAAATAGTTCACTCCTCCATACCTAATGCTTTAACACTGTTTACTGATGGTTCTGGTAAACATGGAAAAGCAGCAGTCTGCTGGAGACCACATAATTAAATCACTTGATCTGGGTTTACTGGCACTCAGAGAGCTGAGACTGGGGCCCTGATATTAGCCTTGGAAACTTTTTTCACTCAGCCCATAAATATTGTGAGTGACTTGGCTTACTCTGTTTATTTATTGTAGAACCTTGAACCAGCCTTAATTAAGTTCACTCTCGAGTCCACCCTGTGGGCTCTTTTTCTTCGACTTCAGCAATTGCTAGATCAACACACACATTCTATTTTTATCACACACATTTGAGCCCACAGCTCTCTGCCTGGCCCATTGGCTTATGGCAATGAACAAGCAGACCTTCAGGTCATGACATCACTGCTTGACCAAGCCACTCAATCACATCAATCTTCCCACCAGAACTGGAGAAACTTATCTAAACAATTTCAACTTACCCAGAGACTGGCTTAACAAATTATCCTACAATGCCCAGATTGCCAGCTCACAGGCACATCCCCTTCTTCCACAGGTGTTAACTCTAGAGGACTAGAACCTAATCAATTATGATGAACAGATGTTACACACGTCCCTAAATTTAGAAAACTTAGATATATACATGTATCCATTAATACCAATTCTCAATTAGTGCCCATGCTTTGCCTGGAGAATCAACCCTGTATGTCATTAAACATCTCTTAACTTTTGTGTTTATGGGACAGCCCACAAAAATTAAAACTGATAATGGTCCAGCTTATGCCAGCTCACAATTTCAACAATTTTTGTCACACATAGAATATCCAACATTCCACAGGCACCCTATATAACCCTCAAGGATAGGCCATAGTAGAATGTGCCCACTTCACTCTTAGAAATATGCCCAAAAAACAGAAAAGGGGGAGTATGGGTAAAGACCCTGAAACACTATTGGCACAATCCTTTTTTTACCCTTAATTTTCCAAATTTAGATGGCAAATTTCAATCAGCTGTAGAAAAGCACTTTGCTAAAACCTCTCTAGGCATAAAACCTGCAGTTTTATGGAGATACATAAACAGTAATGAATGGTGTGGTCCAAATGAAATATTAACTTGGGGAAGAGGACCTAAGGGGGTGCTTGTGTTCACACCCCCTTAGGTCCTCTTTGGATTCCAGCATGATGCGTCAAACCATACCATGGTGTGGCTGGGACCCAACATGGTACCAGAGATGAAGGAACTAACACTACGGGACCTGCATCCCTGGACAATGTGGCCTCCGTGGATGACACAAGCCTCAGACATTACCTGGGGGATGCTGAAGAGGTCAACTCAGGAGGCTGAACGAATCCTGCTCTGGACACAGACACCATTTACTCCATATAATTTGTTCCTTGCTATGCTTTCTGTTGTACATTGCAACTCATGTAGGGTATTGATCCTTTTTATGCTCTTGCTTTGTCTGCAACCTGTACCTGCTACACTCTACTGGGCTCATATCTTAGATCTGCCTTTCTTTTGCCCCATCACCTGGGCAGACATCCCCTTCCCAGCCTATAATAATGTAACTGCTTGGCTAGGAGGGATAGATTTACCTCCAGTGGGGTCCGTCACTAATGGCACACATTGGATTAAGGTGCCAGGTAACACTACATATCAATCCACTATCCTCCCACTGTGTGTAATTTATAAAGGTTCTAACCCTTACTGTGTATCTGCCCAAACACAATTATGACTACATCATGGCAAAGGAAATGCCTTAACAACCTTAGCTGCAGGTAGCCTCAAACTAGGTAATGCCATCAGTGCTGCTTTTCCAAACAATCATTCCTGTGCTAAAGAAAAAAGCCTGGAAAGTAATGGATTTCACTTTAGCTGGGAGGTCTGTCACAGGGGACAAATGCATAGCCTCCAGTTAGACAATTATATCATCTTAGACTGGAGCCCCCATGGCCATTTGCAGGGCAGCCTTACTAATGTCCTCATCCATCATGGCATCAATCACAGTTTCATAGCCATGTCCCATTCCCCTATGATTTGGGCCAATGGGGGGATAGGATATCCCAGACCCCAAGTAAAATCCATGCCACCTGAAGACACCTAGGTGCCTAGGACATCTTGGCTCCTCCCTTGAAACCTAGCATAGGACATATCATAATTCCACTAACAACTATACTATAACCATCATTCATAATCACACTGATCAGTGCCTAATTTGCACTACCCATCCATATATTTTCCTCATGGGAACCAATATTTCTATTTCACCCCAAAACTCTGCCTTTGTGACCCAGGTACAGTGATAGGCTTGATTTGCCTCATGCATCACTAATTACAATATATCTGATCTAAATATTACTAGGGTCATGGTATTAAGGAGAAAATCTGAGGCATTCCTACCAGTCAATTTGACATGTGACGGGCAAGGTTCCTCTGCTCTTGCCACCTGAGAACGTGCCCTGTCCCAGGTCACACACAAAAGATTCATAGTTACACTTATGGCCTTTATAGTCTCAGCCATAGTTTTCCTGGCAACTGCTAGTGTTGCTGTTGCATCTACTACTGAATCAGTACAAACAGCTGCCTTTGTAGATAATCTGGCCAAAAATGTGTCTAATTGGGGAAGAGGGCATGCTTTTGTTCACACCCCCTTAGGTCCTCTTTGGATTCCAGCATAACACATCAAACCATACAATGGTGTGGCTGGGACCCAACCTGGTATCAGAGATGAAGGAACTGACTCTAAAGGACCTGCAGGGACTTACAGATGGCATAGATAGATAGCAGGGTACAGATTAAAAAATTCTTGCATATCTGAAAGCCCTCAAGGCTGCTTTGGAATACGTTGGGGAGCAACAAGATGCACTGTCATTCTGACAGCAATTAAACTGCAACTGGGAGAATAAACATATCTGTGTCACTTCTCTACCATGGAATCAATCAATACATAATTGGGATGAGGTGAAACAACACCTCTAAGAAACTTTTCATGACAATTTAACAGCAGATGTAACGCAACTTAAAACTAAAATTTTAGATTCCTTTCACACTAGAGATCTACACACCCAACAAACAGCCATTTGGAAGGGTGTGCAAGATCATCTCTCCTGATTAGATCCCTGCTCCTGGAGGAGGGGGTCACTCTTTGACTGGAAAAAATGTTGCTAATTGTTGGAGGTTGCACAAATGTTCCTTATGATTAGGCATAATTGAAGCCTTTCAGTAACAATATGAACCTGTGATCAATTAAGCAACTGGCCAGTTGTTACCTCCTCCTGCCTGCTCATTCTACCCAATAAATACAAAGGGCTGTAGAAGCTCAGGGGCTGCCTTTGTTCTCTAGAAGCAGGGAGCTCTCTTCTGCCCATGTTACCTTTCCTTTAAAATAGTTTCTTTTTCCTTGGTTTTCATTTCTAAGTTCATCCATTCGATTAGTCATAATGACAGTCTCAAGTGGGAATAGTAGTAACTGCTGTAATGACGGTCTTAAGCAGTAACAGTAGTAACTGCTGTAATGACGGTCGCAGGCAGTAATAATAGTAAACGCTGTGATGATAGTTTCAAGTAGTAACTGTGGCAGTCAGTCACAAGTGGCGCCTGAACAGGGACATGAAGGACAATCAGGGACAAACAGATACCTGAAGAGACCTGAAGGGAGCTGAAGAGGCCTGCAGGGACAGGTAGAGATAAGTAAGTAGAGATAGGTAAGTAGAGATAAGTAGGAGACAAATAGAGATAGGTAGGGAAAGACAGGGACTTGCAGGAACTAACAGGTACCATATGGACAGATAGGGAGAGTTAGGGATAGATAAAGGCTAGCAAAGACCAGCAATATAAGGTCAGTGCCCCAAAGAGATACTGGTCAGTGCCCTAGAGAAGTACAAAAGTCCAGACTAGCAAAGACTAGCAGAGATTTGCAGGGACAGACAGGGACAGATAAGGTCCTATCGAGACTTGAATGAGGAAGGTGTGCTGGAACAGAAAAAGCTAAAACCCAGAAAAAACTAAAACCAACCAGATGAATGAGAAACCCCGTTACAAGTCTGCCGGCAGCAACATAAGGTCAG
The DNA here is from genome assembly GCF_002776525.5 of Piliocolobus tephrosceles. Taxonomy (NCBI): domain Eukaryota; kingdom Metazoa; phylum Chordata; class Mammalia; order Primates; family Cercopithecidae; genus Piliocolobus; species Piliocolobus tephrosceles. The sequence continues at coordinate 58,289,863 of NC_045440.1, forward strand.
TGCTCTAAAAAGGTAATGGTCAGTGCCCTAGAGGTACAAAGAATGGAAAGTTTTTGAATCAGGGTAACATGAGGAAAGATTTGGTTATTTCTTTTCTCTTTTTTGTTTGGAGTTTAGTACATACCATTTTTTTATTTCAGGGTTTAAGAAATTTTTTTCCCCACCTACAGCACTTATTGAGGGTGGTGAACAGGAGAGGGAAGATGAAAATTGGCTTGTACCATCTTCTTTTGTGGCTATAGAAAAGCCAACTTTAGCTTTGGCTTTTGTGGATTGTAAATGTGCACTGGCACCTGTGAGATGTGCAGAGAACTCGGAAGGTTTTCTCAAAGCCTGTCAAGATGTGGGAACTGAGCTTCATTGCTCTGCAGTATTGACTCAGGCAATGGCTAATTTGGTAACTGACAGATCTAAAAGAAGCCAAAGGTTAAGCCCTAAAGTGGGAAAGTGTTATAAGTGTAGAAAAATTGGACGTTTGAATGCCGTCAGACCTCTGGGAAGAAGGGATCTTATAACACAGTTCCCCTTTCAACAGAAGAAATACCAGGACTTTGCCCTCATTGCAATAAAAGAAATCATTGAGCTAATCAATGCCACTCAAAATTTCATCAAAACATCACCGTCCCTGGAAACGAGAAGGGAGCCTGGACACAAGCACCTCAAACTATGAGGGCATTCCCTGTCCAGGCCACAACTCCATTTCAGGGGTGGGTTTCCGAAGGCACATTGATTCCCTCTCCCCAGGAACACCTATAAGCTCAAGATTAGATCTACCAGTTAGAGAACAGGCTACATTAATTGGGAGAACAAACTCACCAAGATTCACACTGGTATCTAGAGACCTTTGTCAACAGGATACATGGAATTAATTTTGGGCAAAACTGTCTTAACCTACAGGCCCAGGAGTTGTTGATTTTGATTGTGAAGGAGAAATTCAGGTAGTGTTAATGTCACAAGATCTTTGGGTTTTTGAACCAGGAGAATATGTTGCTCAACTATTGCTTGTTCCCTGTAAATTGTACCCCTTTCTATGCAAGAAGCAGCGAGGAGGTCAGGGATTTGGAAGTAAAAATAGGAGATTTATCCATCACAACCCATAATGAGAAGTGACAACGTGCCAGCAGCCCTCTCTCACTCTCAACGCCTCCTTGGCCTCCACTCTGGCCATGCTTGAGGAGCTCTTCAGCTTGCTGCTGCACTGTGGGGGCCCCTTTCTGAGTCTGGCTGAGGCTGGAGCCGGCTCCCTCTGCTCATGAGGAGGTGTGGAGGGAGAGGTACAGGCAGGAGCCATGGGGGCCAGTGGAGTTTCCGGGTGGGCATGGCACCTTCTGGGCTTGATCAGGGGCTGGGTCCCTTGCATGGACCACCGTTCCCTCTTCATGGGTTCGTTGGCCACGATGGCGGGTCTCTGTTTCTTTCTCGCTTCCCCTCTTTTCCTCTTGATTGTCTGGGAGAGCTCCCTCTGAGCTGCCAGAGTGCCTGGACTAGGTCCAGTGAGAGATGAACCCCGCTGGGCTTCTGGGATGGGTGGGGACTTGGAGAACTTTTCTGTCTAGCTAAAGGATTGTAAACACACCAATCAGTACTCTGTGTCTAGCTAATTGGATGGGGACTTGAAGAACTTTTCTATCTAGCTAAAGGATTGTAAGTGCACCAATCAGCACTCTGTGTCTAGCTAAAGGTTTATAAATGGACCAATCAGCACTCTGTCAAAATGGACCTGTCAGCTCTCTGTAAAATGCACCAATCAGCAGGATGTGAGTGGGGCTAGATAAGGGAATAAAAGCAGGCCACCTGAGCCAGCAGTGGTAACCCAGTCGGATCCTCTTCCATGCTGTGGAAACTTTGTTCTTTCCCTTTTAGCAATAAATGTTGCTGCTGCTCACTCTTTGGGTCCATGCTGCCTCTACGAGCTGTAACACTCACTCTGAAGGTCTGCAGCTTCACTTCTGAAGCCAGTGAGACCACAAACCCACCGGGAGGGAAGAACAACTCTGGATGTGCTGCCTTTAAGAGCTGTAACACTCACTGCGAAGGTCTGCAGCTTCATTCCCGAAATCAGTGAGACCATGAACCCACCAGAAGGAAGAAACTCCACACACACCATCTTTAAGAACAGTAACACTCACTGCGAGGGTCCGCAGCTTCATTCTTGAAGTCAACGAGACCAAGAACCCACCAATTCCGGACACAATAGCATCTCATAGCTCACGTGTGTAGTGTATATGGAAGAAAAGTTTTGTGGACTTATGGATACAGGAGCGAGAGACTGGTCTCTGTGGTAACAGATCTTGAGGATTGTTTAAAAGAAGGATAAGCCTCGATTTGCTTTTTCTGTTTCTTCTGTTAATCAGAAAGAGCCTGTTTCTCATTATCAGTGGGAAGTTTTACCCCATGGTAATTAACCAAAGAGGCAAAAACTGAGTTACAGCTTGTAGAACAAATGCTCAGCAACGGCATGCCTCCTGGCTACAGCAAAGAACCTTTGCTTTTTTTTCAGTAGATTTACTAATGTGGGGATGAGGGTATGTTTGTGTTTTTGCAGGAGATGAACAAGCCATGTGGGTGCCCTCAGCATGTGCATGACCATGGAGACTGGAGGGACCCATGGATTCCAACTATAGGCCTGGTTACCCCAGTACGAGCCCTGAGCCAGTTGAATCTGAATGTGAAGACAGAACAAGGACAGACTGGAGTCATGTTGACTTCAACCCCTATAATCTGGGGACAGATCAAGAAAATAGCACAGGAAGCTGAGAAACTGCTGGAGCACCAGGGTTTCACTTTTTGCTGGAATTCAGAGGTACAATCAATGCTTAACAGACCAATGCTATCTGAGTTCCTCTCTACCCTGAATACAAGAGACACTAATAGTTATGTGGAAATATCATTGCCCCTGTTCAGCATGAAGAAGTTGCCATAGACAGACCTTCATCCTTAGGCAACTCTTAGGATTAAGGGTCCTCTTGTAAAAGGGAAGGGGGAAATATGTAAGATGCATTCAAACCAGAGTGACACCATTTTGAATAAGGGCTAAGAAAAATGAAGCTGGATCACAAACTGGCAATTAAGGGCTGCACAGTCTGCAATGGCCTTGCTCAATTAATTTAAAAACAGAGGAGATGTTGGAGGCTGCACAAATGTTTCTTATGATTAGGCATAATTGAATCTTGTCAGTAACAAAATGAACCTATGATCAATTAAGCAACTGACCAATTGTTACCTCTTCCTCCCTGCTCATTCTACCCAATAAATACAAAGGGCAATAGAAACTCAGGGGCTGCCTTTGCTCTCTAGAAGCAGGGAGCTTTCTTCTCCCCATGTGACCTTTCCTTTAAAACAGTTTCTCTTTCTTTGGTTTTCATTTCTTTCTTTTTTTTCTTTCTGAGATGGAGTCTCGCTCTGTCACCCAGGCTGGAGTGCAGTGGCCAGATCTCAGCTCACTGCAAGCTCCGCCTCCCAGGTTTATGCCATTCTCCTGCCTCAGCCTCCCAAGTAGCTGGGACTACATGTGCCTGCCACCTTGCCTGGCTAGTTCTTTTTTGTATTTTTTAGTAGAGACGGGGTTTCACCGTATTAGCCAGGATGGTCTCTTCCTGACCTCGTGATCTGCCCGTCTTGGCCTCCCAAAGTGCTGGGATTACAGGCTTGTGCCACCGCACCCAGCTGGTTTTCATTTCTATCTTTGTCCACTCATCCATTCATTTAGTCCTAATAATGGTCTCAAGTGGTAACAGTAGCAACTTCTGTAATGACGGTCTTAAGCAGTAACAGTAGAAACTGCTGTAATGACAGTCTTAAGTAGTAACTGTGGTAGTCAGCCACAGCTAATTATACTCATGATTGTCTTACATTATTAGCTAATTCTAGGATGCAAAGCCAGAATAAGAGCAATGACCATCATGCCTGACAAACCTGTTGCTGTGCATGTCTGCACTCTCCAATCAATAAGGCCTGATGCAGAAAACAGAAAAGGGGGAGATGGAGGGGTTCAGTCAGGATAGTGGGAAAAATTGTGAACTAAACCTTCCTGGAAGACCAGAAGATTTTTGGAAAAGCCTCAGGATAGAATTATGGCTGAAGGCAGCCTAATCCTCTTTGAACTATAGCAAGGGTAATTAACATAGGAATGTAGAGGAGTCTATCTAAATAGCTTGTTTACTCATGTGGTCCTATGACTAACATTTGACCATCTGCAGGTGCATGATTGCTCTCTACTCAGGGGTCGGCAATGGTAATTAGCTTCTAGTGGAGTTTACTTGAGACTTTTGTCATTTAATATGTGCTGAATAAATGTCTGGAAGGCCAGCGAGTTGGGGCTGTGGTTGCAACTCTTTACAGCACTCTCCTGGGAGTCTGTAAGTGGCCTGGGCTCTCAGCTGGACTGACAAGCATAATACGTGTGTCAGTGTACGTTATTCATCCGTCGTTGGGTCAGGGTATGCAGGAGATGGATCCTGAATGTAGTGTTGGCCAATCATTTTATATCTAATATAACATTTATTATAAAATGTGTAATTTAACATCTTAATTCCATCACCTTACATTGGTTGTCATATGTTATAATTTACAAGGTATTCTTAAAAATGTTTATTACCTAATTTAATTTCAAAGTAATCTAATAGGATTGAAATTTTTACCCCATTCAATAACAAGAAAACTGAGCTTTTGACATTTGGCCAATCATTTATTCAATAAATACCTAAATAACTCTTTTGTATTGCAGAAGCAGTAGCTGGTCAGTGTTTTTATAATCTGCTATTTTGAGGAGACAAAAAATGTCTTCCTAGTTCTCTGTAATCACACCATTACTCAGCTTCTCACCTCTATCTTTTTTTGCACCTGTGTATAATTTCTGACTTGATTCTAAGTCACTGTATGGTTAAGCAGTTTGGAAGTGCTTCAGTGACAATTTGAAGGTGGTGTTTAAAAAGTGTGGAATTATCTTTTTGGTTCTCTACATTTGCTAGATATACACAATTCTTCCCTCAGAGTCCATCTTCATTCAACAGTTACAGACAATTCATTTAGTGCTTTGCTTTTAAATATGATTCGGAATGTATTCTTTTACAGCTTTAACTATTTGCACTTTTTTTGATAGACACTAATAGAAATATTTGTTGCAAAGGAACTTTGTGAAGAGTTTGTCTTTTCTCTTTGCAAATCAGAGGAATTTGTGTCTGTGTCAATGAGAAGGCATTGTGGACACTAAAGAGATGTGACTGAAAAATGTGCTAGGTGGAAAAAAGAGTACTGCTACAGAAAAATATGAAAATACATTTATATGCTTTTAGAAACAGCTGTGTTTTGATCATTTATTCACATTTTAGCAAAGGCAATTATATTGCAAAATGAAAATGTGATTTTTCATTTTGAAATATAATTATAGCTCATGGAGAAATCTGGAGGAATGTTTATTTTGAGGCTCATCCCTATAGGTATTAAATGATAATGGTGGTTATTAGTTATGAAAGAGAACTGAAGACTCAACCACTCTGCCATAGCACTGAGTCAGGTGGTGCTCATTTTGTGTGATGGATGATTGTTTCTCATGCAAAGGAGACAAAAATATTCAGTAACAGTTCCTGAGAAGAAGCTATGCAATGGGAACTGAAAACTGACAACGTCCATCAATAGTAGAGTTTATTTGAGATGCATTTAAAACATTTACTTTCCAAAATAACATCAGCATATTGTTTTCAGTAAATTTACTTACTTGTTTTACCCTCATATTGGAACGTAATTGAATCACATATCAGGGATAGTCAAAGACGGCACAAGTTCTTGCAATTTTGCATTCCTCTTTCCATAAAAACAGTAAACCATTTGCGTTCAGTTTATATACATAATGTCACCCTAAGAAAGAAGACTTCTAAGAATATTCTCAGGGACACCTGCCCCATACATATTTCTTGTATTTAACTATTTGTGGCATAGATTCACAGAACATGTCAGCTAAAGCTGGAACAAAGAGATAGTCTAATGCAATCCCATTGTTTTAGAGTAAAAGAGGGAGAAAGAGAAGGAGGAAGGTGAGGAGAAGGAACTGGAGAATGTAGTGGAAAGAGAGGGGACAAGGGAAAGAACCAGGGAGAAGAGGAGAAGTGGATAGAGGAAGAGAGAAAGGAGGTGAGAAGGAGAGACACAAAGAAACAAATAGGTGATTTTTTTCCAAAGGAAACAAAGCAAATAGTAGCACCTAAAGTCTGTCTGTAATGTAAATGAGGGTCTGTAACTCCTCATTTTTGTCTTTTCCATGGACAGGCAGAATATCACAATAGTGAAAATCCTTACTTCTAAACTGTGGCACAGTTCACTATTCACTAGGTGTATGACCTTGGGTAGATTCCTAAATCTATCTACCTCAATTCCCTCACCTATAAAATGGGAGTATTCTAGTATCTACATCATGAGGTTGTTAAAAGGATTATATGGAATAGCATGTGAACTGCACTTAATAGAATGCGTTTGTTCATATCTTTGTGTGGGTGCAAGTGTGTGTGTTCACTGGAGGTTTTGTAATTTATTCATCACTGTTGTATCTGGTGTGCTGGTTCACTTAACTCATAGTTCACATTACTATATGTGAGGGTTCATGCCTCTATTTTTCCAGTCTCATCTTTGATCAGAGGTGATGCCTGGAGTTGGCTTTCAAGTGAGAGTCCTCAGAGCAACTGTTGAAAATTTAAGTTAAAAATAAATTACCAAGTAATTAATTTGATCACTGGTTGACTTGAATATGTATAATATAATCTGTTGAAATCTGATAAAAAAGGAAGAGTGATTATTTTTGAATGCAAACTTGCTTTTGAATAACAGACACAGATAACAAAACTTGCAAAATGTATCATCAGTGCCACCCCAGGGGGTTACCAGGCTGACCACCCCACTTCTATCTGGAGATTCAGTTCATTATTTCTGATATTTGTTACACAGGAAGGCCTATCTTAGTTGATTATATGAAATGACTTTCTAATAGATCTACTCAGAAGGAATGGTCTGGCTTAGGGAAGTAAGTCCCAGCTAAGAACAGAGTCTGAGTGATTCACATGGAAAGACTGGAGCAGCCGGGATTGGAGTGTGGAATAGGTGGGCCAATACGCAGACATCGAAGTTCTTTCTTGAACTGAGATTTTAGGTCTGGAATTCTTGAATTAAAACTATTAAAGTGAGGAACATTTCCTTCTACATTTCCTCAACATATATGGGATTATGTTACTTTGTTGCAATGAGCAAATAGAAGCGTGTGCGGGCACACAGACGCGCGCGCGCGCACACACACACACACACACACACACACACACCTTGTTTACAGCACTTCTAGGTTCAGAGCAAAATTGAGAGAAAATATAGCGATTTCCTCATGTGCCCTGTGTAACTCCCACATATAGCCTTCCCGATTAGGAACATATCCCATCAGAGTGGAACATCTTTGAAAATTGATGAACCTACAGTGATATATCATAATCACCCAAAGTCCATAGCTTTTCATTAGGGTTCACTCTTGAGAATGTTGTACATTCTATGAGTTGAACAAATGTTTAACAACACATATCCATCATTAGCATCATACAGAGCATTTTCCCTACCTTAAAAATCCTCTACATATCCATCCCTCCCACCTCCACATCCTAGTCTGACACTACCCTTTTTTTGAAAAAAACTATCTATATGGTTTTGTCTTTTCCTGAATGTCATATAGTTAGGATCATATAGTATGTGGCCTTTTCAGATTGGCTTCTTTCACTTAGTAATATGCATTTAAGGTTCTTTTACGTATTTTCATGGCTTAATAACTAATTTCTTCTAATGCAGAATAATATTCCATTGTCTGGATATACCAGTTGATTTATCCATTCATCTGCTGAAGAACATCTTGATTGATTCCAGGTTTCAGCAATTACAAATAGGCCTACTTTCAACATCCATGTGTAATTTTTGTGTATATAAACATAAGAATTCAACTCCTTTGGGTAAATATTAAGGAGTGTGATTGCTAGATTGTATGGTAAGAATATGTTTAGTTTTGTAAGAAACCACTAAAATGTCCTAAAAAGTGGCTGAACCCACTTTGCATTCCCACCAGCAATAAATTACAGTTTCTGTTGTTCCATATCCTCACCATCATTTGGTGTTATCAATGTTATGTTATGAATTTTGGCCCTCTGATAGGTGTCAGTAGTATCTCACTTTTACTTTAATTTGCATTTCCCTGAGATAGATGTACGGCATTTTTTCATGTGCTAGTTTTCTATCTGTAGACTTTTGGTGGGGTATCTGTTAAGGTTTTTGGCTCACTTTCTAATCTGCTTACTTATTGTTGAGTTTTTAGAGTTCTTTGTATACTTGGGATAGCCCTTCCTTATCCGATACGTCTTTTGCAAAAAATATTTTCTCCCAGTCTGTGGCTTGTCTTCTCATTCTCTTGACATTGTCTTTTTCAGAGTAGAAGTTTTAAATATTAATGAAGCTCAGATTATCATTTTTTGTGAATAGTGCATTTGGTATATCTAAGAGTCATTGGTATACCTAAGATATTTAGGTTTTCTCCTATGTTATATTGTAGAAATGTTATAGTTTTGTGTTTAAAATTTAGGAATAAAATCTCTTTTGTGTGAAATTTTGTAAAGGGTATAAGATCGATGTCTAGATTTATCATTAGTATTATTATTTTGCATGTGGATGTCCAGTTGTTTCAGCCCTATTTGTTGAAAAGACTGTCTTTGAGCCACTATATTGCCTTTGCTCCTTTATCAAACATCAGTTGATTGTATGTGTACGCATCCACTTATGGACTCTCTATTCACCTCTATTGATCTATTTTTCTATTCTTTAGCTATATTATGCTCACTTGATTACTAGAGCTTTATACTAAGTCTTGAGATTGGGTAGTGTATTAGTCTGTTTCCACACTGCTAATAAAGACATACTTGAGACAGAGTAAATATAAAGGAAAGAGATTCAATTGACTCAGTTTCACATGGCTGGGGAGGCCTCACAATAATGGCAGAAGGCAAGGAAGATCAAGTCACATCTTACATGGTATCGGGGAAGAGAGATCTTGTGCAGGGGAACTCCTCTTTATAAAACTATCAGATCTTGTAAGACTTATTCACTGTCACTAGAACAGCATGCGAAAGACCTGCCCCCATTATTCAACTACCTCCCACTGGGTCCCTCCCACAACAGGTGGGAATTGTGGGAGCTACAATTCAACATGAGATTTGGGTGGGGACACAGCCAAACCGTATCATGTAGTGTCAATCTCTCAATTTAGTTCTTCTCCATCAATATTCTGTTGGCTATTCTGAGCCTTTTGCTTCTCCACATAAACTTTAGAATCAGTTTGTCAATATCTACAAAATAATGTTCTGGGATTTTGGTTGGGATTGGAATGAATATATAGATCAAGTTGGGAAGAAATAACATCTTGACATTATTGAGTTTTCCTATGCATGAACATAAAATTTCTCTCATTTTATTTAGAATATTTTTAACAGAATTTAATAGTTTTTCTCATATAGATCTTATATATTACAGATTTATACTTAGGTATATCATTTTGAGGGTGTTAATATAAATTATACTATAGTTTTAATTTCAAATTCTACTTGTCCATTACTGGTATATAGGAATGTGATTAACTTTTATATATTAATCTGTAGCCTACAACCTGGATATAATTGCTTATTGATTCCAGGAGATTTTTGTCAATTCTTTTGGATTTTCTAGATTATCATATCACCTGTGAACAAAGACAGTTGTATATCTTCCTTCCCAATCTAAAGAACTTATTTCCTTTTCTTTTATTACTACATTATCTAGGACTTTTACTACACTATTTAAAATCAGTAATGAGAAATATATCCTTGCTTGGTCCCTGATCTGAGTAGAAATACTTCAAATGTCTCACCATTAAGTTTGTTAACTATAAGATTTTTGTAGATATTCTTTATCAAGTTGAGAAAGTTATTCTCTATTCCTAGTTTACTGAGAGTTTGTAATCAAAAAGGAGATGCTACATTTTGTCAAATGTTGTTCCTGGATCTATTAATAAGATCATGTGTTTTTAAATTCTTTAGCCATTGTTGTGATGGATTACATTAATTGATTTTCTTTTCTTTTCTTTTTTTTTTTTTTTTTGAGACAGTCTCGCTCTGTCGCCCAGGCTGGAGTGCAGTGGCCGGATCTCAGCTCACTGGAAGCTCCGCCTCCCGGGTTCACGCCATTCTCCTGCCTCAGCCCCCCGAGTAGCTGGGACTACAGGTGCTGCCACCTCGCCCGGCTAGTTTTTTTTTTTTTTTTCGTAGTTTTTAGTAGAGACAGGGTTTCACCGTGTTAGCCAGGATGGTCTCGATCTTCTGACCTCCTGATCTGCCCGCCTCGGCCTCCCAAAGTGCTGGGATTACAGGCTTGAGCCACCACGCCCGGCCCATTAATTGATTTTCTAATACTGAATCAGTCTTTTAGACCTGGGATAAATTTCATTTGGTTTTGGCATGTAAGACTTCTTATGCATTGCTGGAATTGGATTTGCTGATATCTCATTGATATTTTTGTATCTACATTCATGAGATATATTGGTCTATAGTTTTCTTTTCTTGTAATGTCTTTGTCTGGTTTTGGCATTAGGGTAATACTGGCCTTATAGAATGGGTTAGGATGTATTCTCACATGGCAGAGGGTGGAAGGACAAACTAGCAAGCTATTCAAATGCTGCTGCATGAAGCTTCTTTAGGGGCTTTAATCCCATTAACGGGGGAGGAGCTCTTATGGCCTAATCATGTCTTAAAGTCCTGACCTCTTAATACTATAACAATGGGAATACTTGTATTTCAGAGGGGATTATGTTTTAACATGAATTTTGTAGGGTACAAAAATATTTAAACCATGGCATTTCACCACTTGGTCCTCCAGAATTTTTATGGTCTTTTCACATGCAAAATACATTCATTCCATCCTAATAGCACCAAAAGTCTTAAATAGTTTCAGCATAAACTTTAAAGTCTAAGTACAGTCTCATCTAAACATCCTATGGGTGAGACTCAAGATATAATTCATCCTGATGCAAATTCTCCCATGGAAGCTTTGAAATTAAACAAATTATGTGCTTTCAAAATACAATGGTGATGTCAACAACAGATCATGAGATTTGCCAAAATTAAATTGACCATAGATATATGAATCTCTTTATGGCTTCTCAATTCCATTCCATTTTTTGTATGTTTATTCTCATGTTGGTACCACATTTTCTTGATTGCTGTAACTTTGTAGTAAGTATTGAAAATGAGAAGTGTGAGACTTCCAAATTGGCTGTTCTATTTCAATATTGTTTTGATTATTCTGAGCCCCTTACATTCCATATGAATTTGAGGATCACCTTTTTTCATGTCTTCAAAAAGACCATTAAAATGTAATATGAAATGTATTAAATCTTTTTAAAATTATAAATATTATTGCTATCTTAACAATATTAAATTTTCCAGTTCATAAATATATATCTCTTTCCATTTATTTAGGCTTTATTTAATTTCTTTCAGCAATGTTTAATAATTTTCAATGTACAAATCTTTAATCTTTTTGGTTAAACACACACCTAAGTATTTTATTCTCTGAATGCGATTGTAAATAAAATTGTTTTCTTAATTTCTCCTTTAGCGTGTTTATTGTTGTTGTTTAAAAATACAACAGATCTTTGTGTATTGAGCTTGTATTCTGCTATTTTACTGAATTTGTTTATTCATTTGAATCTTTTGTCTGGTGAATTTTTGGGGATTTTCTATATTGAGAGTCATGCGAATAGAGAGAGTTTTATTTCTTCTTTTACAATTTAGATGATTTTTATTTATTTTTCTTGTTCAGTTGCTCTGAGTAGAATTATCAGTAAGATGTTGAATAATGATACTAAAACTAGGCATCCTTGTCTTGTTCCTGATTTTAAGGAGAAAGCTTTCAATTTTTTTTACCATTGAACCTGACGTTAGCTGTGGGTTTTTCATAAATGCCTTTTTATTATGGTGGAAGCTTATATTACCAGTTTTCTGAGTGCTTTTTTATCATGAAACAATGTTAGATTTTCTCAAATGCTTTTTCTGTGTCAATTGAGATGTCATGTAGCTTTTCCCCTTATTCTATCAATGTGATACATTACATTAATTGATATTCTTACCTTTGCATTTCTGGGTAAACCTCACTTGGTCATAGTGTTTAATGTATTGTTAGATTTAGTCTTATAATTTGATAATTTGTTGTGGATTTTTATGTCAAGATTCATAAGGAAGATTAGTCTGTAGTTTTGTGGTTTCTTGTGATTTGTTTTGTAGATTTAGTATCAGGCTAATGTTGACCTCATAAAATTAGTTAGAAAGTTTTCCCTTTTCCACATTTTGGAAGAGTTTGAGAAGGGTTGGTATCAATTCTTCTTTAAGTGTTTGGTGAATTTTACCTGTGAGGGTATCTGGTTCTGTACTAAAATTTGTTTAAGTACAAATTAATTTTGTCAGAAAGTTGTTTAAAATACTCTTAATATATTCTTGATATCTAAAAAAGGAATCCTTCATATTTTCTGCATTAAACTTTGAGGGCTATCTAATCCTTTTAAACCATCAGCTCCAATCTTTGTTTTTTTAAATATTTCATCTTTGCTTCTAAGGGAGGGAGGGGGTCAAGGTTCAGATACTTCATTTATGTTTGTAATTTATTTATTCCTTCAGGATTAGCAGTCATCTTTGTTAATTGTGTACTTGGTTTAATTGGACTTAAATCTATAATGCCTTGGACTTTTTCTACTCAGTATTATTAAAATTCACCATGTATATGCATCATATAGAACTACTAACCATAGTGTACAGTTCTCTGACATTGTTAGCTCTTTTCAATTTGAATGGAAAGAGAATTGTACAAATACAACTCATTTTATTGTGATTTACTTTATTGCACTTATCAGATACTGTGTTTTTTACAAATTGAAGAATTGTGGCAACTCATTGTGCAAGTCTATCAACACTAATTTTTCAACAGCTTGTGCTGACTTTGTGTCTTTGTGTCTATTTTGGTAATTATTGCAATATTTAAAACTTTTTCATTATTATTATGTCTGTTTTGGTGATCTATGACCAGTGATCTTTGATGTTACCATTGCGGTTGTATGCCCATGTATACAATGTAACCTGTATACATGTAGATGTACATGTACATATAAGACTGTGTACTTAACAAATGTCATACGTGTTAGTGCTCTAATGACCAGCCATTCCTTCATATCTCTATTTCTCACTTTCTCCTGGCCCCCCTATTCTCTGAAACACAACAGCATTGAAATTAGGTCAATTAATAACTGTACAATGACCTCTAAGTGTTCAAGTGAAGGGAAAAGTTGCATGTCTCTCACTTTAAATCAAAAGCTAGAAATGATTAGGCTTAGTGAGGAAGGCATGCCTAAAACTGAGATAGGCCAAAAGCAAGGCCTCTTGTACCAAACAGTTAACTAAGTTGTGAATGCAAAGGGTAAGTTCTTAAAGGAAATGAAAAGTGCTACTCCAGTGAGCACACAAATGATAAGAAAGTGAAATAGCTTTATAGCTGACATGGAGAAAGTTTTACTGGTCTGGAGAGATCAAACCAGCCACAACATTCCTTTAAGCTAAATTTTAATCCAGAGAAAGACCCTAATTCTCTTTAATTATATGAAGACTGAGAGAGGTGAGGAAGGTGCAGAAAAGCAGTTCAAAGTTAGCAAAGCTTGCTTCATGCAATTTAAGAAAAAAAAGCCATCTCCAAACATAAAAGGCCTAGGTAAGGCAGCAAGTGCTGATGTAGAAACTGTAGCAAGCTATCCAGAATATTTAACTAAGATCACTATTGACAGTGACTACAGTAAACAACAAGTCTTTAATGCAGACAAAACAGCTTTTTAAAACTTTTATTTTAGGTTCAGGGATACATATGCAGATTTGTTATATAGGTAAACTAATGTCACAGGGGGTTGTTGTATAAATGATTTCATCACCCAGGTACTAAGCCTAGTACTCAATAGTTATTTTCTCTGATCTTCTGCTTCCCCCCACCCTCCATCCTCAAGTAGGCCTCAGTGTCTATGGTTTCCTTCTTTGTGTCCATGAGTTCTCATCATTCAGTTCCCACTTGTGAGAACATGTGGTGTTTGGTTTTCTGTTCTTGTAATAGTTTAATAATGGCCACAGCTCCATCCAAGTTCCTACAAATGGTATGATCTCTGTTTTTTATGTCTGCATAGTATTATATGGCATATACGTGCCACATTTTATTTGCCTAGTCTGTCATTGATGGACATTTAGGTTGATTCCAAGTCTTTGTTATTGCGAATAGTCATGCGATGAACATTTGTGTGCATGTGTCTTTATGGTAGAACAATTTATAGTCCTTTGGGTATATACCCAGTAATGGGATTGCTGGGTCAAATGACAGTTCTGTTTTTAGCTCTTTGCGGAATCACCACACTGCTTTCCACAATGGAAGAACTAGTTTATATTCTTACCAACAGTGTATAGGAGTTCTCTTTTCTCCACAACCTTGCAGTGTATAGGTGTTCCCTTTTCTCCAAAACCTTGCAAGCATCTGTTATTTTTTGACTTTTTAATAGTAGCCATTCTGACTAGTGTGAGATGGTATCTCATTGTGGTTTTGACTTGCATTTCTCTAATCATCAGTGATATTGAGCTTTTCTTCATATGCTTGTTGGCCACATGTATGTATTGTTTTGAAGTATCTGTTTATGTCCTTTGCCCACTTTTTAATGGAGCTATTGTTTTTTACTTGTAAATTTGTTTAAGTTCCTTATAGAGGCTTAATATTAGACTTTTGTCAGATACATAGTTTGCAAAAATTTTCTCCCATTCTGTAGGTTGCCTGCAAAACAGCTTTCTATTGAAAGAAGATGCCATCTAGGACTTTCACAGCTGAGAAGTCAATGTCTGGCTTCAAACCTTCAAAGGACAATCTGACTCTCTTTTCAGGGCCTAATGCAGCTGGTGACTCTATGCTAAAACCAATGCTTATTTATAATTTTGAAAATCCTAGAACCCTTAAGAATTGTGCTACGTCTACTTTGCCTGTGCTCTATAGATGGAACAAGGCCTGGATTATAGCACATCTCTTTATAGCATGGCTTAGTACAGTTTTTTTTTTTTTTTTTTGAGATGGGCTCTTGCTCTGTTGCCCAGGCTGGAGTGCGGTGGCACGATCTCAGCTTACTGCAAGCTCTGCCCCCTGGGTTCATGTCATTCTCCTGCCTCAGCCTCCCAAGTAGCTGGGACTACAGGCACCCGCCAACAAGCCTGGCTAATTTTTTTGTATTTTTAGTAGAGACGGAGTTTCACCATGTCAGCCAGGATGATCTCAATCTCCTGATCTCATGATCTGCCCACTTCAGCCTCCCAAAGTGCTGGGATTACAGGTGTGAGCCACCCCACCTGGCTGGCTTAGCAATATTTTAAGCCCACTATTGAGACCTACTGCTCAGAAAAAAGATTTTTTTTTCAAAATATTAATGCTCATTGTTAGTGTATCTAGTCACCCAAAATCACCAGTGGAGGTGTACAAAGAGATTAATTTCTTTTCATGCCTGCTAACAACATCCAGCAGCCCATGGATTAAAAAGTAATTTTGGCTTTCAAGTCATTGTTTAAGAAATATGTTTTTAAGGCTGTATTTAGCATAGATGATGATTCCTGTGATAGATCTCAGAAAAGTAAATTGCAAATCTTTGAGAAAGGATTCACCGCTTTAGATATTATTAAAAGTATTTGTGATTCATGGGAGGACGTCAAAATATCAACATTAACAGGAGTTTGAAGAAAGTTAATTCCAACTCTCATGGATAACTGAGAAATTTAACACTTCAGGAAGTAACTGCTTATGTGGTAGACATACCAAAACAACTGGAATTAAAAGTGGACCCTGAGGATGTGACTGAATTGCTGCAATTTCATGATAAAAATTTAATGGATGAGGAGTTGCTTCTTGTGGATGAGTAAAAAAATGTGAAGTTTTTTTTTTTTTTTTTTTTTTGAGAAGAAATCTATTCCTGGTGAAGATGTTGTAAGTATTGTTGAAATGATAACAAAGCCTTTCAAATATTAGATAAACTTAGTAGATAAAGCAACAGCAGGGTTTGAGAGAATTGACATTAAAGCTTTTTGAGTAAAATGCTATCAAAAAGCACTGTATGACACAGCGAAATCTCTCATGAAAGGAAGAATGCATTCATGTGGCAAACTGTATTGTCTAATTTTAAGAAATTGCGACTCCCACCCCAACCTTTAGCAACCACTACTCTGATCAATCAGCAGCCATCCACATAAAGGTAAGACCCTCCATCAGCAAAAATATTATGACTTGCTGAAGATTCACATAATCATTAGCATTTTTAACAATAAAGTGTTTTTAATGAAGATGTGTACACTCTTTTAAAGACATGCTATTGCACACTTAATAGACTACAATATAGAGTAAACGACTTTAAACGTACTGAAAATCCAAAAATTTTCTGGGACTTGCTTTATTGTAATATTTCTTTTATTGCAATAGTCTGCATCTAAACCTGCAATATATTCAAGGTATGCCTAGATAGACAATGCTGCTTTAATGTACTCCTGTTGAGAGATGAGGTAATTCACATAGGGGAATCTCTAGGATAGCTAATGCTTAAAGCTTTTGCTAGTAAAAATTCACTAAAAATATTGATAACATTAACTTTTTTTATAACATTCTTGTTTGCTTCTGTTGAACATTGAATACAAGATATAATTTGATATTATTTTTGATAATTCAGAAATAACATTATGAGCGTCATTTATCTGATGGTGTTACATTCTGGGAACTCAAGTGTGTAGCTCTCTTCCTGCTGGAGAACTTATTTTCCTATCTAAATCATAACTATGATTTTTATTTTTTGCTACAGTACTTGTGAACCTGATCCAAAAGCTTTCTACATTTATTAGTAATAAGTGAATATTAGTTTTCCAGCAGAGTGGAAAGAAACAAGTAGACTAAATACATTTTGTGCTCAAGCATATACTAAATGATTTTTAAGACAGCCATTTCCCTATTCTTAGAGAAGTGGACAAGAGCAGAGGTTTATGGAGAAATGACTCAAGACTAATTGTGTCAGAAAAAAAGGTGAGATTAGCATGTACAATTTCAATTGCTTACCATATGTTTTACTTACATTCACTCTCTTATTAACTCTTCAGCTTGATTCTATTCGTTGTGTATTTCTATCCACATTATATTCAATTAAATGGAGATTAATGTAAGATATTTGGTCTAAGATACACACACCTGGTCAGTGACAAAATCAGGGATCTGCCTGTGCTCTTTATGTTGTATCTTATTGTCTGTACTCATTACTCTCATTAAATCTGGCTTGTCTACAATCTTGGAGTGTTCTGTGCATGAGGATTATAACATGTAAGTATTAAAGATTATGCTTGGGTATTTTGGGGAAGGAACTCATCTTCACTTTTTTTTTTTGAAATGGAGTCTCACTCTGTCACCAGGCTGGAGTGCAGTGGTGCAATCTCGGCTCACTACAAACTCCGCCTCCTGGGTTCAAGCGATTCTCCTGTCTCAGCCTCTTGAGTAGCTGGGACTACGGGTGTGTGCCACCATGCCCAGATAATTTTTGTATTTTTAGTAGAGACAGGGTTTCACCATGTTGGACAGGATGGTCTCAGTTTCTTGACCTCGTGATTCACCTGCCTTGGCCTCCCAAAGTGCTGGGATTACAGACATGAACCACCGCACCCGACCTCATCTTCACTTTCAATACATGGCCTCTACCTATCAAATGCCAATAAAATCCCCTGGTGATCAGGACAATTAGTAAATACCCCCACATACACATGCACATTTTCAGATGTACCCCCACCCCAATGAGGTCCACTGAATAACCACAGTATTACACATAACCACATGAGAGTTTCAGCTTTGAAACAGTCACATAAACACATTAGATAATCAAAAAGAAAGTATTAATCCCTAGAAACATACACTATACCAAGACTGAATTATGAAGAAATAGAAAATCTGAACAGACCTATAACTAGTAAGGAGATTGAATCAGTAATAAAAACCATCCCAACAAAAGAAGCTCAGGACGAGATGGCATCTCTGGTATATTCTACTAAACATTTAAATAAGAATTAATGTTAATCCTCAAACTCTACCAAAAAACTGAAGAGGATGGAACACTTCCAAATTCATTTTGTGAGTCTATCATCACCCTAATACCAAAGCCAGACAGATACAATGCAAGAAAAGAAAACTACAGGCCAATATGCCTGATTAACATAGATACAGGAGTCCTCAAAAAATAAGACTTGGTGAAAGTTTGAAGATGGCCAACTAGACACAGCCAGGTGAAACAGATGCTACTGAGGGAACAAGTTGACTCATACACTCCCTAGCAGATCTTCAGAGGAAAGGCACAGGAAGTATATAGAGGGAAGACACAGAAGCTGGCCCAAAGGTGGAGGAATCTGGGAACCCCATATGCGGCTACGGTGCACCTGGACTCATTCCTTGCCCCCAGTGGCTCCAGGGCAGATAAGCAGAACTGGAAAGGAGTAACCCACTCTCACATCATTGGCCTCTGGAATCCCAACAGGTAGACCCCTCAACTACCACAGACACTTGAGTTGACAGGGAGAGCTGCTTAGAGAAGTGGTAGGGGCAGCAAGCCAAATAATGTGAAGCCCAGAGGGTTTGGTGCAGGAGCATCTGTAGCAGACCAGAGGCAGGAATGGCCATTCCCCTAGTTTTGACTTGCTTCCGTAGGAGACTTTAGCCCTAGGGGAGCTATAAGTCCTGGACTCTGCAGAGAAGTCTTACCCATCAAATGGGGTTGTTCTGACCTGAACAGAACAAGATGGATCCCACTGTCACTGCACTATGAATTGCTTTGGCTGAGACCATCCATCAGAGTTTAGTGACTAGCAATCTGGGAGCACACTGCCCCCTGCAGCACAGTGGATTTCTAAACTTGAGGAGCCAGAGAAGAAAGTTGGGGCCCAGTACAAGCCCCAGAGCTAGAACACAAAGTTCTGGGGTGGGAAGCTGAGCATTGGTCCCCTAAAATCTTCCAGAAATGAAATCAGTTGGCTGAATCCACCTAATACCACAATTAAACCCTTGAGATCACCAAATAGGATACAAGAAAAAAAAACCCATTGAAAGGCCAGCAACCTCAAAGATTAAAGTTACATAAGCCCACAAAGATAAGGAGGAACCAGCATAAGAACCCTGAAAACTTAAAAAAAAAAAAAAAAAAAAAAAAAAAAAGTGCCTTCTTTCCTCCAAACAACCACATCACCTCTCCAGGAAGGGTTCTGAACCAAGCTGAGATGGCTGAATGACAGAAATAGAATTCAGAATATACATAGGAATGAAGATGATTTAACTACAGGAGTACATTGAAACCCAATCTAAGGAAGCTAAGAATCATGAGAAAATAATGCAGGAGCTGACAGACAACATAGCCTGTATGAAAAAGAACACAACTAACTTGATAGAGCTAAAAACACACTACAAGAATTTCATAATGCAATCACAAGTGTGAATAGCAGAATAGAACAAGCAGAGGAAAGAATTTCAGAGCTTGAAGACTGGCTTTCTGAAATAAGACAGTCAGACAAGAATAGAGAAAAAAGAATAAAAAACAACACGCAAAACAATTATGAGATTATGTAGAGAGACCAAATCTATGACTCATTGGTGTCCCTGAAAGAGATAGGGAGAATGGGTCTAACTTGGAGAACGTATTTCAGGCCATTATCCAGGAGAACTTCCCCACCTTAGCTAGAGGGGCCAACATTCAAATTCAGGAAATGCAGAGAACTCAAGTAAGATACTTCACAAGAAGATCATTCCTAAGACACATAATCATCAGATTCTCTAAGATCAAAATAATAATCTAAAAAATGTTAAAGGCAGCTAGAGAGAAAGGTCAGGTCACCTACAAAGGGTAGCCCATCAGACTAACAGTGGACCTCTCAGCAGAAACCCTACAAGCCAGAGGAGATTGGGGGCCAATATTCAACATTCTTTAAAAAAAAAAAAAATCCACCCAGAATTTTATATCTGGCTAAATAAGTTTCATAAGTGAAGGAGAAATAAGATTATTTTCAGACAAGCAAATACCACCAGACCCGCCTTATAAGAGCTCCTGGAGGAAGCACTAAATATGAAAAGGGAAGTCCATTAGCCACTACAAAAACACACTGAAGTACAGAGACCAGTCACACTATAAAGCAACCACATAAAGGAGTCTGTAAAATAACCAGCTAATATCATGATGACAGCATCAACTCCAGGATGAATCCAGGAGCCAGTATTTTGAAAAGATTAAAAAAATTGGTAGACTAATATCCAGAATAATAAAGAAGAAAAAAGAGAATAATCAAGTAGACATAATAAAAAAGTGATAAAGGTGAGATCACCACTTATCCTACAGAAATACAAACCACCATCAGAGAATATTATAAACACCTATAACATCTCTATGCAAATAAACTAGAAAATCTAGAAGAAATGGATAAATTCCTGGACATGGACATCCTCGCAAGACTAAACCGGGAAGAAGTTGAATCCCTAGATAGACCAATAAAAAGTTCTAAAATTGAGGCAGTAATTAATAGCCTACCAACCAAAAAAAGTCCAGGACTAGATGGATTCACAGTCAACTTCTACCATAGGTACAAAGAGGAGCTGGTACCATTCCTCCTAAAACTCTTCCAGCAGTAGAAAAAGAGGGACTCCTCCCTAATTCATTTTATGACGCCAGCATCATCTTGATTTGAAAACCTGGCAGAGACACAATAAAAAAAGAAAATTTCAGGCCAATATCCCTAATGATCATCAATGCAAAAATCCTCAATAAAATCCTGGCAAATTGAATCCAGCAGCACATTAAAAGGCTTATCCACCATGATCAAGTCAGCTTCATCCCTGGGATGCAAGGCTGGTTCAACATACACAAATCAATGAACATAATCCATCACAGAAACAGAACTAATGACAAAAACCACATGACCTATCTCAATAGGTACAGAAAAGACCTTCGATAAAATGCAACACCTCTTCATACTAAAAACACTCAATAAACTATGTATTGATTGAATGTATATCAAAATAATAAGAGCTATTTATGACAAATCCACAGCCAATATCATACTGAATGGGCAAAAACTGTAAACATTCCCTTTGAAAACTGGCACAAGATAAGGATGCCCTCTCTACCACTCATATTCAACATAGTATTGGAAGTTCTGGCCAGGGTAATCAGGCAAAAGAAAGAAATAAAGGCATTCATATAGGAAGAGAGGAAGTCAAAATATCTCTGTTTTCAGATGACATGGCTGTATATTTAGAAAACCCCATCATCTCAACTCAAAAACTCCTTAAGCCAATAAACAACTTTAGCAAGTCCCAGGATACAAAATCAACATGCAATAATCACAAGCATTCTTATACACCAATAATAGACAGCCAAATCATGAGCAAACTCCCATTTACAATTGCTACTAAGAAGATAAAATACCTAGGAATAAAACCTACAAGGGATGTGAAGGATCTCTTCAAGGAGAACTACAAACCACTGCTCAAGGAAATATGAGAGGACACAAAAAAATGGAAAAACAATCCATGCTCATGGATAGGAAAAGTCAATATCATGAAAACGACCATATTGCTAAAGTAATTTATAGATTCAATGCTCTTCCCATCAAGCTACTGTTGACTTCCTTCACAGAATTGGAAAAACTACTTTAAATTTCATATGGAACTAAAAAAGAGCCCGTATAGCCAAGACAGTCCTATGCAAAAAGAATAAAGCTGGAAGCATCATGCTATCTGACTTTAAACTATATTACAAGGCTACAGTAACCAAAACAGAATGATAGTGATACCAAAACAGATATATAGACCAATGGAACAGAACAGAGGCCTCCTCAGAAATAACACCACACATCTACAACCATCGGATCTTCGACAAACCTGACAAAAACAAGCAGTGGGGAAAAGATCCCCTATTTAATAAATGGTGTTAGGAAAACTGACTAGCCGTATGCACAAAACTGAAACTGGACCCTTTTCTTACACCTTATACAAAAATTAACTCAAGATGGATTAAAGATGTAAACATAAGACCTAAGACGATAAAAACCCAAAAGAAAACCTAGGCAATACTATTCACGACACAGGCATGGGCAAAGACTTCATGACTAAAATATCAAAGGCAATGGCAACAAAAGTTAAAACTAACAAATGGGATCTAATTAAACTAAAAAGCTTCTGCACAGCAAAAGAAACTATCGTAAGAGTGAACAGGCAACCTACAGAATGGGAGAAAATTTTTGCAATCTATCCATCTGACAAAGGGCTAATATTAAGAATTTACAAGAAACTTAAACAACTTTACAAGAAAAAAAAAAACCCATCAAAATGGACAAAGGATATGAACAGACACTTCTCAAAAGAAGACAATTATGCATCCAAAAAAATACGGAAAAAAGCTCATCATCACTCGTCATTAGAGAAATGCAAATCAAAACCACAGTGAGATACCATCTCATGCCAGTTAGAATGACAATCATTAAAAAGTCAGGAAACAACAGATGCTGGAGATGATGTGGAGAAATAGGAATACTTTTATACTGTTGGTGGGAGTGTAAATTAGTTTAACCATTGTGGAAGTCATGTGGCAGTTCCTCAAGGATCTTGAACTAGGAAAACCATTTGACCTAGCAATCATGTTACTGGGTATATACCCAAAGGATTATAAATCATTCTACTCTAAGGACACATGCACACATATGTTTATTACAGCACTATTCACAATAGCAAAGACTTGGAACCCACCCAAGTGCCCATCAATATTAGACTGGATGAAGAAAATGTGGCACATATATACCATGGAATACTATGTAGCCATATAAAAGAATGAGTTCATGTCCTTTGCACGGACATGGATGAAGCTGGAAATCACCATTCTCAACAAACTAACACAGGAAGAGAAAACCAAACACTGCATGTTCTCACTCATAAGTGGGAGTTGAACAATGAGAACATATGGGCATAGGGAGGGAAACATCCCACACTAGGGCCTGTCAGAGGGTGGGGAGAAAGGGGAGGGATAGCATTAGGATGAACACCTAATGTAGATGACTGGCTGATGGGTGCAACAAACCACCACGGCACATGTATACCTATATAACAAACCTGCACATTCTGCACATGTATCCCAGAACTTAAAGTAGAATAAAAGATAATGAGTAATAAAAAAGTTGGCCATATATACCATGGAATACTATGTAGTCAAAAAAGGAATAAGATCATGTTTTTTGTGGGACATGGATGGATCTGAAGGCCATTATCCTTAGCAGACAAACATAGGAACAGAAAACCAAATACCCCATGTTCTCGCTTGTAAGTGGGAGCTAAATGATTAGAACACATGGATGCATAGAGGGGAACAACAGCCATTGGAGCCTACAGGAGGGTGGAGAGTGGGAGGAGGGAGAAGATGAGGAAAAATAACTAATGAGTACTAGGCTTAATACCTGAGTGATAAAATAATCTGTACAACAAATCCCCATGACACAAGTTTACCTATATAACAAATCTGTACATGTACCCCTGAACTTAAGGTTAAATTAATAAAATACTTGCAAACCAAATTCAACAGCACATTAAAAGTATCATACCCCATGACCAAGTGAAATATATCCGTGTAATGCAAGTATGGTTCAACAAATTAAAATCAATTAATGTGATATGTCACATTAACAGAATGAAAGATTAAAGAAAACCACAATCATCTCAATAGATGCAGAAAAAGCATTTGACAAAGTTCAACACCCTTTCATGATAAGAACTTTTAACAAACTAGAAATAGAAGAAATAGACCTCAACATAATAAATGCCATATATGAAAAGCCCACAGCTATCATCACAATCAATGGTGAAAAATTGAAAGTTTTCTTCTAAGGTCTGAAATGAAGTCATTCTTGACACTTCAAATTAACATAGTACTAGTAATATTAGTCAGAACATCCAGGCAATAAATAAATAAATAAAAGACATCCAAATCAGAAAGGAAAAACTACAATTATCTCTGCTTGCAGGTGTCAAAAAGAATAAAAGATTTGGGAATAAACTTAGCCAAGGAAGTGAAAGACTTCTACACTGAAAACTATAAAACATTGACAAGAGAAAACACAAGTAAATGAAAAGACGTCCCATATATATAGATTGGAAGAATTAATATTGTTAAAATGTTTACACCATCCAAAGCAATGTACAGATTCAATCCAATCCCTATCAAAATGCCATTGACATTTTTCACAGAAACAGAAAAAAAATTCTAAAATTCATGTGGAACCACAAAGAGCTCCAAAGAGCCAAAGCAATCTCAAAGTGGAAGAACAAAGTTGGAACATGACATGTGTTCATTTAAAAATATATAACAAAGCTAAGTGATTAAAACAGTATGAGACTGGCAAAAAGACAGACATAAAGAAAAATGGAACAGAATAGAAAGCCCAGAAATAAATCCACACATATGCTATCAAGTGACATTTAAGAAAAAAGCCAAGAATGTTTTCTACACTTAAAGTTTAGAATATAGATATCAAATTCTATGAAAACTCTTACTTTGATTTTAATTGAGAATGAACAAAGTTATGAATTCATTTGGGAACTTTTACAATATTGAATCTCCCTTTGCAGAAATATGGTGTGCTTTCCATTTACTTAGGTCTCCCTTTCTTTCTTTCAGTTAAATAATATGGTTTCTTCAGATACAATTTGAACACTTGCTAGTTTTCTTCTAAAAACTTTATAAATTTTTGTTATTACATACTTCTGAACCAAAATGGGATTTTTTTTTTTTTGCTGTTGACTTCTTAAATTGGTTATTGTTGATGTATAGAAAATGATACCTATTTTGTGTATTTAGGCAACTGATCTATTTTGCTATTAATTTGGCTTTCCCAAGTTCATTATTTTCAAATAAATACAGAATTGTATCTTCTGCATTAAAAAAGGGAGAACACCAAGAAAACACAGTAAGGAAAGAGGAAAGGAGAGTCTCCTAAACAAATCGTGTTGGGAAATTGAACCCTTATCTTACACCACACACAATAATCAACCAAAAATGAAATCTAGGCTTAAATGTACAACCTGAAACTGTACAAAAAGAAAACGTGAGGAAAATCTTTTGAAACTGATCTTGGCAATAATTTCTTGGATATGACATCAAAAGCACAGGCATCAAAAAGCAAAAAAAAAAAAAAAAAAAAAAAAGCCAAATGGGACTATATGCAACTAAAATCCTTCTGAAAGTGCAACTTATGAAATGAGAGAAAACATTTACAATCCACATATTTAGTAAGGGGTTAGTATCCAAAACATATAAGGAACTCTCAATTAAATAGAATAAAAGAAGAAGAAAAATAATTCAATGGGAAAATGAGCAATAAAGCAATGGACATAAAGAGAAGTATTTTCAAAAAGGACAAATGGCCCACACCTGTTAGGATGATTATTATTACAAAAGTAATAATTCCTTCCTCCTTTAAAGTGCCGGCTCAAAGTCTCTGGTGGAGGCTACACTTCTCAGCATGTGGAATGGGTAGCCTTTATAAAGAATAAAGTCTCCTTTCCAAGTGGATAGATTTGGTGATTTTTCCAGTTGACGCCTTGAAGCTTCTTTATTATGGGCCGAATTGTGTTCCCTCAAAATTTATATGTTGAAGTCCTAAACCCCAGCATATCAGAATGTGACTGTATTTGGAAATGAGGTCCTTAAAGAGATAATTAAGTTAAAATAAGGTAATTAGGTTGGGGCCTAATCCAATCTAATTAGTGACCTTATAACAAGGGGAGATCAGGGAACAGATATAGACCTTCAGAGGGAAGACCATGTGAAGATGCAAGGGAGAAAATGACATCTAGAAGCCAAGGAGAAAGTCCTCAGAAAGAACTACCCTTGCCAACGCTTTCATCTTGGATATTTAACCTCCAGAACTATGATAAAATAAATCTCTAGTTTAAGCCACTTAGTCTGTGGCACTTTGCTATGGCAGCCCCAGCAAATGAATATCCCTGCCCTTCCACTGTCTTCATCCACCAACACTGTCATATAAGCTGCTAGAACTCATGTTACAAGACTTTATGGAGAAAAAATAATGAGTGAGTTCAGATCTCAGTGCACCTTTCAGAGATTCATGACCTTTCTCCCTTCAAGTTCTTCACCTTTCTCCTCAGCCCAGAGCCTCTTCCTGCTTCCTGATCAAGGAAGTCTCACCTCCTCTGTTCTCAAGTCAGATACATACAGACCTGGGTTTGAGTTCTTGTTTTCAGATATTGGATATTTTTCCTTATCTAGTCACTTACTATTTTATTGTTAGTTTACTTCTGAACTGAAGGAAATAATACCAGTCTAAAGGGCTGCGAGATTAAATGAGAAAATCTATGCAGAGTGCCCGACAGTGGCTGTCACAAATTGGGTGAGCAAAAAATAATCTCTTCCCCTCTCTTCTGCACAATCTCTATCTCTTCCTTTCCAAAACTACTGGAAGAGAAAGAGCGATAAAGCAGTGATCTGGCTCCCACGGGTCCCTCCAGATGTCATGGCTACCTTTTTTTTCTTGGTTTTCTGGGCAAGCCTGCCATCTAGGGTCATCTTCAGTTCCTTTCTCATCTACGCTCAGTGATGATATTCTCATCAGATTTTACACTGAAAATATTGATTTTACACTGAAAATCTTGATTTTGTGTGTGTGATACAGGAACTCTGTCCTGCTGGATTATAAGAGGCTAAACTTTTAAGATTCCCTTGACTTCAATTTATGATATCAGTTGCAACTGAGGTGCTGCAGCTGAAGTACTACACCAAGCATGCCCATTTCATAAAAACATATTTCCTATACCTTCCCAGAGCCTCTTTCCTTCTTAGGCTTCATAGAAAGAGAGATAAAATTCTCTGGCTGTGAGTGCAAAGCTGTAGCATCACTTGCGTACAGAATCATGGTTCTACCCCATCTTCCTTTAGTAGCACTTAACATAGACATCATTTGCTTACTTACCTGTTTATAGTCAGACTCCCACAACTGGGTTATAATCTCCAGAATTACAACCTGATGAAATTGTAACCTGATGGAAAAAATGAACAAAAAAGCAATGGACATAAATGGAAGTATCTCCAAAAGAGACAAATCCCAAAGAGCAAGAATATTTTCTCCCATTCTGTTTCCTAGTGCCTAGACTGTAGTAGACATTCCCTAAATCTTTGTTTGAAAAGTGAGTGATTAAATTTTTTCTCTTATCTCCCTGGATTTTCCCTTTTTTTTTTTTCTTTTTCATTATACTTTAAGTTCTAGGGTACATGTGCATAACGTGCAGGTTTGTTACATATGTATACTTGTGCCATGTTGGTGTGTTGCACCCGTCAACTCGTCAGCACCCATCAACTCGTCATTTACATCAGGTATAACTCCCAGTGCCATCCCTCCCCCCTCCCCCCTCCCCATAATAGGCCCCAGTGTGTGATGTTCCCCTTCCAGAGTCCAAGTGTTCTCATTGTTCAATTCCCACCTATGAGTGAGAACATGCGGTGTTTGGTTTTCTGTTCTTGCAATAGTTTGCTGAGAATGATGGTTTCCAGCTGCATCCATGTCCCTACAAAGGACACGAACTCATCCTTTTTTATGGCTGCATAGAATTCCGTGGTGTATATGTGCCACATTTTCTTAATCCAGTCTGTCACTGATGGACATTTGGGTTGATTCCAAGTCTTTGGTATTGTGAATAGTGCCACAATAAACATACATGTGCATGTGTCTTTATAGCAGCATGATTTATAATGCTTTGGGTATATACCCAGTAATGTCTCCCTGGATTTTCAACCCTAGTCACACACAACCTGCCACCCATAGGTCTTCCTCCAAGTTGTAGCTCTCTCTGACTTTCACCAGTTTCTGCAGCTTGCCTTGCCATTCAAGCAGCTTGACCTATTTCTCACTACCCCAGCATAATTCCCTCCTATTTGTCATCTTTTTCTTTTTTAATTTTAATTTTGGCAAAATACATACATTCATAGTTGACATTCAATGGGACATTCATAGTTGACATTTAATGGGACAAACGTCATATATGAAAAATACATGTGGCCCCTGCCTCACCCCTGCTGGCCCTTTCTTACTCTCCATCCTATTCCCAGTGGCAATGCTTTACCTATGGGTTTCTTGGCACTGACTTTCATATTTTCAGTAATATGTTTATGCCAGTTCCAGTGAGAGGATTGTTTGCTCCAACCATAATAAAATCAGTACAGAAATTAAGTTTTAGAAATGTCCATAGCAATTGACATTGTCGCGTTATCCTAAATCAAGATCATTTTCTTAAAATTTATTTTTATTGTGTTACAAAAGTATCTGCCTCTGGTGGGATGGAAAATAAAACAAAACAAAAATGGGTTCTTCTCCGCAGAAAGCCTGAGTGTCAGTGCTCTAGGCCACCACACTGTGATGCTAGAGTTTGTCTTTCCAGTGCCCTGCGGGCCCCCTCGCTTTCCACTCCATGTTTATTCCCCAGCTCCTGCACACCAGGCTGTTCTCATTTTACCTTGTTTTTATTTGATCAGGTCAGTGGGAGAGCATATGCCCTGGTAGCTTCCTGAGAAAAGGAACAGGAGGATGAGAGATTCAATGTTTTACACATTGCTAGTCTGATAAATCAACTTCATTCACAGGTGAGTAGCAATTTTAGTTTGAAAATCATTTTCACTAAGAATTTAATGATATGACTCAATCATCTACTAGCATCCAATATTCTACTAAGAAGTTGAATGTCTTTCTTATTTCCAAAGCCCATTTTGTGGTATTTATTTATTCTGTCTATAAACACTCTGAGTTTTCTTTATCCCCAGTGTTCTAAAATTTCAGGAGTCAGTCATACCTTGTGCCTTTCGGTGTTGGTAATTTTCTCTAATTATTCCACTGGAAATTTTTTCTACAATGTTCTGTATTCTCTTTATTCTGCTATAATACCTTTGGATCAAGTATTGTTTAAATTTTTATTGATTTTTTTTTCCTCCCGTTGGCCATGTATCATTTGGTTCTCCTTGCTGACTGTGCAGACTGGGGTGGGAACAAAATCAACCCTCACATAGAATTTCAACCAATTGCCCTGTTTCCAGTCCTTGCTTCACTCCACCTTCCATGGTATATGTGGTTCCAGTTCCTAAGACTAAACAGATTTCAAGAGTTTAATTATTTGTTTTATAACAGTCTTCCTCTCTGCAAGACTTACATTTCCTTTTTTTTTTTTTTTTTTGAGCACTGCTAAGTCAGTTTCTACTTCTTTACTTGCTTTACATATTATAGTTTGAAGTAACAAATGTCTCCAGTTGTATTGAAGTTGGATATCCTGTTCTGTGTACTTACTGCATTGAGATAATTTTAAGACAGGGGGGTGCAAATTCTGTGCTTTTGTGTTACTTTAAAACCAGAAGTCTTTTTCTTCTATTTTATTTGAATTCTAATCAACATACTTTTCCTCCAAGGAGCTAGGAACTTTCTTGAATGGCTCATATCTTCTCAACGTTTCCATATTCTATATGCTACTTATCTCTCTTTCTGGAGTTATCTATTTATAATTTGATTTATTTTAAGCTCCTTGATAGTAGAAACAAACCAAAACAAATTAAACAATAAACAAAACAACACAAATGTATCTGCATACAAAGGACCTTATGTGCAGTTATCCAAAAGAGAAAGACGTTTGCAGATGACATGATTATATATTTAGAAAACCCCATTGTCTCAGCCCAAAATCTCCTTAAGCTGATAAGAAACTTCAGCAAAGTCTCAGGATACAAAATTCATGTGCAAAAATCACAAGCATTCTTATACACCAGTAACAGACAGAGAGCCAAATCATAAATGAACTTCCATTCACAATTGCTCCAAAGAGAATAAAATACCTAGGAATCCAACTTACAAGTGATGTAAATGACCTCTTCAAGGAGAACTACAAACCACTGCTCAGTGAAATAAAAGAGGACACAAACAAATGGAAGAATATACCATGCGCATGGATAGGAAAAATCAATATCATGAAAATGGCCATACTGCCCAAGGTAATTTATAGATTCAATGCCATCCCCATCAAGCTACCAATGAGTTTCTTCACAGAATTGGAAAAAACTGCTTTAAAGTTCCTACGGAACCAAAAAAGAGCCCGCATTGCCAAGACAATCCTAAGTCAAAAGAACAAAGCTGGAGGCATCATGCTACCTGACTTCAAACTATACTAAAAGGCTACAGTAATCAAAACAGCATGGTACTGGTACCAAAACAGAGATATAGACCAATGGAACAGAACAGAGTCCTCAGAAATAATACCACACATCTAAAGCCATCTGATCTTTGACAAACCTGACAAAAACAAGAAATGGGGAAAGGATTCCCTATTTAATAAATGGTGCTGGGAAAATTGGCTAGCCATAAGTAGAAAGCTGAAACTGGATCCTTTCCTTACTCCTTATGCGAAAATTAATTCAAGATGGATTAGAGACTTAAATGTTAGACCTAATACCATAAAAACCCTAGAAGAAAACCTAGGTAATACCATTCAGGACATAGGCGTGGGCAAGGACTTCATGTCTAAAACACCAAAAGCAACGGCAACAAAAGCCAAATTGACAAATGGAATCTAATTAAACTAAAGAGCTTCTGCACAGCAAAAGAAACTACCATCAGAGTGAACAGGCAACCTACAGAATGGGAGAACATTTTTGCAATCTACTCATCTGACAAAGGTCTAATATCCAGAACCTACAAAGAACTCAAACGGATTTACAAGAAAAAAACAAACAACACCATCAAAAAGTGGGCAAAGGATATGAACAGACATTTCTCAAAAGAAGACATGCATACAGCCAACAGACACATGAAAAAATGCTCATCATCACTGGCCATCAGAGAAATGCAAATCAAAACCACAATGAGATACCATCTCACACCAGTTAGAATGGCAATCATTCAAAAGTCAGGAAACAACAGGTGCTGGAGAGGATGTGGAGAAATAGGAACACTTTTACACTGTTGGTGGGATTGTAAACTAGTTCAACCATTATGGAAAACAGTATGGCGATTCCTCAAGGATCTAGAACTAGAAGTATTACATGACCCAGCCATCCCATTACTGGTTATATACCCAAAGGATTATAAATCATGCTGCTATAAAGACACACGCACACATATGTTTATTGCGGCACTATTCACAATAGCAAAGACTTGGAATCAACCCAAATGTTCATCAGTGACAGACTGGATTAAGAAAATGTGGCACATATACACCATGGAATACTATGCAGCCATAAAAAAGGATGAGTTCGTGTCCTTTGTAGGGACATGGATGCAGCTGGAAACCATCATTCTCAGCAAACTATCACAAGAACAGAAAACCAAACACCACATGTTCTCACTCATAGGTGGGAACTGAACAATGAGATCACTTGGACTCTGGAAGGGGAACATCACACACTGGGACCTATCACGGGGAGGAGGGAGCGGGGAGGGATTGCACTGGGAGTTATACCTGATGTAAATGATGAGTTGATGGGTGCTGACGAGTTGACGGGTGCAGCACACCAACATGGCACAAGTATACATATGTAACAAACCTGCACGTTATGCACATGTACCCTAGAACTTAAAGTATAATAATAAAAAAAAAATTAAATAAACAAAAGAGAAAGATGTTAGGACAATAAAGTGAAAGTGATTTTTAGAAAAAAAAAAATCTTTCTACTTATTTGTAGTAACCTGACTTCTTCCTATGTATGTTATTTTTCCCAGTGGAAATAATTCCTTATTTGACAAATCTTAAGAAAATTTATATGCATAATCATTCTTTAGAAGAGTATAAAACAAATATAATAGAGCAAATAAAAAATAGGAAATGGACTTTTTTTGGAAAAAAAGATGATAGGGAGTTTACACAGCTGAGATGGATGTATAATACAAATTGTCACCAGATGTTTTTAACTGGTTAGATGCCATCAGTTGAACAAGCTTCTTTTCTGCATCCCCATCCCCAGAGATCAGGCTGCAATGTGTCCTGGGCTTTGGAATTATTGTGAGATTCTCAAGTGATTTTACTGTGCACGCAGCTTTGGCAACCATTTTCTAAAAAGGTATGTAGAATTAGAGGAGAAAACGGGTGAGGAGAGAACCATAGTGAAACTGTTGGCTGAACAAGAGGAGCCTGCCAAGAAGAATATGAGGAAACTTTATGGTGGAAGAGATCTGGGGAATTATAATTTCCTGGGAAGAGGGGAAGAGGGATGCAGAATGAAAGGGTAATCAAAAAAAGAAGATGAACAGGTGACCACTGGATTTGGCATACAGAAGGATTTGGATGGCCTCACAAGGGCAGTTCGAAGAAACTGCCCTTGATCACCAGCATTTAAAGAGGTATAATACTTTAAGTACTTCAGGCTACCAGGGAGCCTGTTAATAAAAGACTGACCTAATGATGAAATGTTTCTATCATAGTCCGAGTGGTATTAGGTACCGAGATCTTAGAATGCTCAATGCCTGAGAGATGGACACCTGGTAGCACAGTTTGAGGCAAAAATCCTTGGTCCATTTGTCCATTGCCCACAGGTGAAGACTTTACAAGTTTAGAAATTCACTTTAAGGAACATCTCTTGTTTTAAGTTTATTGCTGTTGCTATCAAAATTATTATTTTATATTTCCCCATGTTGAACTGACCACTGGATCACTACATAGCCTATCTATACTTAACTAGATTTATTAACTTACAATTATCTCTCCTCTGCTAGACTGTAAGCCTATCAAGGGAAAGAATGATGTCTTATGATTCCTGTATTTTTAGACCAAGAACAAAATGATCACGTAACAAATCTTTGTTGTGCAAATGCTGGAGAAGTGTCCCAAAAAGTATCTTAAATTTATTTATGAAGAACATTCATTTCTTCAAAAGGGAAAGTTGTAAATTAAAGTCTATGACTAACTTGACTCTATTGCTGGTTGGGGCCTTTAAGAATGCTGTTTTTTGATCATTATTTTCCAAAATTCCTCAAAGTAATTTACAGGAAAAGCCTTTTGACTTCTGAAGTGCATAATGGCCACTGTGGTTTATGATTTTTCCATCTTTCCTCAAGGCGCCGAAATGGTCTGCTTTCCTTAGGGATAAAATCATCAGGTTCCCATTGGCTGGTAGCTGTGTCTCTATGACATGAACCTACAAGTTTAATAGTAATGAAGATGGAACAAATACAATATTCACACATCTTAGAATACTCAGAGATAATGAATGAAAGATGGTGTATGTGGCTTAAGTTTTGGGTCACTTTTCCACTTTTGGCTCTACTTTCTGTGAGGCATATGTTCAAAGAAAAACTCATGAAGTTATGTTCCTTATAATATTTGTTCTGCCCAAGAAACATTTTGCAAATATACTTTAGGAGACATGTGACATATACCAAAACCAAATTCTGGCCCTCTTGCCAACAAAGCATGGCCAATGCTTCTTCGCACAGATGCACAATGTTTATACAGAGCATACCTGAATTCTTGATCATCTACCCACAAAATACATTTCTTTTTCCACAAAGACCATGGTTTCCAAGGCAACAGAAAACTCGTATAAAAATGAAAGCTCACACAAGTTGATCTCCATCTCTACATGCCAAAATCTAACCACCTTCTCCAGCCATAATAGTAATATTTCCCAGGAAGGCAAGGCTAAGAATGAAGTTCTAATAGTAGAGGCCACTTTTAAATGTGTCAGAATACATTGCTGCTATCACGAGGAAAATTTTATTTACCAGTTTTTAGAGAGGGATTGATGGGGGTCATTTGGGTAGAGGGTTAAGTATAGAGAAGATATGTTATGGCTAATCCTGAAGGATATTAGTAATATCGAGGGAGAAAAGATCCATCTTTCCTCTACCACTGGAAATTTTTTCTTTGTAGGCAAGTTGTTGAAAATCTTCTCATTTTTCATTCACTCCAAAACCCATTGCAATCTGCATTCTTTGCTTGGAACTGCCCTTGTGAAGCCATCCAACTCCTTCTGTATGCCAAATCCAGTGGTCACTTGTCCATCCTCTTGTTTTGATTACCCTTTCATCCAGCATCTCCCTTCTTCACTTTCCAGGAAACTACACTTCCCCAGTTCTCTTCCACCATAGTGTTTCCTCTTATTCTCCTTGGCAGGCTCCTCGTGTTCAGCCAACACTTTTACTACAGTTCTCTCCTCGCCCATTTTCTCTTCTAATTCTACATACCTTTTTAGGCAATGGTTGCCAAAGCTACGTGCACAGTAAAATCACTTGAGTATCTTACAATTCTAAAGCCCAGGATACAGTGCAGCTCAGCTAAGAACTCCCATGGTCTGGGCTCTTTTTACCTACTAAGCTTCATCTCACACCACTCCCCAGTCCTGCTCAGTTCCTCCACCGGGAACTGCCCCCTTCACCTGCCTAATTCCTTCTTGTTCTTCCAGACTCAGCTGGGACATTTCCCTAACACTTTCTGCTCTCACTTAAAGTGAGTTTTGTTGATCATAGCTCTTACCCCATGTGTATCTTTTTATTGGTTAATCTCGTGGTACATAAGAATTTATTTCAGGGTAGAGTATTTGCTTTTTTATTTCTGTACCCAGAATGCAGAGTGCTTTGAGCACACTTGCATGTTCAATGTTTGATGAATAAATGAATAAAAGAATATTATGTTTGAAAATTTTTGCCTTGAAGCAATATTCAGAAAGGGCTTGATCAAAGGTATATATTCCAGGAAAGAGGAAGATCACGGAGCCAAAGAGCTTTCCCGTAGCTGCCAGGGTGTTCTTCCCTTCCTCATGCTTCTTCCTTGGTCATCTGACAAGTGGAGCATCTGGAAACACAATCCAGGTGGTGGCACCAACCTTCATGACATTTGAGGATCACTCTGTACTCCATTTTCAGTAACCAGAAATTTAGCAAGGGCTCTCATACCATCAGGGATCTATCCCAACAGCTGGATATTATAAGCAATCACCTGCTAACAAAAGGGTTGGACAACTTCTGAGTCAGGAGACGATAAGAGGGGAAATATTTGGCACAGAAAGCCCAAGTGCCCCATCACTTACAGAGAGATGTAAGGTGTCTTTAAAAATAACTGATTCTCAGTAAGATTAAAAGTTTGAATTGTTTCTCCAACTGTGTAGTTCTATTAAGTTAATCTTGAAATCATTCTTTGAAAACCGACATGAAATATACAACTTAGAAAACATTGTGGATAAATATTTCCTCCTTTTGCAAATGATATTTTGGAAGCACAAAAGAAAAAACTTTAATACAAATATTCATAATAAAAATATGAACTTAATGATACCAATGGCAAGACACAATAATTAGGAAAAATGAGGTAATGAGTATCTCTCCTATTTTTAGTTTGTAAGCCTTTTTTGCTTGTTATGTAACTGCCATTTCCTGCTATGTTTTAAGCTTTACAAAATAAAAACAAAAAATTGAGTATTAAAAAAGTTGAAAGTAAGTCACTTTTCCACAGTTATCTAGTAAAAACAAACACATAGCAACAAAGAATAGAGGAGAATAACGTGATTTCCTGAATGGTCAATTATTGCGTGATACAAATACCATGTTCCAGACTTGACTTTTCACCGTTTTTCTCCAAGAAACGCCATAGCCATCTCTGAAAACATATGCTCCTCCAAGCCTTCAGTATCAGTTAATCAGCTGTCATACCAACTGCCAGTTATA
This sequence comes from Piliocolobus tephrosceles, assembly GCF_002776525.5. NCBI lineage: Eukaryota > Metazoa > Chordata > Mammalia > Primates > Cercopithecidae > Piliocolobus > Piliocolobus tephrosceles. The sequence goes on from NC_045440.1 coordinate 58,325,700, forward strand.
GTCTGTGCTATCTTTCCAATCCTTTTCCTGTCGTTGGTAGTAGAAAGTGACAAAATACATAACAATCTAAGTCTTAATAAATTAATTTTATGTGGTTATGCTCAAAGGCATCCAAAAAGACAGGGACTTATTGTTACAATACAGTCATCCATTGGAAGAGTTGTGTTCTAGTAACACACACTGTGACTCAAGCTGGCTTCCTGGGCCTGTGACCTGGGCTGGCACCAGGGCCCTGCCCTCAGAATGACCTTGTACTTGTTTCAGTGCTCAACTGCTGCCATCTTGAAATTCTTAATGTTTGATCAAGGCTCATACAGTTTTATTTTGCCGTGGGTCCTGCAAATTATGTAGCTGGTCCTGCTTGTGAATCCTTACTAAGCATTTTCTCTTGGGTGAAACGTGTCTAAAATAAAAAACAATGTCAGTTAGCATTAATAGAAAAAAGACATTGTGGATGGTAGCTTATTGCTGTAGAAGTGTCAGTGGACTGGAGAGAGGGACAGCCCATCTTCCTTCTCCCACGTCATGGCATTCTCTATAGGCCATTATAGATGCAGAGGAGTCTCTGATATTTTTTTACATTAACTCACAATATCCTTTGTTGCCTGCTTTCTGCTTGCTGCTTTCTTGTCTGACAGAACCCCTACATAGGACTCCCAGGGATTAACCCTGCTTGCCCAGGAATGATTACTCTTAGGGAAAGTCTTCTAACTCAAAAATGCAGCAAACATCACCACAAACTTTAGTCATCTGCCTCCATGCTTCAGGCTCGTATATTAGAATATATGAAATAAATCATCCCTTTGCAGAGCCAGGTCAGTATTATGATAACGTGGTTCAGGGATTAAAGTAATTGCTGATGTTGACAGATAAACAAAGTTGATGGATGTGGTCAACAAATGTTTATTTAAGTTTGATTGTATCCTTCTAGAAAAGTATTTAAGCTAGTTCACTAGAGGATAATTAGATTTCTGGCACAGATTCATTAGCATACTATACTGAAAATTGCTTTTTCTCTGAATTTGTACCTATCTGGTAGCAATAGAGATGCAGTTGGAATATGGACCTTTAGATGGTATAGCAAAGAGATGTGAGCTTTTCTGTAGTTGAGACATTTACTGAATTTTCATTGATACTGAAACAGAAGGAGTTTAGATAATAGACACTGAACTGTTGTTTTGGCTAGAAAATAATTTTGGCTCAAATTGATGCAAGAATGGTAGGTAAGCTTTCTGTAATTGTATATCCTATCATCTTTTCATAAGTGACGTGTGAAAATGGTCTAGGTTTAAAAATATATGTAACTTTAAAACTGGATGTTTACAAAATCAGCTTTTCTTTTTGCTGTAAGTCCTATCAGACTGATGTTCCAAAGAGACACATGATTGAGCTGTCTGCTGTCTGTAGACCTCCTTCTCACCCATAAGAACTTGGAGAAAGTGGATACCATAAATCTTTCCTTCTCCACAGCCAATGAAGAAGAAAATGAGAGCATAGTAATGATGACCAATATTATTTAGTAACAAAATAAAGCAACCTGTAGCACTTTGATTTAAAACATTTATTTTACATAAAAATAACCGATAAATATTTGTTAACTATGACTGAGTGGGTGATGTAGATGCACACAGCTCTCAAGAAAGGGAAAGGGCAATGTCCTCAAATTGTGCCTAATGGTAAAGATCACCCAAGACACATGTGAAAAATGCACATTCTTATACCCTACCCAGGACTACTAAATCAAGATATTCTGCCAAGGGGTCTGACAGTCTGTATGATAAAGACCCACCGCAAGCATAGGGGAAACATGCATTAGGCAGCGGTTGTCAGGGAAACCACTGGAGGTGATCAGAAACAGTCGGGGCCAGGTGTGGTGGCTCACCCTGTGATCCAAGCACTTTGGGAGGCCAAGGCAGGAGGATATCTTGAGGTCAGGAGTTTGAGACCAGCCTGGTCAATGTGGTGAAACCCCATCTCTACCGAAAATACAAAAATTAGTCAGGCGTGGTGGCATGTGCCTGTAATTCCAGCTATTCAGGAGGCTGAAGCAAGAGAATCTTTTGAACCTGGGAGGCAGAGGCTGCAGTGAGCCCAGATCATGCCACTGCACTCCAGCCTAAGCAATAGAGCGAGAATTCGTCTCAAAAAACAAACAAAAAACAAAAACAAACAAACAACCAACAACAACAACAACAAAAAAAGCAGAAACAGTTGGAGGGCTTATTAAAGTGGGTCCCATACCTGGTTTCTTATTGAGGCATTGGAAAGTGGTATGAGAATTTGCATTTCTAGTAAGTACCCAGGAAACACTAGAGATCCTGGAGTAAGAAACACACATTGAGAACCACTGGGTTTCAGAGCCTTATTGTGGTGTCTGCTGTTACAATTCACATGGCTCAGGTGGCTGCATGCCTAGGAAGCATATGATTCCTCTCTGGTCATGTTGCTGTTGATGAAAATGCTAAAATCTGTAAAATATTTAAAGAAGTTTATTCTGAGCCAATATGAGTGACCATTCTCAAGGTATAGTCTCAAGAGGTCTTGAGAAAGTGTGCCCAAAGTGCTCAGGTTACAGTTTGGTTTTATACATTTTAGGGAGGCAGGAGTTACAACCAAAGACATAAATCAATACTTGGAATGTGTACACTGGTTCAGTCTAAAGAGTTGGGATATCTCGATATCTCGAAGGGGCACTTACAGTTCATAGGCAGATTCAAAGATTTTCTGACTGGCAATTGGTTGAAAGGGTTAAGCTTTATCTAAAGACTTAAGAAGTCACTAGCTTGAGCTAAGATAACGGGGTTGTGTAAGCCAAGGCCTTCATTACATAGATGAAGTCTCATATGTGGTAGCTTTCAGAGAGCAAGTGATGCTATACCAGAGTCAGGCTGAAATTTGGTATCTTATTGCCACAAAGAACCTTGTGTTTTGTCAGTCTTATGATCTCTATTTTAATGTTAATGATGGTTAGTTAAGCCTAAACCCCAACAGGGAGAGGGTATAAAGAGGCATGTCAAACTTCCCTTCCCATCATGGTTGGAACTCAGTGTTTCAGGATTCCCTTGGCCCAGAAGGGGTCTGTTCAGTTGGTTGAGGGGCTTAGGATTTTGTTTGGCTTATGCTGCTCTCTATCCCAAATCCTTCAAAACCGTCCATAAACAGAGATTGTGATGCTTTTCACAGGGTAGATCCCAGCCTGGTACCTGAAGTCATGATGCCCCAGAGGGTAAAGATAACCCCAAGGAAAGGGCCAGCTCTCATCTAAACTCCACAACATATCAGAAAAAATGAATATTTTGAGGACAAAGGTGAGTCAATTGTCATACTTTGGTGAAGACAGAATAAAAGAAGGGCAGCAACAGTCCCAAAGGACGTGGACGGCCTCATAAGTTCTTAAACCAGAATCTAGAGAAGCTTAGGTTGCACGCAGCATCAGGCACTTACTTTTTTTTTTTTTCAGGATGGGGCTGAGAGGAATATGAGGAATATACTTTTTGGTTCAAATAACATTTTTTTTTTTTTTTCCACAGAGGACATAGAAAGATATAAAATGAGCATTCCTTTTCGGATATATCTCCTAAAGGAAAGGTGGCAAATGTCATGCAGGTAAGCCTTGTATGTCTCTGTGTGTGGTTCTGTGTGCATGTGTGTTTCTGTGTGTGGAGTTGGGGGCAGGCAGGAAGTGCAGTGTGTGCTTTCCCATGTGTGAGGATGGCAAGGTGATGCCAACCTTACTGGCCAAGCCAGACCCTAGCAGCCTTTGGCTACACCTTTCTTCTAAGCCTTCCTCTTTCTTCTTAGCCTTCTCTTTCATCCATGATTAAGTTTGCCTATACATGTCTTTTTCTGATTTAGGTTACTTTCATCTGAGTATTTGTCTATCGTTACCACTAACTACAGGTGTGGGAACCTCACCCTCTCTCCCAGTTGTTACTCTGTACCTTTTCCTTGCTAAACCCAAGTCTTTATTTTTAAATAATGACTAGAGTGGTGTTAAAACAAAAATCAAAAGACAGGTGGTATGTTTCATAATCTTAAACATTCTTTATAGATTAACTTTTAGATTACAAAGTTTCTAATCTACCTACCAAAGATTTGACTTCAATAGCTACAAATGTGCTTCCAAAGAGAAGGTATAAAAAGCCAAAAGGCAGTCAAGCAAATACTTTGCTTAGGCATCATTTTTGTCCCATGATAATTCTGGAAGCTAAACAGATGTTTATTGTACAAATATAGAAAGACCTGCATAACTCCCTTGCAGCTCTCTGACTTCTTAGTAAAGAGACAATTTGGAAGAGAAGGCAATAGCAAGCATAAAGTTAATCATAAATAGCAGAGAAAGGCAGGGGAAAACTTCATCTACAGTTATTTGCTAGCAATGAATTGAATTCTCTTATATTTTCTACATCTGAGAATGTTTTTATTTCTCTGTCATTCCTGAGGGATATTTTCACCAGATATAGTACTTGCAACTGACAGTTCTTTTCTTCAGTATTTGAAAACTGCTGTGCCACTTCCTTTTGGCCTCTGTGGTTTCTGATGAGAAATTCACTGCCATTTGAATTGGTGTCCTATGAATAATGTGTTGTTTCTCCCTGGTGGATTTCAAAATTTTTAATTTGTCATTAGCTTACAGAGGTTTAATTATGATGTTTCTTGGCATGGATTTCTTTGGATTTATCCTATTTGGAATTTTCTGTTTCTTGAATGTGTAGATTTAATATCTTTCACTCAATTTGGGAAGTTTGTATCGATTCTTCGGTAAACATTTTTTTTCAGTCTTGATCTCTTTCTCCTCTTTCTGTGGGACTCTGAAAATACCAGTGTTAACTCTTTTATTATTGTACCACTAGTCCCTGAGACTATTTATTTTTGTTGCCTGTGTTCTCTGTTGTGTAGATTGGGTAAAGTCTATTGATCAGTATTCAAATTTACTAATTCTATTCTCTGTTACATTCACTCTACTAATGAGTTCATCTAGAAAGTTTTTTGAAAACGTTCGGTTATTAAATTTTTTCAGTTCTATAGTTTCCATTTGGTTCTTCTTTGTAATTCCAATATTTTAGCAGAGGTTTGCTATTTTTATTCATTTCAAAAGAGTGTATAACTGTTTTTCGAAGCATTTTTATGACAACTGCTTTAAACACCTTGCCACCTAATTCCAACATCTGATTCATCTCAGCTTTAGTGTCTGCTGATTGCCTTTTCTCATTCAGGCTGTGATTTTCCTGGTTGTTGGTATGATGTAATTTCCCATTGTATCCTAGGCATTCTGGATATTATTTTATGATAATCTGGATTCTACTTAATCTTTCTCAGCAAGCAGTTGAATTAAATCCCAAAGGCAAAGTAGGAGTACATGTTCAGCTTCCTGCTGGGCCCTGCTCTCACCACACTAGCAAAAATGGGGCTCACACATTGCCTAATTGCAACAAATGGAGTAAGAGTCTAGTTTTCCCCTCCTTGCCCCATTGACACCAATGGAGGGGAGTGGAGAAAGCGTCAGAGTGCCAGCTAGCCCTGCCCCCCACAACCTCCTTCTACTGCAATGCCAGGTTGGGGTGAGGCCCAACTCCCCACAGGCCTTGCTGGACACAAGTTTGGCAGTTTGGAAAGGTAGTGCTGACCAGCTCTCACTTAAGCCACCTGGTTTAGTCTTCTTGAGTCTCAGCTTGCTGGTGGACCCCACTGACACTAACCTGGTGGGAAAACCAGAACATGATTGGCTTTTGCCAGGGGAGGGATAAAAGAACTGCTGGTCTCCTACAGAGATACTTCCCCAGCTGGGAAATCAGATTGCTATCATCTATTATCACCACGTGGGTATGGAAGATCAGCTCCCACCTAAGCCTAACGGCTACCACCAAATGAGGGGACTGGAATGTACCACCCCTTCCATGGAATTGAAGATGTGTGTGGAAGATCAGCTTCTTACTAGGCACTCCTAAGAAGAAGGGTGTGTTTCCATTGGTGTTTGGCTGGAGTAGGGTGAGTATATTAGTCTGCTTGGGCTGCCATAACAAAATACCACAGATCTCATGAACTCAACAGCAGAAATTAATTTTCTCACTGTCTGGGTGCTGGAGAGTTCAAGATCAATGTTCAGGCAGGGTATGGTATAAACGGCTACCTTTTCACTGTATCTTCACATGAACTGTCTTCTGTGCACATACAGAGAGAGAGAGAGGCCATGTACAACAACAAAAAGGTGTCTGTCTGCAAGAAAAGAAGAGAGTAGCTGGGCGCGGTGGCTCACGCTTGTAATCCCAGCACTTTGGGAGGCCGAGGCGGGCGGATCATAAGGTCAGGAGATCGAGACCATCCTGGCTAACATGGTGAAACCCCGTCTCTACTAAAAATACAAAAAAAATTAGCCGGGCGCGGTGGCAGGCGCCTGTAGTCCCAGCTACTCGGGTGGCTGAGGCAGGAGAATGGCGTGAACCCGGGACGCGGAGCTTGCAGTGAGCCGAGATTGCGCCACTGTACTCCAGCCAGGGGGACAGAGGGAGACTCCATCTCAAAAAAAAAAAAAAAAAAAAAAAAAAAAGAGAGTACTCACCAGAAACCAAATTCTATTTGAACCTTGATCTTTGACTATCCAGCTTCCAGAACAGTGAGATAATTAATTTCTGTTGTTTAAGCTATGCAGTCTGTAGCATTTTCTTATGGTAGCCTGAGCATAGTAGTATAGATTTTGGTTCTGTGAAGTTGGGTGCTGCTGTACCAAATACCTAAAAATGTGGAAGCATCTTTGGAACAGGGTAATGGATAAAGGCTGGAAGAGTTTTGAGGTACATGCTTAAAGAAGCCTAGATTGCCATGAAGGGTAGTTGGTGGAAATATGGAAATTGAAGTTAACTCTGGCAAGGGCTTAGAAAGAAAAGAAGAAAGCTGAAGAGAAAGCGTCTATCTTAGATAATATGTAAATAATAATGAACACACTGTTGGTAGAAACGTGTACGTTAGAGCAATTCTGGAGATGCTTCAGATGGAAATGAGAAACAGGTTATAGGAAACTGAAGGAAATGGAATTCTTATTGTAAAATGGCAAAGGACTTGGCTGAATTGTGTTATAGTGTTTTGTAGAAGGTAAAATTTACAAGTAATAACACTGAATATTTAGCAGAGGAAATCTCTAAACAAAGTATTGAAGGTGTGGTTTGGGTCCTTTTGACTGCTCATAGTGAAATGCCAAAAGAGAGAGGTGAATTGAAAAAGCCTTTGTTAAGCAAAAAGGAAACATAATTTAAAGATCTGTAAAATTCTCAGTCTGCCCATATTGTAAAAATGAGAAAGTGTTCTGAAGAGATTACACCAAGGGTGTGGTTAGACTATTACCTGATAAAGAGATTATGAAATTAGACAAGCAGAAACATTGCTTTAGTTTGAACTAAAGACGATGGGCATGGGAGGCTAACGGGAACTAACGGGGATAAATGAGAAACCTACCAAACATCTTGGATTTTACAGAATGGGACCAAGACAGCTATTTGGCCATGAATAAGCATTGTTTTTCAAAGAAAGGGAAGAAAGGCCGTGAAGACAATTCAGAGATCACAGGAAATGCCACTCCCACCATAGGCCCAGAGTGCCCAGGCCTGGGGAGCAAGGCACTTCCGTCTTGGTTTCAAAGGGTGAAATCACCACCTTGGTTTCAACAGGCAGGCTGCTGTCACTCAGAGTTGCCTGGGCTGGGTCTTCCCAATGCATATGGCCAAAGATTGTTGGTTGTTAGTTTTTCTTGGAGCTTTTTGCTTTTTATTGTGCTTTTCTGTGTGTACTGCTAGTAGTTCTGGATTGGCAATTCTGTAACACCCTCTTGGAGATATACGGGAGGTGATAAGGAGGACAGGAGATTCAATACCAGGTTATTATTTGTGTCCCAATGACCCTAAGCAGCCTGCTTTCCTTTTTTCTATCTTCAAAAGCCTTGTTGTTATGTTATCTAGGTTTTCTCGTTGTATGAGGGAGCACAGGGGAGGAAGAGGGCTACTGCATCCTGGCAGAACAGGAAGTTCCTATAGTTTTTGGATGGTAAAAAAAAAAAAAAAAAAAAAAAAAATGCACTAAGGTTGTAGGAAGGTGATGACACATGGAGAGGAATTTCCAGCATGCATGTGTATCTTTTTTGAGAGTATCTTCCATTTCTCTAACTGGCTTATTTGCTGGCACTTCACAGTGATTCTCTTTGATTATCACTCCTTTCTTTAGTCATTTCTGTTGCTGAAAGAATTTTTGTCTATCATCAATGTCTTCAACTTATTTTATCTGAACTAGCTAAAAAGTGGAACAGAAAATATTTTTGGAGGAGCAACTAAGACACTATTTTTTAATCCATTGCTCTTCAACAATGTTTTCATCAAACTAATAATCATGGGGGAAGATAGAAAATTGTATATCTGTGAAAATAATATTTTTGGATATTCCATGCCTGAATAAATGAAAGATGGTAAAAATATAGGTATAATTTTATTTAAGTTCAAAATGTTATCTTGACAGCTAAAACAGAATTTCATCATTCAGATGATAATCACAGAGCCAAGTTAAATTTAGGGTATGCCACAGTGGATTCCAGAAGTTTCTCTTCATGCCAACTGGGAATGTTGGCTGCTTTAGAGTTTCATGGAAATCAGGTCTCAAAAGAATCCTGGCTGGGAGGGACATTTGAAATTTCCTTCTGTACTCATTGGAAGCTAATAGATAAGACCCTGGTGCTAACAAAATAGAAACACTATTTTTATAATATTGATAATGATTTCCTTTTTTACTTTAGGAGTGACCTATCTCATTTTGAAATTAGAACCTTATATTCTTTGGCTTTCAGATTTTAAAAGTCTTGAAGAACATCAAATTTTATCTGGAAGAGAGAATTCTTTAGGCTTCTGTGATAGAGATAGGTCTGTTTTAGCACATCATGAGATAAAATAGACTACTGTAAGCAACACATATTAGCTTTTCTTAGGACAAAAACATGCGATTTGATGTTTGTTTTTTTGTGACGCTGTAATGCAAAAGCTTAAAGGCTATTGAAGTGTAATTGCTATTCACAGTTGGGTCAACTTAATTGTCATTAGTGGTCTTTTGTGACAATTAGTCTATAAATCAGTAAATTTATAAGAAAATTGGTTTTAAAATGTGATTGACCCGTAAAGTAATTGGTGGTTTTCTGTAAAATGATTAAGGCAAAAGGGGACATTGCCCAAAAGGTCTTTCTCGAGTCCTCCCTTTATTCCTCAAATCATCATCATCCTCAGGTGTCTCCCAGCCTCATCTCACACAGAGAGACTGAAAACCCACATGCATGTTATGGGAACATTTTCTTATTTTTTCAGGGGTTGAGGAAGATGATACGTTATTATAATCCCATTTCTAATAAGACCACTAGTTTTGCTACTCAAATATAAAAATACAGCAAATCAACACTAGTCAAAAGTGATGATGCTGCATTTTCTTATTCAAAACCCAATGCTCTAGTATCATAGAATATAAAAAGGAAAGCATTAATACAGTAGCTAAGAGCAGGGACCTAGCAAATCAATTGTCTTGATTTGAATCCCAAGCCTAGCACTTCCGAGTCCTGTGTGACCTCAGGCAATGTACTGACCCTTAAGAAACTTCAGTTTTCTTACCTGTAAAACGGGGAAGTTCCTACTTGAGAGGAAGTGGTTCCCACCCCTGGCTTTCCTTGGAAATCATCACTTTAAAGAATACAGATGCCTGGGCTCTCTTTCCAAAGGTTGAGACTTTCTTATTTTGGGATGGGGTCGAGAAACCAGTGTGTTTCACTCTCTCCATCTGCAGGGGAATGTAACGTGCAGCTAAACTTGAGAACCAGCCCTTGAACCAACTACTCAAGGAGCAGTCAAGAAGTAGCATCACCATCACCTGGGAACTTTTTAGAAAAGTCGACTCTCAGGCTCCACGCCAGAACTACTGAATCGGAACCCGCATTTTAGTCAAGTCCCAAGGAAATTTTCATTCATGTGAAAATTTAAGAAACATTGGTCTAAAGATCATTGTGAGGATTAAATGAGAGAATCCATCTAAGCTGCTTAAAACAGTGCTTGGAACATAGGAAGCTATAAATTAAAATTAGCTGTTTCATGTTTGGTATCTCCTCTACTATTTCATTGATAATTTAAAAAAAATCTCTTTTCAAACTGTTTTCCCCGCTACCAATAAATCCTTTAGGATAAGTGCTGTAGTTGGTTCACTTTTCTAACCCTGGTGCCTAGGGTAGAGTCTGACATATGATATAGATAGATAGTAAATATCTGTTGAAAAGATAAAGTCACAAGATGTTAGGGATTTTGAACTGGGGCTTAGGAATTCTTTTCTGGCACTGGTTCTGTCACTCATTTGTTGTGGGACCTGATCCAAGGCATTCCAGCTTAGAACTTCAGTTTTCTCA